>NC_047106.1:12825594-13146503 GCF_902500255.1 Thalassophryne amazonica
CACCCAAGGAACCTTAGCACCCTGAGACCACAGGGTGGAGGCCGGCACATAAGGCTCAACACATACCACAATATAACGGGAAGCAAAACCACCCAGCATTTTATATATTCATTGAAATATGTAGCAAGGTGAAGCCCATATTGAAATATGTTCCCCTTTGGTTTACCTGGTAGTAGTTTGGTATTACATGCATTTGGGGAACATGTCCTAGTTTGGGTGATTTTCAGTGTTTTCATCAACAAAAATCTATATTTTTTTCCCCAAAATTTCAAATTTCAAAATCCCCAAAGGAACAATTGTGAACAGTACATCAAGCTGGAAACATTTTGGGTGAATTCTACCATTTTCACCACAAAAAGTCTCGGCCGAAGAATTGTAATGAAGAAAACACAACCATTGTAGTAAAAATACAGAAAAAACTGAAGGAGAAGATGCTTTTGTCAGACACAAGCTCCGCCCCTCCTGTGTCAGCTGCACCTTTCTGAAGGATCTCATAATTACATTAAACACACACACACACACACACACACACACACACACACACACACACACACACACACACACACACACACACACACACACACACACACACACACACACACACACACACACTCATCTTCAACCGCTTCATCCAATTAAGGGTCGCGGAAGGCTGGAGCCAGCAGTCAGTATGAGTATGAGTACACCCTGGACAGGACGCAAGTCCGTAGCAGGGCCACATATAGACAAACAAACACATTCACACCCGCACGCACACCTACGAACAATTTAAAGTTTCCAGTCCACCAAACATGCAAGTCTTTGGATGTGGGAGGAAGCCGGAGCTCCTGGAGAGAATCCACACAAACACGGTGAGAACATACAAACTCCACACAGAAAGGCCACAGACGGGAATTGAACCCATGACCTTCTCACTGTGAGGCAACAGGGCTAACCACTAATCCACAGTGCTGCCCTTATATTAAACAATATACAAACAATGAATGTTTATGAGTTCAATGGTACGAAAATTTCATGAGGTGAATTACATATGGGCAATTCCACAGACAATGTTACATCAGCGGCGATTTTCCATTTTAAGAATTAAAAATTATTGAATTATTATAGAACTATTATCTATAGGTCTAGGGATCATGACCCATTCAAGTTTTGCTTCTCTGATGATGTTTTCCAAGGACACAGCTGTGTTGTTTTCATGCTATGAGCTCATAAACTTAGAGTGTCTACTATCTTTCTCAAAATCCACACATTTTCTGTGTTTGACTAATAAACTGGTGAAGGTGAATATTCATTATTTTAGAGGTAAAGTCAAATAATACATATTGATGAAAAACTACCTTCATATAGGGAACAGATTTCAAAAAATGCTTTGGGAATGTTGCGTCAGTTACATCAGAACTATATGTTTTTAGATTGCTTTATTTGAATACAACATAATTTGGTACTTTTATATATTCACTTAGTACCATAAAAAAGAGAAGTTCAGCACACAGGGAATGCAAATAAATTTGTAATTGATGCACAATCCCAACGTAACTGACGCAACACTCTCATTAGATAATCATGTTGCACACTGGGTAACTAATGGTGTAACTGTTTTCACAGCAGTCAACACCAACATTGGCACCAAGTCATATTTTGTAATCAGTGATGAACTTCACCATGAGCAATTTGCAATTGCTGCATTTAACAGAGCCATATTAGCAGCAGCAGCAGCAGCATCTGATGATTTTGTTATCTATAAGCTTCATAATTTGGAGAACGGGGAATGGAGACTCTTTGGATGGAGAATATGCCAACGAATATTCCAGACATACGTAGTGCCCACTACCTCAAGTCCATTTCCCCTCCTGAACTGAAAGTATCAGTCATAATTGGTGTATTTATTTATTTATTTATTTGCATTTTATTTTTTTGAATGTTAACTGTTTATGCACACTGTCTTTTCCTTGTTTGATTTTAATGGAAAGCACTTTGTGCACCTTGTGTGTTGTAAAAGGGCTTTATGAATAAAATTTGATTTGATTGATTGAATTTGATAATTACTTTCCGCCATAACGTAACACTTGAATCAGTAAAAGTGCCCATCTTCAAAATACAAAACATGAAAGACACTCTTAATCACACAACTGCTCAGGATGAAGGATTCAGTAATGGTTCAAACACAACTACTACAGAGACGCCACGGCTCAAGCCAGTGGTCAAGTGAACATCCATGAAGAAAACTACTATGCAGTAGATTATGCGAACAGGTTTTACATAGGACATATTTTAAAACCTGGAACAAAACCTGGGTTTTGGTCTATGAAATTCTTGCACTAGTCCTCCGCTTCGTATGACCTAAAACAGATGACTGTTAAGAAGTTCATGAAAGCGTGAGTTTCTTTTGACCAGTCACAATGGATGGTTGCATGAATTTTAGAAATATTCAGCCAAAATTTGTCGATATCTAAACCCATTTGAGATAATCAGCCTATTATTCTGACTAAACAGGAATAATATCTGAATAATAGACTCTGAATATTGAAATTTGTTCTTGTTCTGTATGTTACGTCAGTTACAGTGTTCTTGCATTTAATAAAAAACAAATTAAGACAACTGAAGGAATGATGATGAAAATCAGTGATTTTGTATTGTTTTTCAAGAGAATGTTTATCTGATAGTTTGGAAGATTACTAATTCTACAAATGTGAATTCTAGTCTGTTAACAGTGCATTTATTTCACTACTTATACTTCATAAAAGCTTCATGCAGAAGATATTTGAATGACTGGATAGACTTAACAGGTGAAGTAAAAGCTGGGAATTTGGAATATAAGCAAGCATTTCATGAGTGAATTTTGGGTGAAGCCAAAACCACTGTTGTGTAAAATATTTCACAGGTGTTTCATCAGTTACGCTGTTGTGAAAGTGTAGGAACACGGACCCACAACAGGGGGCGCAAATGAACGGACAATGGAGAAGGTAAATAACAAGTTTTACTGTTGTGAAACGAGCACAACCAATACAACAATCAACAATTTGGGGTTAAGCCGAATTCTGCTGGTGTCGTGTGGGCAGGCTCGAAGGTAGGAGACGTCCGTCCAAGTCGAACCGGAACCACCCAGATCTCCTCTGCCACCGAACCCTGGAAGTACTGGAACCGCCAAGTCCCGAATTCCCAGGTGGCCACTGCCTCCGCTCGTCGGATCCGGTACTGCTGGCAAGAGAGAGCAACAAACACACAGGTGTGGATGCGGCTGCACCCAGTAACACGGAGAGGGGAGAAGCCGCCTCCACCTCTCGTCACAATAAAGCAGGAAGGTGAGTACTTATCCAAGCAATCGGCTTTCGGTAGTCAGCTGTCCTGAAAGGTTTAACAAGTATTATCAGATCACACAGAATATGCTGCAGAGAAGGTTACCTCTATCTCAAGGCGATATCTCGGCACTGAGGTGGAGACGCTGTCCTGCTGATATACCTCCGTGCTGAGTGGAACAGCTGTGTCCAGTGATGGGTGACAGCTGTCACCCTGGCTGCTCACGTGAGGCGGCAGCGCCCTCTGGTGGTGGTGGGCCAGCAGTACCTCCTCTTCAGCGGCCCACACAACAGGACCCCCCCCTCAACGGGCGCCTCCTGGCGCACGACCGGGCTTGTCCAGATGGCGACGGTAGAAGTCGGCCAGGAGGGCCGGGTCCAGGATGAAGCCCTTCTTCACCCAGGAGCGTTCTTCGGGACCGTACCCCTCCCAGTCCACCAGGTACTGAAAACCCCGGCCCATTCGACGGATGTCGAGGAGCCGGCGCACAGTCCAAGCCGGTTCCCCGTCGATGATCCGGGCAGGAGGTGGTGCCGGACCCGGGGTGCAGAGGGGTGAGGTGTGATGGGGTTTTATCCGGGAAACATGAAATACTGGATGGATCCGCAGTGAGGCCGGGAGCTGGAGCCTCACTGTGGCGGGATTGATGACTTTAAGGATCTTGAAGGGTCCGATGTATCGTTCCTGGAGTTTTGGGGAGTCCACCTGCAGAGGAATGTCCTTGGTGGACAACCACACTTCCTGCCCAGGACGATACGTGGGGGCCGGGGCCCGCCGCCGGTCTGCATGTTTCTTCGCCCTCATCCGGGCCTTCAACAAAGCAGAACGGGCGGCACGCCACACCCGACGGCACTTCCGTAGGTGGGCCTGGACCGAGGGCACACCAACCTCTCCCTCAACCACCGGAAACAAGGGGGGCTGATACCCCAAGCACACCTCAAAAGGGGAGAGGCCGGTGGCGGACGACACTTGACTGTTGTGGGCGTACTCGATCCAGGCCAGGTGGGTACTCCAGGCCGTCGGGTGCGCGGCTGTCACACAGCGTAGTGTCTGCTCCAGTTCTTGGTTGGCCCGCTCTGCTTGCCCGTTGGTCTGGGGGTGATACCCGGACGAGAGGCTGACCGTGGCCCCCAGTTCCCGGCAGAAGCTCCTCCAAACGTGCGAGGAAAACTGGGGACCGCGATCGGAGACGATGTCTGATGGTATCCCATGCAGACGGACGACGTGGTGGACCAAGAGGTCCGCTGTCTCCTGGGCCGTTGGTAGCTTCGGGAGGGCCACGAAGTGGGCCGCCTTGGAGAAACGGTCCACTATCGTGAAGACGACGGTGTTTCCCTGGGACGGCGGGAGACCCGTGACAAAGTCCAGGCCGATGTGGGACCAGGGGCGATGTGGAACGGGCAGCGGCTGTAGCAGCCCTGAGGTCTTTCGATGGTCGGCCTTGCCCCTGGCGCAGGTGGTACAGGCCTGGACGTAGTCCCGGACGTCGGCCTCCAGGGACGCCCACCAGAAGCGCTGCCGGACGACTGCCACGGTCCTTCGCACCCCAGGGTGATAGGAGAGCTTAGAACCGTGACAGAAGTCCAGCACTGCAGCTCTGGCTTCCGGTGGGACGTAGAGTCTGTTCTTTGGTCCGGTTCCGGGGTCCGGGTCTCGGGTCAGGGCCTCCCGGACGGTCTTCTCCACGTCCCAGGTGAGGGCGGCCACGATAGCGGACTCCGGGATGATGGGATCCGGGGGATCCGACGGTTCCGTTTTGACTTCGTCTTCGTATACCCGGGACAATGCATCCGATCTCTGATTCCTGGTCCCGGGACGATAGGTAATCCAGAAGTCAAAACGGCCAAAGAACAGTGACCAGCGGGCTTGCCTGGGGTTCAGCCGCTTGGCGGTCCTGATGTACTCCAGGTTCCGATGGTCAGTGAAAACCGTGAATGGCACCGATGTTCCCTCCAACAGATGTCTCCACTCTTCGAGGGCCTCTTTCACTGCAAGGAGTTCTCGATTGCCGACGTCATAGTTCCGTTCGGCCGGGGTCAACCTGCGGGAAAAATAGGCACACGGGTGAAGGACCTTATCGGTCTTCCCGCTCTGGGAGAGCACCGCTCCTATCCCTGAGTCCGAGGCGTCCACTTCAACCACTAACTGGCGGCTAGGATCGGGCTGCACCAGGATGGGTGCAGACGAGAAGCGCCGTTTCAACTCCTTGAACGCGGCATCGCACCGATCCGACCAGGTGAAGGGGACTTTTGGTGAGGTCAGGGCTGTCAGGGGGCTAAATACCTGACTGTAGCCCTTAATGAACCTCCTGTAGAAATTAGCAAAGCCGAGGAACTGTTGCAGCTTCCTACGGCTTGTGGGTTGGGACCAGTCTCTCACCGCCGCCACCTTGGCCGGATCAGGAGCGACGGAGTTCGGGGAGATGATGAACCCCAAGAAGGACAAAGACGTGCGGTGGAACTCACACTTCTCGCCCTTCACAAACAGGCGGTTCTCCAACAACCGCTGTAGGACCTGACGGACATGCCGGACATGAGTCTCAGGATCCGGGGAAAAGATGAGTATATCGTCTAGATACACGAAGACGAACCGGTGCAGGAAGTCCCGCAAGACATCGTTTACCAATGCTTGGAACGTCGCGGGAGCATTAGTGAGACCGAACGGCATGACGAGGTACTCAAAGTGACCTAACGGGGTGTTAAATGCCGTCTTCCACTCGTCTCCCTTCCGGATCCGAACCAGATGGTACGCATTCCTAAGATCAAGCTTGGTGAAGATCCTGGCTCCATGCAAGGGGGTGAACACTGAATCCAATAAGGGCAACGGGTATCGGTTGCGAACCGTGATTTCGTTCAACCCCCTGTAATCAATGCATGGACGAAGCCCGCCATCTTTTTTACCCACAAAAAAGAAACCAGCACCCATCGGAGAGGTGGAATTCCGGATCAACCCGGCAGCTAATGAGTCCCGGATGTAGGTCTCCATTGATTCGCGCTCCGGCCGTGAGAGGTTGTACAGCCTACTGGACGGGAACTCACTGCCTGGCACCAAATCAATGGCACAATCATACGGGACGGTGAGGAGGAAGCGTGAGAGCCAGATCCTTGCTGAACACATCCGCAAGACCGTGGTACTCCGACGGCACCGTCCTCAGATTGGGCGGGACTCTGACCTCCTCCTTAGCTTGGGAGCCGGGAGGAACCGAGGAACCTAGACACTCCCGATGGCACTCCACTGCACCACTACCCCGGACGGCCAATCGATCCGGGGATTGTGCTTCAACATCCAGGGAAAACCCAGAACCACACGGGAGGTGGCCTGAGTCACAAAGAACTCGATCACCTCCCGGTGGTTACCTGACACCACCAGAGTTACAGGTGGTGTCTTATGCGTGATCGGTGGGAGTAGGGAGCCATCTAGTGCCCGAACCTGTACAGGCGAGGTAAGAGCCACCAGAGGGAACCCTATCTCCCTGGCCCATCTACTGTCTAGCAGATTCCCCTCAGAGCCCGTGTCCACCAGTGCTGGGGCCTTCAGGGTTGAATCCTCATACAGGATCGTGACTGGGAGTCGTGTGGCAATGTGGGTGTGTCCCACGTGAATGTTTCGGCCCACCCCAGGCCCAGTCTCTAGGGGCGGGCGTTGGAGTTTTAACCGCTCGGGGCAGTCGTTTGCAAGATGCTCAATCAAGCCACAAACAAAACAAGCTCCGTGGGCCCGCCTCCTTTGTGCTCCAGGTGCCCTAAATGTTGCCCTGCTCGTGTCCATAGCTTCGTCAGCAGGGGGAGCCGTAGCCGCACGGAGCGCAGGAACAGGGGAGCGTGGGGAGGGCGGAGCTCGGTCGGAACCGGAAGGGAGAGGGACGACGCGTGCCTGGCCACGCCCTTCGCCTCGTTCCCGACGGCGTTCTTCTAACCGGTTGTCGAGTCGTATGACTAGATCGATGAGCCCATCTAAATCCCGCGGTTCGTCCTTCGCCACCAGGTGCTCTTTTAGGACCAGTGACAGTCCGTTTACAAAGGCGGCGCGGAGGGCAGTGCTATTCCAGCCGGACCTCGCAGCCGCGATGCGGAAGGCGACTGCATAGGCAGCTGCGCTCCGACGCCCCTGTCTCATAGACAGTAGCACGGTTGAAGCGGTCTCTCCTCTATTGGGATGATCGAACACCGTTCTGAGCTCCCGCACAAACCCATCGTATGTATGAAGGAGCCGTGAGTTCTGCTCCCAGAGCGCTGTAGCCCAAGCGCGTGCCTCCCCGCGAAGCAGGTTTATTACATAAGCTACTTTGCTAGCGTCAGTCGCGTACATCACGGGACACTGTGCGAAGACGAGCGAACACTGCATAAGGAAATCCGCGCACGTCTCCACACAGCCTCCGTACGGTTCCGGAGGGCTTATGTATGCTTCTGGGGACGGAGGGAGGGGCCGTTGAACGACCAATGAAACGTCACTATTACGCGCAGGGTCCTCGGGAGGGAGAGCCGCAGCGGCACCCGGGGGGCGCGCTTCCACTTGTGCGGCGAGAGCCTCCACCCTGCGGTTTAGGAGAACGTTCTGCTCGGTCATTAAATCCATCCGAGTGGTGAAAGCGGTGAGGATCCGCTGCAACTCACCGATTACCCCTCCCGAAGACGCCGACGCGCCCTGTTCTTCCATTGGCCGTTCAACAGCCGGTTGACGCCCCTCGGGATCCATGACGCTGGCCGAGATATCCTGTTGTGAAAGTGTAGGAACACGGACCCACAACAGGGGGCGCAAATGAACGGACAATGGAGAAGGTAAATAACAAGTTTTACTGTTGTGAAACGAGCACAACCAATACAACAATCAACAATTTGGGGTTAAGCCGAATTCTGCTGGTGTCGTGTGGGCAGGCTCGAAGGTAGGAGACGTCCGTCCAAGTCGAACCGGAACCACCCAGATCTCCTCTGCCACCGAACCCTGGAAGTACTGGAACCGCCAAGTCCCGAATTCCCAGGTGGCCACTGCCTCCGCTCGTCGGATCCGGTACTGCTGGCAAGAGAGAGCAACAAACACACAGGTGTGGATGCGGCTGCACCCAGTAACACGGAGAGGGGAGAAGCTGCCTCCACCTCTCGTCACAATAAAGCAGGAAGGTGAGTACTTATCCAAGCAATCGGCTTTCGGTAGTCAGCTGTCCTGAAAGGTTTAACAAGTATTATCAGATAACACAGAATATGCTGCAGAGAAGGTTACCTCTATCTCAAGGCGATATCTCGGCACTGAGGTGGAGACGCTGTCCTGCTGATATACCTCCGTGCTGAGTGGAACAGCTGTGTCCAGTGATGGGTGACAGCTGTCACCCTGGCTGCTCACGTGAGGCGGCAGCGCCCTCTGGTGGTGGTGGGCCAGCAGTACCTCCTCTTCAGCGGCCCACACAACATTACGCTATGTTTTATGAATTAATAAAAAGTGTGCAGTGACCAGCTCTTTGATTGCATTACTGATGTAAAATATCACAGGCTGTCTTAATATTTTTGTTGCGTCACTTACAACCATTCCATTGCATATATTGTGATTCTCAGTTTACATTTACACAAATTCTCTGAAGTCCTAGTTGTGGTATCACCGGTACTCTATTCATTATTTGTTTTATATAACAGCTAAAATAGATTCTTGTCATTTGACATTTTATTAATTTATAAACAACAGAAAAGGGACTTACATTTTGGAGTGTGTCACTGATGCTTTGAAGTCAACAGTCCAAAATTGTTCTGTCAACTTGTAAAAAGTCAGATCTTTCAAAAGCAACTGTGATGATGTAGTCCGTGAAGCCGTGCACTGACTTTGTGTGCTTCCTCAGTCCAGTGAAAAATTGTGTTGGAAATTTGTCCAGCTCTTCATCCTAACAGCTCTTCATGCCTCCAGATGGCTTACGGTGTGGTGGATTTGTTTATGTTTTTTTTTTGTTGCATGCACAGTGGTCAGAGCGTGCAATAGCACATTTCATATAGTACCAAAACTGCACGCTTAAAAGCATTATTGAATGGTAAATGAAACACAATGGCAAATGATAAGAATAATCCATGTCACATGACATACAAACCAGAGCCCGGGTTTTTAGCCTTCTGTTTAGAGCTTCCACCTCCCATGCCGGAGATTGCAAGTTCGTGTCCCGAATCGAATGAACAGGAGGAGGAGTCAAAATCACAACACAATGCAGAGCAAGTTGCTACATTAGCACTGTTGCCACACAGCAAGAAGGTCATGGGATCGCTTCCCACCTAGGGCCTTTGTGTGTGGAGTTTGCATGTTCTCCCTGTGTTTGCATGGGTTCCCTCGGGGTTCCTCCCACATCCAAAAAGATGCAATGAATGTGTTTGTCTGCATGTGGCCCTGCAACAGAGTGGTTGCCTGTACCCCCCCCCCCCACCCTGTGACCAACAGTTGGAGTTAAGAGGGTGTAGAAAAGGGATGGATGGATTTACAGCACAACTAGGGATCCATCCTGTCCAACAGCTACTCTAATGAGTGCTGCTCCAGTTGTATTTTTGATTTTTATCAAACATTGCTGCCATACTGGTTCAGTTAATCTGGTTTCAATTACATACTATATATACGAGGTCTGTCCATAAAGTAACGGTCCTTTTTATTTTTTCAAAAACTATATGGCTTTCATTCATATGTTTTTACGTCAGACATGCTTGAACCCTCGTGCGCATGGGTGAGTTTTCCCACGCCTGTCGGTGACGTCATTTGCTTGTGAACAGGCCTTGTGGAAGGAGTGGTCCCGCCCCCTCATCGGATTTTCATTGTCTGGAAATGGCGGAATGAAAAGGACTTTTTTTTCCATCAGAATTTTTTCAGAAGCTGTTAGAGACTGGCACCTGGAAACCATTCGAAAAATGTATCTGGCTTTTGGTGAAAATTTTACGGGCTTCACAGAGAATAAGGACTTTAACTACAGGTTTAAGGACCCCTTTAAGGACGGTCGGTGCGCCGCGCTCCGAGCTGCTACGACGAGGCACAAACCACTGGATCATTTCTAAACGGATGGCTCTGTGGATACGAGACCGTCGTATGCTCTTTCTCTGGTTATCACAAGAGCTGGACATCAGCCATTTTCTGGCAGATTTCACTTTTAACAAGAGATTTTGTCATGGAAAGCCGCGCGGAGGCTTCGCGCTTCACGACCGATTTGCTGATGAAGCGAGACAAAGGAACACCCCCGTTTCGGAGTGTTAGAGGACAAGTTGGGACATGTCCAGCTCTCCACAATTTCTCTTATACTCACTCGACTGGTAAGCACTGAAAGCCGAGATAGCCATGTGCACGACATAGGGGCGGGACCACTCCTTCCCAAGGCGTGCTCACAGGCGAATGACGTCACCAACAGGCGTGGAAAAACTCAGGCATGCGCACGAGGGTTCAAGCATGTCTGACGTAAAAACATATGAATGAAATCCATATAGTTTTTGAAAAAAATAAAAAGAACCGTTACTTTATGGACAGACCTCGTATATATATATATATATCAGCTAACTGATCATCTGCAGAGGAATGGTCTATTTGAAGAGTTTCAGTCAGGTTTTAGAATTCATCATAGTACAGAAACAGCATTAGTGAAGGTTACAAATGATCTTCTTATGGCCTCGGACAGTGGACTCATCTCTGTGCTTGTTCTGTTAGACCTCAGTGCTGCTTTTGATACTGTTGACCATAAAATTTTATTACAGAGATTAGAGCATACCATAGGTATTAAAGGCACTGCGCTGCGGTGGTTTGAATCATATTTGTCTAATAGATTACAATTTGTTCATGTAAATGGGGAATCTTCTTCACAGACTAAAGTTAATTATGGAGTTCCACAAGGTTCTGTGCTAGGACCAATTTTATTCACTTTATATATGCTTCCCTTAGGCAGTATTATTAGACGGTATTGCTTAAATTTTCATTGTTACGCAGATGATACCCAGCTTTATCTATCCATGAAGCCAGACGACACACACCAATTAGCTAAACTGCAGGATTGTCTTACAGACATAAAGACATGGATGACCTCTAATTTCCTGCTTTTAAACTCAGATAAAACTGAAGGTTATTGTACTTGGCCCCACAAATCTTAGAAACATGGTGTCTAACCAGATCCTTACTGTGGATGGCATTACCCTGACCTCTAGTAATACTGTGAGAAATCTTGGAGTCATTTTTGATCAGGATATGTCATTCAAAGCGCATATTAAACAAATATGTAGGACTGCTTTTTTGCATTTACGCAATATCTCTAAAATCAGAAAGGTCTTGTCTCAGAGTGATGCTGAAAAACTAATTCATGCATTTATTTCCTCTAGGCTGGACTATTGTAATTCATTATTATCAGGTTGTCCTAAAAGTTCCCTAAAAAGCCTTCAGTTAATTCAAAATGCTGCAGCTAGAGTGCTGACGGGGACTAGAAGGAGAGAGCATATCTCACCCATATTGGCCTCTCTTCATTGGCTTCCTGTTAATTCTAGAATAGAATTTAAAATTCTTCTTCTTACTTATAAGGTTTTGAATAATCAGGTCCCATCTTATCTTAGGGACCTCGTAGTACCATATCACCCCAATAGAGCGCTTCGCTCTCAGACTACAGGCTTACTTGTAGTTCCTAGGGTTTGTAAGAGTAGAATGGGAGGCAGAGCCTTCAGCTTTCAGGCTCCTCTCCTGTGGAACCAGCTCCCAATTCAGATCAGGGAGACAGACACCCTCTCTACTTTTAAGATTAGGCTTAAAACTTTCCTTTTTGCTAAAGCTTATAGTTAGGGCTGGATCAGGTGACCCTGAACCATCCCTTAGTTATGCTGCTATAGACGTAGACTGCTGGGGGGTTCCCATGATGCACTGTTTCTTTCTCTTTTTGCTCTGTATGCACCACTCTGCATTTAATCATTAGTGATCGATCTCTGCTCCCCTCCACAGCATGTCTTTTTCCTGGTTCTCTCCCTCAGCCCCAACCAGTCCCAGCAGAAGACTGCCCCTCCCTGAGCCTGGTTCTGCTGGAGGTTTCTTCCTGTTAAAAGGGAGTTTTTCCTTCCCACTGTAGCCAAGTGCTTGCTCACAGGGGGTCGTTTTGACCGTTGGGGTTTTACATCATTATTGTATGGCCTTGCCTTACAATATAAAGCGCCTTGGGGCAACTGTTTGTTGTGATTTGGCGCTATATAAAAAAAAAAAAAAATTGAAAAAAAAAAAAAAAAAATATATATATATATATATATATATATACACTCAACAAAAATATAAACGCAAAACTTTTGGTTTTGCTCCCATTTTGTATGAGATGAACTCAAAGATCTAAAACTTTTTCCACATACACAATATCACAATTTCCCTCAAATATTGTTCACAAACCAGTCTAAATCTGTGATAGTGAGCACTTCTCCTTTGCTGAGATAATCCATCCCACCTCACAGGTGTGCCATATCAAGACGCTGATTAGACACCATGATTAGTGCACAGGTGTGAAATAGACTGTCCACAATAAAAGGCCACTCTGAAAGGTGCAGTTTTGTTTTATTGGGGGGGATACCAGTCAGTATCTGGTGTGACCACCATTTGCCTCATGCAGTGCAACACATCTCCTTCGCATAGAGTTGATCAGGTTGTCAATTGTGGCCTGTGGAATGTTGGTCCACTCCTCTTCAATGGCTGTGCGAAGTTGCTGGATATTGGCAGGAACTGGTACACGCTGTCGTATATGCCGGTCCAGAGCATCCCAAACATGCTCAATGGGTGACATGTCCGGTGAGTATGCCGGCCATGCAAGAACTGGGACATTTTCAGCTTCCAAGAATTGTGTACAGATCCTTGCAACATGGGGCAGTGCATTATCCTGCTGCAACATGAGGTGATGTTCTTGGATGTATGGCACAACAATGGGCCTCAGGATCTCGTCACGGTATCTCTGTGCATTCAAAATGCCATCAATAAAATGCACCTGTGTTCTTTGTTAGTTATTCCTTGGCCTCCTTTACCAGTAATGGTACTTGTAATAAGTGTAGCTTATTCGTAGCTTTGGAGGCCAGGCTGGGCGAATTGGAGACTCGGCTCTGCACCGTGGTAAATTCTACAGCTAGCCAGGCCCCTGTAGTCGGTGCAGACCAAGGTAGCTTAGCCGCCGTTAGTTTCCCTCTGGCAGATCCTGAGCAGCCGGGAAAGCAGGCCGACTGGGTGACTGTGAGGAGGAAGCGTAGTCCTAAACAGAAGCCCCGTGTACACCGCCAACCCGTTCACATTTCTAACCGTTTTTCCCCACTCGGCGACACACCCACCGAGGATCAAACTCTGGTTATTGGCAACTCTGTTTTGAGAAATGTGAAGTTAGCGACACCAGCAACCATAGTCAATTGTCTTCCGGGTCCAGAGCAGGCGACATTGAAGGAAATATGAAACTGCTGGCTAAGGCTAAGCGTAAATTTGGTAAGATTGTAATTCACGTCGGCAGTAATGACACCCGGTTACGCCAATCGGAGGTCACTAAAATTAACATTGAATCGGTGTGTAACTTTGCAAAAACAATGTCGGACTCTGTAGTTTTCTCTGGGCCCCTCCCCAATCGGACCGGGAGTGACATGTTTAGCCGCATGTTCTCCTTGAATTGCTGGCTGTCTGAGTGGTGTCCAAAAAATGAGGTGGGCTTCATAGATAATTGGCAAAGCTTCTGGGGAAAACCTGGTCTTGTTAGGAGAGACGGCATCCATCCCACTTTGGATGGAGCAGCTCTCATTTCTAGAAATCTGGCCAATTTTCTTAAATCCTCCAAACCGTGACTATCCAGGGTTGGAACCAGGAAGCAGAGTTGTAGTCTTACACACCTCTCTGCAGCTTCTCTCCCCCTGCCATCCCCTCATTACCCCATCCCCGTAGAGACGGTGCCTGCTCCCAGACCACCAATAACCAGCAAAAATCTATTTAAGCATAAAAATTCAAAAGAAAAAATAATATAGCACCTTCAACTGCACCACAGACTAAAACAGTTAAATGTGGTCTATTAAACATTAGGTCTCTCTCTTCTAAGTCTCTGTTAGTAAATGATATAATAATTGATCAACATATTGAATTATTCTGCCTTACAGAAACCTGGTTACAGCAGGATGAATATGTTAGTTTAAATGAGTCAACACCCCCGAGTCACACTAACTGCCAGAACGCTCGTAGCACGGGCCAAGGTGGAGGATTAGCAGCAATCTTCCATTCCAGCTTATTAATTAATCAAAAACCCAGACAGAGCTTTAATTCATTTGAAAGCTTGACTCTTAGTCTTGTCCATCCAAACTGGAAGTCCCAAAAACCAGTTTTATTTGTTGTTATCTATCGCCCACCTGGTCGTTACTGTGAGTTTCTCTGTGAATTTTCAGAACTTTTGTCTGACTTAGTGCTTAGCTCAGATAAGATAATTATAGTGGGCGATTTTAACATCCACACAGATGCTGAGAATGACAGCCTCAACACTGCATTTAATCTATTATTAGACTCAATTGGCTTTGCTCAAAATGTAAATGAGTCCACCCACCACTTTAATCATATTTTAGATCTTGTTCTGACTTATGGTATGGAAATTGAAGACTTAACAGTATTCCCTGAAAACTCCCTTCTGTCTGATCATTTCTTAATAACATTTACATTTACTCTGATGGACTACCCAGCAGTGGGGAATAAGTTTCATTACACTAGAAGTCTTTCAGAAAGCGCTGTAACTAGGTTTAAGGATATGATTCCTTCTTTATGTTCTCTAATGCCATATACCAACACAGTGCAGAGTAGCTACCTAAACTCTGTAAGTGAGATAGAGTATCTCGTCAATAGTTTTACATCCTCATTGAAGACAACTTTAGATGCTGTAGCTCCTCTGAAAAAGAGAGCTTTAAATCAGAAGTGCCTGACTCCGTGGTATAACTCACAAACTCGCAGCTTAAAGCAGATAACCCGTAAGTTGGAGAGGAAATGGCATCTCACTAATTTAGAAGATCTTCACTTAGCCTGGAAAAAGAGTCTGTTGCTCTATAAAAAAGCCCTCCGTAAAGCTAGGACATCTTACTACTCATCACTAATTGAAGAAAATAAGAACAACCCCAGGTTTCTTTTCAGCACTGTAGGCTGACAAAGAGTCAGAGCTCTATTGAGCCGAGTATTCCTTTAACTTTAACTAGTAATGACTTCATGACTTTCTTTGCTAATAAAATTTTAACTATTAGAGAAAAAATTACTCATAACCATCCCAAAGACGTATTGTTATCTTTGGCTGCTTTCAGTGATGCCGGTATTTGGTTAGACTCTTTCTCTCAGATTGTTCTGTCTGAGTTATTTTCATTAGTTACTTCATCCAAACCATCAACATGTCTATTAGACCCCATTCCTACCAGGCTGCTCAAGGAAGCCCTACCATTACTTAATGCTTCGATCTTAAATATGATCAATCTATCTTTATTAGTTGGCTATGTACCACAGGCTTTTAAGGTGGCAGTAATTAAACCATTACTTAAAAAGCCATCACTTGACCCAGCTATCTTAGCTAATTATAGGCCATTCTCCAACCTTCCTTTTCTCTCAAAAATTCTTGAAAGGGTAGTTGTAAAACAGCTAACTGATCATCTGCAGAGGAATGGTCTATTTGAAGAGTTTCAGTCAGGTTTTAGAATTCATCATAGTACAGAAACAGCATTAGTGAAGGTTACAAATGATCTTCTTATGGCCTCATACAGTGGACTCATCTCTGTGCTTGTTCTGTTAGACCTCAGTGCTGCTTTTGATACTGTTGACCATAAAATTTTATTACAGAGATTAGAGCATGCCATAGGTATTAAAGGCACTGCGCTGCGGTGGTTTGAATAATATTTATCTAATAGATTACAATTTGTTCATGTAAATGGGGAATCTTCTTCACAGACTAAGGTTAATTATGGAGTTCCACAAGGTTCTGTGCTAGGACCAATTTTATTCACTTTATACATGCTTCCCTTAGGCAGTATTATTAGAGGGCATTGCTTAAATTTTCATTGTTACGCAGATGATACCCAGCTTTATCTATCCATGAAGCCAGAGGACACACACCAATTAGCTAAACTGCTAAACCTCTAATTTCCTGCTTTTAAACTCAGATAAAACTGAAGTTATTGTACTTGGCCCCACAAATCTTAGAAACATGGTGTCTAACCAGATCCTTACTCTGGATGGCACTACCCTGACCTCTAGTAATACTGTGAGAAATCTTGATATATAAAGTGCATATTAAACAAATATGTAGGACTGCTTTTTTGCATTTACGCAATATCTCTAAAATTAGAAAGGTCTTGTCTCAGAGTGATGCTGAAAAACTAATTCATGCATTTATTTCCTCTAGGCTGGACTATTGTAATTCATTATTATCAGGTTGTCCTAAAAGTTCCCTGAAAAGCCTTCAGTTAATTCAAAATGCTGCAGCTAGAGTACTAACGGGGACTAGAAGGAGAGAGCATATCTCACCCATATTGGCCTCTCTTCATTGGCTTCCTGTTAATTCTAGAATAGAATTTAAAATTCTTCTTCTTACTTATAAGGTTTTGAATAATCAGGTCCTGTCTTATCTTAGGGACCTCATAGTACCATATCACCCCAATAGAGCGCTTCGCTCTCAGACTGCAGGCTTACTTGTAGTTCCTAGGGTTTGTAAGAGTAGAATGGGAGGCAGAGCCTTCAGCTTTCAGGCTCCTGTCCTCTGGAACCAGCTCCCAATTCGGATCAGGGAGACAGACATCCTCTCTACTTTTAAGATTAGGCTTAAAACTTTCCTTTTTGCTAAAGCTTATAGTTAGGGCTGGATCAGGTGACCCTGAACCATCCCTTAGTTATGCTGCTATAGACTTAGACTGCTGGGGGGTTCCCATGATGCACTGAGTGTTTCTTTCTCTTTTTGCTCTGTATGCACCACTCTGCATTTAATCATTAGTGATTGATCTCTGCTCCCCTCCACAGCATGTCTTTTTCCTGGTTCTCTCCCTCAGCCCCAACCAGTCCCAGCAGAAGACTGCTGGTTTCTTCCTGTTAAAAGGGAGTTTTTCCTTCCCACTGTCGCCAAGTGCTTGCTCACAGGGGGTCGTTTTGACCATTGGGGTTTTTACGTAATTATTGTATGACCTTGCCTTACAATATAAAGCGCCTTGGGGCAACTGTTTGTTGTGATTTGGCACTATATAAATAAAATTGATTGATTGAATTGATTGATTGATTTGTCCATAACAGACGCCTGCCCATACCATAATCCCACCGCCACCATGGGCCACTCGATCCACAACACTGACATCAGAAAACCGCTCACCCACGCGTTGCTACACACGCTGTCTGCCATCTGCCCTGAACAGTGTGAACCGGGATTTATCCATGAAGAGAACACCTCTCCAACGTGCCAAACGCCAGCGAATGTGAGCATCAAGTCGGTTACGACGACGAACTGGAGTCAGGTCGAGACACCGATGAGGACGACGAGCATGCAGATGAGCTTCCCTGAGACGGTTTCTGATAGTTTGTGCAGAAATTCTTTGGTTATGCAAACCGATTGTTTCAGCAGCTGTCCGAGTGGCTGGTCTCAGACGATCTTGGAGGTGAACATGCTGGATGTGGAGGTCCTGGGCTGGTGTGGTTACACGTGGTCTGCGGTTGTGAGGCTGGTTGGATATACTGCCAAATTCTCTGAAACGCCTTTGGAGACGGCTTATGGTAGAGAAATGAACATTCAATACACGAGCAACAGCTCTGGTTGACATTCCTGCTGTCAGCATGCCAATTGCACGCTCCCTCAAATCTTGCGACATCTGTGGCATTGTGCTGTGTGATAAAACTGCACCTTTCAGAGTAGCCTTTTATTGTGGGCAGTCTAAGGCACACCTGTGCACTAATCATGGTGTCTAATCAGCATCTTGATATGGCACACCTGTGAGGTGGGATGGATTATCTCAGCAAAGGAGAAGTGCTCACTATCACAGATTTAGACTGGTTTGTGAACAATATTTGAGGGAAATGGTGATATTGTGTATGTGGAAAAAGTTTTAGATCTTTGAGTTCATCTCATACAAAATGGGAGCAAAACCAAAAGTGTTGCATTTATATTTTTCTTGAGTGTATATATATATATATATATATACTATATAATATATACTATACTATATGTACGTATGTGTGTGTGTGTGTGTGTGTGTGTGTGTGGGCGCATTTAGATTTCATGCTAAAAGTCTTACTGCCGTGTGTGAGACTGTTTTATTGTGATTTTTTTGTGTAACAGTCTTGGAGTCCATCAGCATAACACGCACTGAGACTAATTCCTTGTGAAGCAACTGCACTCAGCCAATGAATGCAATTCAGCCTCGTGCACAGCCTATAAACACGCTGAAACCACCTCCTACCAATATCGCAGCACTCGTCAGAGCTCATGACCCAAATCCAGATGTGTCTCTTTGCCTGAATCTGTTCACTTTCACATTAAGTCATAGAAATAATTCAACACAAGCAGTCTCATTCATTCCAAAAATGAACTTATTTTCATCAGGTTTCAAGGATATTTTTTAATAAACCCACGGCTGAGGCAAATTCAGACCATTTTCTAACGACCTTTCTAACGCAGCAACAGTACATTTTCATTGGCTGAACTTGTTTCAGGAACTGAAGTAGGATAAGAACAAAGCACCCCTCCCCCCCAAAAAAAACTAGCCAGGCCCACCGGATTTGAGAAGTAGATGCCTGGTTTTCCTAGACTCCAAAACTTGCCATCATATCGCCAACATTTCACACACAACCTAATTTTTTTTTTTTTTGACAAACACCAGCCTCCCTATAGGATGACACAAAGCCTTAGTTCCACATGTATGAAGTTTGTTCTTTAATGAGGGGTCCACTTAATGCCATTACGCAATCACGAGTAATAACATGAATATATCTGTTAGCAGTGATGAAGGCCTAACCAGTGCCCCATGGAGGTTAAACAACACCAGCTTCTTGTGGTTTCTCACAATGGTGTTCCAAGGCCATGTACCAAGTGTTGTAACACGGACCCACAACCGGGGGCGTAAATGAACGGACAATAGATGAGCCAAAAAAGAACAATTTAATGTTGTGAATGTGCACAATGGAATACAGATAATTGCAGATTTAGAATCAAGTCAAATATACAAAGGTGATGTGTGGGCAGGCTCGAGGATAGAAGATGTCTGTCCAGAGAAGAGCCGGACCCCACACGATTTCCACTGCCGACGGATCTGGAACACACCGGAACCACCAAGTCCCGAGTCCCCAGGTGGCCACCGTCTCCAGCTGTCAGATCTGGTACTGCCGGCAGGAAGCAAAAACAGTTTAATGGTGGGTGTGGTGTGTGCACACCCAGCAAACAGTCAGCAAACACAGTCCCTCTTCTGGTGGGAAAAACACCTCCACCTCAAACACAGGAACACAGTTCGTGCAGTCCTTATGGAAATACTTAGCAAGTTTGGAGTGAGGAGCGAAATGCGTCAACTCCTCCCAAAATCCACAAACGGCTATCATCCACAACTTGGCTTCTAGCTGTAAGTATATCACAAGCAACAACTGCAAAGGTTCAGACATAAGCAATGTGCATTCGCACAAAACGGCTGAGAGTTTACCTGAGAGGTAGAACGATATCTCGGCAGTGAGGTGGAGTTGCTGCCTGGCTTTTGTGGAGATGGTGGTGATGAGTGACAGCTGGTGATGATGATGAGTGGCAGCTGTCACTCCCGGTTGCTCCTGTGATGCGGTTGCACCCCTCGTGCCTGAAGCCCGCACTTCAGGCAGGGCGCCCTCTGGTGGTAGGCGAGCAGTACCTCCTCTTCAGCGGCCCACACAACAGGACCCCCCCCTCAACGGGCGCCTCCTGGCGCCAGACCCGGCTTGTCGGGGTGACGGTCGTAGGAGGGCCGGGTCCAGGATGAAGCTCCTCTTCACCCATGAGCGTTCTTCGGGTCCATACCTCTCCCAGTCCACCAAATACTGGAACACCCGGCCCTTACGACGGACGTCCAGGAGCCTGCAAACAGTCCAGGCAGGCTCCCCGTCGATGATCCGGGCAGGAGGCGGCACCGGTCCAGGGGTGCTGAGGGGTGAAATGTGGTGAAGTTTGATGCGTGACACATGGAAGAACGGGTGGATCCGCAGTGAAGCTGGGAGTTGTAGCTTCACTGCGGCAGGACTGAGGACGTTGAGGGTTTTGAAAGGTCCGATGTAGCGGTCTTTCAATTTTGGTGATTCCACCTGTAAGGGGATGTCCTTGGTGGAAAGCCATACCTCCTGCCCAGGCTGGTATGCAGGGGCCGGGGAACGCCGGCGGTCTACATGGGCCTTGGCCCTCGTCCGGGCCTTCAGCAGGGCAGAGCGGGCGGTGCGTCACACCCAACGGCATCTGCGAAGGTGGGCCTGGACCGAGGGGGCACCGACCTCTCCCTCCACCACTGGGAACAGTGGGGGCTGGTACCCCAAACACACCTCAAATGGGGAGAGGCCGGTGGCAGAGGACACTTGGCTGTTATGAGCATACTCGATCCAGGCCAGATGGTCACTCCAGGCTGCCTGTTCTTCTAATCGATTGTCTAATCGTATGACCAGGTCGATAAGCCCGTCTAAATCGTCCTTCGCCACCAGATGCTCCTTTAGGACCAAAGACAGTCCGTTTACAAAGGCGGTACAGAGTGCAGGAGCATTCCAGCCGGACCTCGCAGCCGCGATGCGGAAGTCGACTGCATACTCGGCTGCACTCCGACACCCCTGTCTCATCGACAGTAGCACTGTTGAAGTGTTTTCGCCTCTATTTGGGTGATCGAACACCAGTCTGAACTCCCTCACAAACACAGTATATATTGATAGAAGCTGTGAATTCTGCTCCCAGAGTGCCGTAGCCCAGGAGTGTGCCTCACCTCGAAGCAAATTAATAACATAAGCCACCCGGTTAAAGTCCGACGCGTACATGACGGGACGCTGTGCAAAGACGAGCGAACACTGCATTAAGAAGTCTACGCATGTCTCTACACAACCTCCGTACGGTTCCGGGGGACTTATGTATGCTTCAGGGGACAGTGGGGGGGGGGGGGGGGTTCGTTGAATGACCACTGGAATCTCTGTATTCGGCACCAGGACAGCAGGAGGAGGAGCTGCAGCCGTGCCCCGAGTTGGTGCTTCCACCTGTGCGGTGAGAGCCTCCATCCTGCGATTGAGTATTGCGCTCTGCTCGGTCACTAAGTCCAACCGAGCAGTGAAGGCGGTTAAGATTTGCTGCCACTCACCTAACACGCCTCCTGCTGGCGCCTGTGCACCCTGCTCTTCCACTGGTTGTTCAAACGTTGGTTGACGCCCCTCGGAGTCCATGACGTTGGCTGAGATATCCTGTTGTGAAAGTGTAGTAACACGGACCCACAACAGGGGGCGTAAATGAACGGACAATAGATGAGCCAAAAAATAACAATTTAATGTTGTGAATGTGCACAATGAAATACAGACAATTGCAGATTTAGGTGACGTGTGGGCAGGCTCGAGGATAGAAGACGTCTGTCCAGAGAAGACCCGGGCCCCACACGATTTCCACTGCCCACGGATCTGGAACACACCGGAACCGCCAAGTCCCGAGTCCCCAGGTGGCCACCGTCTCCAGCTGTCAGATCTGGTACTGCCGGCAGGAAGCAAAAACAGTTTAATGGTGGGTGTGTGCACACCAAGCAAACAGTCAGCAAACACAGTCCCTCTTCTGGTCCACCTCCACCTCAAACACAGGAACACAGTTAGTGCAGTCCTTATGGAAATACTTAGCAAGTTTGGAGTGAGGAGCGAAATGCGTCAACTCCTCCCAAAATCCACAAACTCGGCTATCATCAACAACTTGGCTTCTAGCTGTAAGTATATCACAAGCAACAACTGCAAAGGTTCAGACATAAGCAATGTGCATTCGGCACAAAACGGCTGAGAGTTTACCTGAGAGGTAGAACGATATCTCGGCAGCGAGGTGGAGTTGCTGCCCGGCTTTTGTGGAGATGGTGGTGATGAGTGACAGCTGGTGATGATGATGAGTGACAGCTGTCACTGCCGGTTGCTCCTGTGATGTGGTTGCGCCCCCTCGTGCCTGAAGCCCGCACTTCAGGCAGGGCACCCTCTGGTGGTGGGCCAGCAGTACCTCCTCTTCAGCGGCCCACACAACACCAAGTTTGGTTTTGATACATCAAAGCATTACTGAGATACGACCTCAGTTGCTATTTGTTGGCTTCTCCGCTAATTGAAGCGGCTTGAACAAATGAACGATTTGAAACATCAAACGGACATGAGTCTCTTTCTGAACATTCAATAAGACTGGATAAAATGTGTTGCCTGTGAAAGTTTTTGGAGACTTTTTCATAAAATTTAAAAGGGTGGAAAATCTGATACGGCGGAAAATGAAGGAACTCTGGAAGGAATCCAACAGTATCTCATTTTTAAAAATCTGACATATGGTTCAGAAGTTGCACGCATAAATACACTGCAAAAAATGACCTGTTGGTGGCGCTAGACCCAGTGAGTGTTCCAAATTCTACAACTTTTTACTGTCCGGGTTACAGCGTGGAAATAAGGATTGCACTGATGATCCTCCGTCCTCCATTCTGGCCGTGCAGCGGCTCAGGTGACCGTGCAGAAAAATCAGTGAGGAAGAATTGATTCCAGCGAGTTCAGATGTTTTATAGGTGAAATGTTGAGCGAGTGTGTGGAGGCAGCTGAGGGCGTGAGATATATTCAACCTCGTCTGGCAGGCGGAATGCTGGATGTTTTCCAGAATTACCTTCCTGTGAATGCATTCTGTAATTTACTGGCAACATGAAAGCTTGAAAATTATTCATGAAGCTGTAGACAACTCCAGCATCTGTCAGCCGTCGCTATTGTTTATTTCCACCTAATCCTCAAACTGGTTTGTCAGTTAATGGTAGCTTGTTGCCTGTAAAAATCGACAGCACATTTCGCTGCCTCCTTCACGCTTTGAACACTAACCCACAGCATACACACTCATTTTTCCTATCACATTTAAAAAAGTCACTGACGTCTTTTCACTTCTTTTCTTTTCTTTTTTTTTTTTTTTGCTGCTTTTTCTTACTGATGTACAAAACTCAAATGTTCCATGAAATTAACTCATCCAGAACAGATAAAAGTCACGTCACAGCAATTTCCTGCTAATAAAAAGTCTTCACTGTGCAAAACTTTCAAAGGAAAAGTTGTTGTAATAATTTGTCTTTGCTTTGTCGTGTTGATTTTTGCACCTGCTGAGTGGCAGCGGTGCACTTTCAAAGGAGGGTGGAGGTTACGTTACGTTACAACCGGCGTAAAACAACGCACAGCAGTGCAGAGTGCATGATTGTTAGTTTTCAATCAAAGCAGTTGTCATTTGCACACCCAGCAGCCACGTTGATGAAACAGCAGGTGCACTCAGCAGAAGTTGGTCTTCAACGCTGATGCATTGCTAACATAAGGCAGCGCAGACCACCAAAAACCTGGTCAAAGGTCAAGCTAGAGTTTACTGATATGCTTCAGTCTTCAGACATGCAAACGAAACATAGACAAAACTAAATTAAAGAGTGTACCCTTGAATAGAGCTCCCCTCCCCCAACACATTGCGTGCATGTGGTTCACGCACCCCCCCCACCCCCCATAGGCGTAGGAGGTGGGGTCTATTTGGGGGGGCGACACCAAATTTGCCCGAATTTCAGAAACCCCCATGACTCTTTAAATTACCATCTATTTATATACCCATATTTATATTGGTGACCAAATAGCGGTTTGATTGTTTACATTAATTGTGAAAATAAGTCTGACATTTTAGGTCATTTTGTTCTGTATTCAGAGTCTAAATGGCCCATTCCCAAATTTCCCAGCCCATCTGCCCGAATTTGAGCGTTTTGCCGAGCACAGGGGAGCGATTGCTCCCCCTGCCCCCCCCACCTCCTACCCCTATGCCCCCCCCCCCCCAGGCGAGTCGCCTCTCATCTGATCACAGAGTGACACCTTGATCTGTGCACCGAATGGACAGGGGGCGTGGCTGCCTGCCAACAGCAGCAGTTGACATCTCTGGTCCTGGACGTCACAGCTGCAGAACACGTACTGTGTTTTGATGGACATGCGCATGTCTGTGCTTGTTGTCCTCACGTGGAAATACATAAAAACATATATCACTTTTGTGATGGGATGGAGAGCACACACGGTGCACACATTGACAGGCTGCCGCAGGTGATACCGACCGTCAGATCATAACACACAAGGGGCAATCTGAATGTCACGTCACCCACTTGAGCTCTGTTCCACATGATATGGCTGGACAGGCCGAGTTCAGCAGATGTGGACATGATAAGAGTATCCTGCTCATATCAGTCACTCATATCATTTTGTGACTGTACAGGGATTCAATAAAATGCAGTGTTTTTTATGGGGTGTGTGTGTGTGTGTGTGTGTGTTTTAAATACATCCATCTCCTTGTTGATTTCAGGCATTTTTTTTTTGCACCTTTTACAGGTCAGTAATGGTAGCGCAGTGGTAAAGTTTCTGGCTGGCAATCAGAGCTTTTGTAAATTGCAGGTTCGAATCCCGTAGGTGGCATGTATTTTGTTATAACAGCAGCTGCACGATGTGGTTACACATGCTCCAACTGCTCACACTGTGTTCCCACTGCAACGGTGTCATGCACAGAAGCATCGCAGACATTGAGCTGCCCGTCAGCTCAGTGTCTTCGTGGTTCACTCATATGAGCTGTTCCGCCATGATTTGCCCATTTGTTCTTATTTGTACTATGTGTGAACTGGCCTTTCATTGAGGTTTTTATCTGATCTTTGCCTCATGGCTTGAAATTGTTTTCTTTTATTGTCATTTTCCTTGGGCCTCATTTACAACACTCTTGCCTTATGACATCATGACATTTTCCTTTCTCTTTCTTTAATTGTGAGAAATTTTCCGTTCATCTCTTCTGACAGTTTTGCATTATAACAGTATGAAAATATTTTCTTTTATTCCTTTTTAATTGTGATTTTTTTCTTTGATCTTGGACATTTCTATCGAATGCATCAAACTCATGTATGAATTCCTTAAATCCAGCCTCTCGTCCACATCATCACCTGGGTAATGGACCAAGTAGGAGGTGACCTGTTGGGGTAAAATATGGCGGGGTATTGCACCTTGTGGCCACTATGGTAGCCATGAAGGCCCAACAGGAAACCTGAACATTAGACAGCTAAAGGGGTTCTGGTGAAACAAGAAGTCCTCAACCGCAGATCAGGTGGAGGAAGTGATGACTTGTAACCCAACCGCTGTGAAGGCGGATGGAGGCTGCAGCAGGTCCTCATGTCTCGATCATCTGGGATTTCCCAGACATCGGAACAAGCCATGGATATGTAAAGGACCATGTGTTTGTTGGTTGGCAAAAACATTCCCACATTAAACAAACCCATGCACAGACATCTGTAGATCAACGCTGGACATAATCCTGTCTAGAAACTGATCAAGAGACAATCTTCTTGGCAACCAAAGGATTGCCACAATGATGATGACTTTTGATCCTGAATGTTCTGGTGGACTATTAGAACAAATGTTCAGTAATTTGTGGGTGTTAATTCAGTCCTCGGTCCTCAGTTCTGTCAAGTCTGTTTGGGTTTAAGCTTCTTATCTTTTTGTACAGTGAATTTTTGTACAATTTCCTGTAGTACCTTGAATCCTTTCCAGTGGCTCCTCAGGAGGAACTTGACCTGTGAAAATGCAAAAATCCTTATATCAGTATGTACAGTCTAGACAGTGTTGGTGGAGGAAGAATTCGGACCTCTGTAAGTCACTGGCCACAGATTAATGAACAAATAACACTGCTGACTAATATTACTGCTTTGCCGGAGGAGTCCACTTTCTAAATGTCCTTCTACTTATTAATTTGTTTTTTTTTATTATTATTATTGACTTTACGTCATGAAAGCAGGTTGACATTCTCTTAATCTTTAAAAAGGAGAGCTAGGTAGCAGCCAGCGTAAGATGCAATCTCTTGATATATTGCAGTGAAAAGGGTACGTCAGGACCATCAAACAGATGAAAAAGAAACCAGATGAAAAAGAAACACAAAAACAGTCATTTCGTTTTAAATCCACAACAAATGAACCGACTGGTGGCATTTACCGCCTGTGATTGTATCAAAATGTAGTTTGCACAAAAAAACGTCTCTCATTTAGCTGTTTAAAGCCAGTGCCTGTCATTTTTACACTTTAATAATCATTCTCCCCGTTTAGTGTTTGAAAATGTGATGCTAGAAAAGCTTGTGAAGCTTTGGATGGCTATTTGTTTCATTATATAGCTGTGATAAAGGACTATCTTGCACTAATAATAGGTTACAGTCATAAAAAAATTCAAACAACAACCTACAATCCAGCCTCAGTGTACCACAGTCTACACAAAAACATATGATAGCCATCCCAAGGTGGCCGCTATAGCCAGGTCAGGGCCAATGATGGGTTATACAGGGGTCAAAATTTAAGCACACTCCAATCATACTGAGAAGTCCAACATATTATTTGTCTCATCATAAAGATTCACAAAACGTATGAGTTTTAAAATGTATTTTATTTATACAGCACCAAATCGCCACAAAAGCTGCCTCAAGGCGCTTCACACAAGTAAGGGCTCCTTCACACAAGGCGCGAATTTGGTCGAATTGTCCATGAATTGTGCATGAAGCAGCAATCATATGCAAACCATGTAATGTCGTCCCTGCCTCCAACGTCTTGTACACCTGTTGCGACAACTGTTTGCACAAAAAAAAAAAAAACAGCTGAAAGACCGAGTGTGCGCCGTGAGAGCTCATCGAACCCTCTCGCGGCAGGTGTCGGCCAAATTCCAGCTGACACACACGAACATCTAACACTGCATGCTGGGCACTTAGAAAATGTGTGACCATTCGCACTATTAACACGACAACAGCAGCAGACGATCAGCAGACGATCACTGTCGAGCTGACGGTGAAATTTGTCTAAGTGCCCCCACAAGTGTGGAGTTGCAAAAAGCCACACACATGTGGTGCATGTCTTTCACATCTGTGCGCATGTGTCACAACCCCCCAACACATCTGGCATGCCGGGGGGGCCATACTTGCATAAAATGCTTATACGTATGTACAGATCTGATCACATGGAGGCTGAACAGCCAGGTCTGAGTTCACACAGCACGGGGAGCGGCCTGTCAGCTGATCACAGCACACTGCCAGCTGGATGGCAGCTCAGTGCACACATTAAAAACACAGAAACCACCGCCAGGACAGGAATATCAATAATTACAACAATACCTACATATGCAATTACATAACAAATAATGAAAATGAATGACCACATAACACAGAGTGACACGTTGGTCTGGGTGCTGAACGGACAGGGGGTGTGTCCGCCCACAGCCGTGGCTGTAAAGATCTCTGCTCCTTGAGAACATGTTCTGTCAGTGTTTGGAAGGACATGAACTTGCAACATTCCTCCGTGAGGCACGTGTCTCTGCCTGCTGTCTTCACATGGAAATATATAAAACATCCTTTGCCTTTGCACCACACTGCAGCGGCCGCACACAGCGCACCTCGTCCATGTCCTTGTTGATTTCAGGCATTTTTCCACTCTGATTACAGGTTTCCATCTGGTAATCAGAGTTTACAGGTTTGAATCCCGTGAGTGGCATTTTTTTTAAATTTAACCATGAGGTTCTGTATTGCATCCCCTTTTATGTATTTTATGTATTATTTTATTTATATATATATATATTATTTATATCAACCCAGTGACATTCACTAATTATACACCTTTTTTTATTTTATTTTCCTCCACATAAGCGGTGTGATGCAGTGCACCTCATCCCAGCTGCTAGCACTGTGTTCCTGTCCCGGTGTGACACTGTCACACCGGGATTGTGCATGCCTGCCCATTGGCTCAATGTTTTTGTGGTTCACTCATATGAGCTGTTCCGCTTTGAGTTGCCCAGATTTGTACTTAATCATATTATATGTGAAGGGGCCCTACGGTCTAACCTTACCAACCCCTAGAGCAAGCACACAAGCGATAGTGGAAGAAAACTCAAGCAGACCAGACTCAAAGGGGTGACTCACTGCTTAAGCCATTCTAAAAATTGCAAGCTTTTAAATCAAATCAAATCAAATCAATTTTGTTTATATAGCGCCAAATCACAACAAACAGTTGCCCCAAGGCGCTTTATATTGTAAGGCAAAAGCCATACAATAATTACGTAAAAACCCCAACGGTCAAAACGACCCCCCTGTGAGCAAGCACTTGGCGACAGTGGGAAGGAAAAACTCCCTTTTAGCAGGAAGAAACCTCCAGCAGAACCAGGCTCAGGGAGGGGCAGTCTTCTGCTGGGACTGGTTGGGGCTGAGGGAGAGAACCAGGAAAAAGACATGCTGTGGAGGGGAGCAGAGATCAATCACTAATGATTAAATGCAGAGTGGTGCATACAGAGCAAAAAGAGAAAGAAACAGTGCATCATGGGAACCCCCCAGCAGTTACAAAGTTTTACAAAGCTGAAGAAACAGAAAGCAGGAAATCAAACTACATTAAAATATAAAGAAGATGAGAAGTCCATGCAGGTGTCAGCACCACAGGCAGGGGTCAATAAACGATGCTCATATGGCCATGGGTAATTTAGCATTGCATTATATTTTTAATGTATTTTGTGTCTGTTATCTGTTTGTTTTTATTTGTTCTGACAGTGTGCACTCTTATCGAGCTATTGTTTAAATCTGCACCTTCCATCTGTATTTTCAGAGTGTTCTAATCTCCAGAGTGAGTTGGCGTCACATAAATATGTGGTACGGCTGAAAAATAAGTCTCAGTCTTGAGGGGTTAGAAATGACAGGTTTTTCACAATAAATGCTAATCTCCCGCTGAGAACAGGACTCGTCTTTTATTCTGAGTGGGTGTCAGATGTCTGAACACACAACTGCTCGTGTTACTTTGTGCGAGTCTCACTCGGTGACAGTCACACACACACACACACAAAGTGCACAGTGTTCACACACATCTGAGTTTTTGAACTTTGCTCAGTGACCGAGTACGTCGTCTTTTTCTTCAACTTACTGGAAGAATTCTGAAACATATGTGTAATTGTAAAAAAAAAAAAAAAGAGTAAAATTTAGTATGTGCCAATACACTGCAGTAAAGGACATGGTCACTTGAGTTTTCTGCACCTTAGTTATTATTAAATCATTCTGACTGATAGCGCCACCTTTGACATTTGCATCATGTGAGAAAAATCCCAATTTCACATAAAAAATGATCAAGAAACAACAGGTCATCTGCAGTAAAATTCTAAATTAAACTGGTTATCCTGAATATTAAAATTTATTTATTTATGTTATTAATGTATTCTTGTGTTTTATGATTACATATTTTCCAGAGTATAAGTCAAGTTGTTTTTTACTAGTTCGTTTTTTTTTTTTTTTTTTTTTTTACTAGGTTCTGTGACTTATACGAGTATACTGAAATATAACGCAATGCTACAGTACCCCTGGCCATATGAGCACTGTCTTCTTTATAATTGGCAGTTGTTTAACTGGTATCCCAGTGGCATCACAGTGGCTTAGCGGTTAGCACTGTTGCCTCACAGCAAGAAGGTCATGGGATCAATTCCCACCTGTGTTCTTGCTGTGTAGAGTTCGTATGTTCTCCCCGTGTTTGCGTGAGTTTCTTCACACATTTAATAACATGCAGGTTAGGTGGAGTGGAAACTTTACAATTGTCCAGGTCTCCCTTTTTTTAAATAAAGGTTGAATTCTATACACACACACACACACACACACACACACACACACACACACACACACACACACACACACACACACACACACACACACACACACACACACACACACACACACACACACACACACATATATATATACACACATACATTTGTGTGTTGCCCAAATAAATGAAGTAAAACGAGTTGGAATGACATGTGAGACCTCAATAATTATTAGAAGAGGAACTCAACCCTTTTATTTCCTGTTTATTATGTAATTTTTTAATGTTAATTTACTGTCTTAATGTATTTATAAACTGTTTAGGTTATTGTTATCATATACACACTATTATTATATTTTAAATTTCATTTTATTTCTACTTCTATTTTGCCATTTGATTTTTAAATGGACCACAATGAAAATAAGTGTTTTCACTTTCTTGCGTCATCCTTGTATTTTTAACATATTTAAAAGTATATAATGTACTTACATTGAACTTACTAAATAAAATCATGCACTCACGCTTTTAATATAAAGATCATTTAGAACAGAATAGAATGGAATAGATGTTTGTCATTGCATTTCTGCAAAGAACTACTAGTGGCACTTTCACGTGGAGGAGACGACTGATTTTGCTTGTCTGTCATTATTCGCTATGTTGATATTGCAGGAAAATTCAGGAGTAAGTTTCCCTTTTTTTATGTTTCTGATGGGTGAGATGCTCAGTCTGTTTTTAAGTATTAAATGAAAACATGCAGGGCTACAATATTAGGGATAAACTTGTGTCACAGACATATGACAGGGCCGCTGTCATGACTGCAGCCCTCAGTGGTCTGCAGGCCAAAGTGAATGCAGCTGCCCCCAGTGGAATGTTTGTGCATTTCTATGCACACACACTGTCACAGGGGGCTGAACACTTGCCTGAGTGCAGAATATTTATTGCATCACTCTCTGGGTTTGCGACATTTTTCTCCAAATCCACAAAGAGGGCATATTTTCTGGAGTCCGCAGGCTGTTCAAGGTTGCCCAGAAACGCTCCCAGTTGATGCAGTTTCACATCACAGACAGTGAGCACTGTGACGGCCTCCTGCAGACTGTTTAGAACATCAGTGCAGAAAAGAGACTTGATGATTGGATGGTTTTGTGATGAAACTGGAGGATTTTGAGTTTGAACAAATCTTCTCTGAGACCGATGTGGTCTTTGATATCGTCCAGCAGAGAGCCATGGATGTTTGGATGTTCTCTACGGCAAGAAAAGAATTGCATCTCTTCTTGGTTTTGTCAAAGAGAAGAGGTCAGAGGTCACTTATCAAGCTGTTTATGCCAAAGCAGCAGGTCTCACATCTGACCCACAAGATGAGCCCAGGAGAAAACGCCGTCTCTCCCAATTCCAGGATCCCCAGGCGCACGACAGAAATCTGTTGTTGTATTCAATTGAATATAGGTTGAAGAGGATTTGCAAATCATTGTATTCTGTTTTTATTTACATTTTACACAACGTCCCAACTTCAATGGAACTGGGGTTGTAAATTTGGAGTCGTAAAATGAGTGTTCACATATTAATTGGGTTTTGGGGCTGAACTGGTGTGTGTGTGTGTGTGTGTGTGTGTGTGTGTGTGTGTGTGTGTGTGTGTGTGTGTGTGTGTGTGTGTGTGTGTGTGCTGGCTCTTCCTCTGTTGTCTTTGTGGACAGCCGCTGTTTGGGAAATCCGCCCAGTTGACTGACTGACTTTGGCGTGTTTGCCGTGTTTGGGGGAAGCACCTTTCAGGTGTCACCTCACACCACTGCCGTAAGGCCGCTCATTGTTTGGGCCAACAAAGGAGACCCAGGTCCCGGTCTGAGCGCTCCGACACACAGATCTGATTAAGACTGTCCAAACAACGCCGCCGCTAAGGAATGTGAAGCTATTTGACCTCTGAGCTTTATTCTGCTTCAGTTCCCGTCTGTGGTTTGTTTGTGGTGTCAGACCTGACAGATAAAGTTCAACACCCGCCGGTTCTGAATAAAGCCATTGGTGACAACATATTGTAATTAGCCACACCCACATTTAGCCCCCCCAAACACACATTAACATGACAATCTGAGACATTTCCGGTGAGATATCCTTTTGCCTGAAGTTGGAACAATGTGACTTCAGCTGGGTGGTGCAGCGCTTGCTACTCGCTTTGTTACCACGTCTGAAAGAATGCTAATTACCCCGAAACCTGCCCAAGGCCCTGCAACAGATTACGACAACAAAACCCATCCGGAACCTGGCCCCGTAAACAACGTCTGCTCCATGATCACCTCCATGGAGGTGGTGAAGTTTTGCCAGTGGCTCTCTGTCAGGATGGTGGATGGCTTATTAACAGGGTTACTAGAAATAAAAACAAAATAAAATGACAAATGAATGACCTGTTTGTCACAAAAACAGGTTGGAAATGTTCTGAAAACTGAAATAGAAAACATTATGCTTTTTTATGGAGTCATTTTGGAAATTTATTGGAAATAAATTGTTTTGAACTTTGTTGGTGGTTTCTGATAGATAGATAGATAGATAGATAGATAGATAGATAGATAGATAGATAGATAGATAGATAGATAGATAGATAGATAGATAGATAGATAGATAGATAGATAGATAGATAGATAGATAGATAGATAGATAGATAGATAGATAGATAGATATACTCCAAAATTAATTAACTTGTCTTTACACAAAAGTATTGGCCTGGTTTGAAATGATTTTATAGAACATAAAAAAGGGGTGGAGTTTTGTTATAAAAGTCAGTGTTGTGTGCTGGGGTGTTTGGCTGGCTTGGTTTTTGTTTTTCTGTTTCTCCCACCAGGTGGTACGCATTCAGGACTGAGTGGCTGAGCATTAGGACCTCACCCTGAACACCTGAGGCTTGTTTTCACGTGCAGGTCATCAGGACTCACAGCTGTGGTGTATTCTGTCTTGATCAGAGATTGCTGCATTTAAACCTTGAATGCACAGTGTGTGATGGCCAGAGACTCGACCTTGTGAGCAGACGTGTGAGATCGACGTCAGGAGAACAATCTCACCATTACAGATGCAGAGACCGCTCCAGGTTTGACGCCACAGTCTGTGAAGGAGGATTGGGTGAGGTCTCACGCTCTTCAGCACACTTCCTGAGGTAATTTGGTTTTGGTGACTTTTATGAAGTAATGACAGTGGATTTGGTGTCCCTCACACCTTGTGTTAGTGAGCTGTCACGTTATGCTAATTGTCTAATCAGCTTCTGCTGCAGTGGAGATTTGAACTGAGTTGTTCCGTGCCTGCAGGGTGAGAAGCTGATATATATTTAAGCCAGGAAGTGTTTGCTGATTGTGTGCACCCTTTTGAGTTGTGTCTCTCTGGGTGGAGAGTGTTGGACTCACCTCATGTTTTCTTTCTTCACAGACTCGGTTTCTCACGGCCACCTGGGGGGTGTCGGCGGGGTCCCTGGGTCCGAACTGCTGTGGCTCCGGACCGTTTGCGCTGCTGAGAGCGCGCCGTGTTTTCACCTCACCAGACCGCGGACATTTTTGGTTGTTTATCACTGTCCTGTCAAACGCTGGGTCGGTGCTCCGACCGCGTCCAACACATAACAGTCAGTGTATGAAAAATTAATAAAACAACACTTATAATGTTTTGCCTGGAATAAATTTTTAGGAATAAATCTTTAGGATGAGTCAAGGTTAGTTATTACCCTGCGTGCCAGCAAAGTGACAAAGTCCTTTGTGTGTGTCTGTCTATGAAAAAGATACATAGCTTATATATATATATATATATATATATATATATATATATATATATATAAACCAAAATTGAACTTTTTGACCACAACCATAAACGTTACATATGGGAAGGAGTCAACAAAGCCTAAAATGAAGCACAAGGGTGTGAAGCACAAAGGTGGATAGCTGATGTTTTGGGGATGTGTGAGCTGCAAAGGCACAGGAAATGTGGTCAAAAGTGATGGCAGGATGCACGCAGCATGTTATCAGAAAATACTGGAGGAAAATTTGCATTCATCAGCCCTGGAGCTGTGCATGGGACGTACTTGGACATTCCAACATGACAATGATCCAAAACACAAGGCCAAGTCGACCTGTCATTGGCTACAGCAGAATAAAGTGAAGGTTCTGGAGTAGCCATCTCAGTCTCCTGACCTCAATATCATTGATCTCAAATGTGCAGTTCATGCAAGACAGCAAAGAATTTACAGGAACTGGAGTCTTTTTGCCAAGAAGAATGGGCAGCTTTGCCATCACAGGAAATAACTAGCCTAACTCACAACTACCACAGAATAGTCCAAGCTGTCATTGATGTTAAGGGGCAATACACAGTCTTAAGAGCAGGGGTATGTAAACCTTTGGTCAGGGTCATTTGGTTAATTTCCGTTGTCATCCATCCATCCATCCATTTTCTTCTGCTTTATCCGGAGTCGGGTCGCGGGGACAGCAGCTCAAGCAAAGCCGCCCAGACCTCCCGATCCACACACACCTCCCCCAGCTCCTCCGGGGGAACCCCAAGGCGTTCCCAAGCCAGCTGAGAGATGTAGTCCCTCCAGCGTGTCCTGGGTCTTCCCCGGGGCCTACTCCCAATGGGACATGCCCGGAACACCTCTCCAGCGAGGCGTCCAGGGGGCATCCGGAAAAGATGCCCGAGCCACCTCAACTGACTCCTTTCGACGTGGAGGAGCAGCGGCTCGACTCCGAGCTCCTCCCGAGTGACTGAGCTCCTCACCCTATCTCTAAGGGAGCGCCCAGCCACCCTGCGGAGGAAACTCATCTCGGCCGCTTGTACTTGCGATCTCGTTCTTTCGGTCATGAGCCAAATCTCATGACCATAGGTGAGGATCGGAACGTAGATCGATCGGTAAATCGAGAGCTTTGCCCCCCTACTCAGCTCTCTCTTCACCATGATGATCCGATACAGCGACCGCATTACTGCAGATGCTGCACCGATCCGTCTATCGATCTCACGCTCCATCCGTCCCTCACTCGTGAACAAGACCCCGAGATACTTAAACTCCTCCACTTGAGGCAAGGACACTCCACCGACTTGAAGAGGGCAAAGCACTTTTTTCCGGTCGAGAACCATGGCCTCGGATTTGGAGGTGCTGATTTTCATCCCGGACGCGTCACACTCGACTGCAAACCGCCCCAGTGCACGCTGAAGGTCCTGATTTGACGAAGTCAACGGAACCACATCGTTCACAAACAGCAGAGACGAGATTCTGTGGTTCCCAAACCAGACCCCCTCTACACCCTGGCTGCACCTAGACATTCTGTCCATAAAAATAATGAACAGAACCGGTGACAAAGGGCAGCCCTGGTGGAGGCCAACGTGCACTGGAAACAGGTTTGACTTACTACCGGCAATGCGAACCAAGCTCCTGCTGCGGTCGTACAGGGACCGGATAGCCCTTAGCAAAGGACCCCAGACCCTGTACTCCCAGAGCACTCCCCACAGGGTGCCCCGAGGGACACGGTCGAACGCCTTCTCCAGATCCACAAAACACATGTGGACTGGTTGGGCGAACTCCCTATGAACCCTCGAGCACCCAATGGACCGTGTAGAGCTGGTCCAGTGTGCCGCGACCAGAATGAAAACCACACTGCTCCTCCTGAATCTGAGGTTCGACCATCGGTCGAATTCTCCTCTCCAATACTCTGGAGTAGACCTTACCGGGGAGGCTGAGGAGTGTGATCCCCTATACTTGGAACACACCCTCTGGTCCCCCTTCTTAAACAGAGGGACCACCACCCCGGTCTGCCAATCCAGAGGCACTGTCCCCGATCGCCATGCGATGTTGCAGAGGCATGTCAGCCAAGACAGTCCCACAACATCCAGAGACTTAAGGTACTCAGGATGGATTTCATCCACCCCAGGAGCCTTGCCACAGAGGAGCTTTCTAACCACCTCGGTGACTTCGGCCTGGGTAATGGACTCCATTGTTCTCCTGGGGGATTTCAACACCCACGTGGGCGGCAACAGTGAGACCTGGAGGCGGGTGATCAGGAAGCACGGCCTCCCCGATCTGAACCCGAGTGGTGTTCAGTTTTTGCACTTCTGTGCTAGTCACAGTTTGTCCATCACGAACACCATGTTCGAGCACAAGGGTGTCCATAAGTGCACATGGCACCAGGACACCCTGAGCCGGAGGTCGATGATCGACTTTGTAGTCGTATCATCTGACCTTCGGCCACGTGTCTCAGACACTCAAGTGAAGAGAGGGGCTGAGCTGTCGACTGATCACCACCTGGTGGTTAGTTGGATCCGCTAGGAGGGGAGGAAGCCGGTCAGACCTGGCAAGCCCAAACGTATCATGAGGGTCTGCTGGGAACGACTGGCGGAACCCTCTGTCAGCGAGGTCTTCAACTCCCACCTCCGGGAGAGCTTCTCCCAGATCCCAGGGGGAGGTTGGAGACATGGAGTCCGAGTGGACCATGTTCTCCACCTCCATTGTCGATGCGGCCGCTCGTAGCTGTGGTCGCAAGGTCTCTGGTGCCTGTTGTGGCGGCAATCCCCGAACCCGGTGGTGAACACCGGAAGTAAGGGATGCCGTCAAGCTGAAGAAGGAGTCCTACTTATCTTTGTTGGTAGGTGGGACCCCAGAGGCAGCTGACAGGTCCCAGCAGGCCAAGCGTGCCGCAGCCTGTGCGGTCGCAGAGGCAAAAACTCGGGTCTGGGAGGAGTTTGGGGAGGCTTTGGAGGAGGACTATCGGTCGGTCTCGACGAGATTCTGGCAAACCGTCCGACGCCTCAGGAGGCAGAAGCAGCTCTGCACCAGCACTGTTTACGGTGCGGGTGGGGAGCTGTTGACCCTGACTGGGGATGTTGTCGGGCGGTGGAAGGAGTACTTCGAGGATCTCCTCAATCCCATCGTCACATCTTCCGAAGAGGAAGCAGAGACTGGGGACTCAGAGGCGGACTCATCCATTACCCAGGCCGAAGTCAATATCATTAATTATGTTGTCATTATAATTTAAAAAGCGCCTTGGGGCAACTGTTTGTTGTGATTTGGTGCTATATAAATAAAATTGATTTGATTTGATTTAAAAAGAGTAAACAGAATTGTTTGTCAATAAATGGCTTCACACAACCACTAACCATGAGTGAAAAAAAAATCATTCATTATCATTCAAAAAAATAAAAAATTCTGCCAGGGTATGTAAACTTTTGAACACAACTGTATGAATAAAAATCAATCAAAACTATTTGCATAATAAGCTAATGTATGCTACAGACTTTGGAATCACAATCTTGTTGATTGTGAGATAGAATTTAAAAGTGAAGTTTTATTTATTTATTTGTTTGGCTGTTGTTTCCGTTTCTTTAATATTGGATTATTTAAGATTTTGTAATAAAGGTGTCACTTTTAAAGATAATCACCCCACCCCGCCCCGCCCCCTTGACAGTGGTGGTGAGGACATTAAATTTGATTATATTATTCTGTCATGAATGTCTAAAATCAGCCTTTTGATCATTATTGGTTGTTACTAAATATTCCAGGCTCTGCCTTTGATCCTAGAGTTTTCATATTTTAGGACATTAAGGATTCATTCTTGCCATCCGCTGCCTGTGGATGAATTTGTGGGATGTTACAGGGTTACTGATTTCTGAATAGCCGAAAGAGACGTTTACACAATTTTAGGACAACATTCTGCACACTTTGGACAGAGAGACAGATGTGTTGGAGGGGGGTCTGTCTGCTTGGAGTTCATGTGTTTTGTGCCGTGTCTTGTGATAATTTTTGTCACTTATGTGTGTGTGTTGTGCACGCTACCTCTGTCGGTGTCTTGTGTATGTCAGATGTCCAGTCATTTATCATCCGTGTTTTGTGTCTGAGTCCCAGTGTCGTCATGGACATCAGTTTATTCCTAGTCCTTGTTTTCGTATGATTGCATCCTGGTTTGATTCTGATTGTCTTGCAGTTGTTCTGTGATGTCATTCTTCATTTTTGTGTTGTTCACCTCCGTTGGTTGTCTTTTATTTCCATATGTTTATTTCTGTTTGTCTGTGGGTTTGGTTTTATGTATTACTTTTCCTACTTATCTATTGTTGTGTGGTTCCTGATTGATCTCCATTATTGTCAGGTTTTTATTCTTCTATGTGTATTCTGTTATTCACGTCTGCATGCTTAGTGCCACATTCCATTTTTTTCTACGCACCTGTTCTTCACTAGTTCATCTTTTTAAGCGACTCCTTGTTTTCTGTTCTGTTGCGGGTCTGTTGTATTTGTTATGTTGGTGTGTGCAGGGGCGTAGCGCCAAATTCTAGGTACTAGCCACATTGAAGACCCCCCCCCCCACACACACACTGTTATGTTCTTTTTTATTAACGCAAACACCAAATTTCTAATGCGTAGTCAAACCAGGTCTAAATCATGTATACCTTAGATCACACCTGGGAGTCAGAACCCTTTTTAAAGTTGGGGGAGCAATATTGAGTTGGGGGGGTCTGGGGGACCAAACTGCACCATTTTGATGCAATTTGGTCCCCCAGACCCCCCCCCAACTCAATATAGCTAGCTTTCAAGCTCACCTCTCTTTTCAAAGAATTTGGTTAGCAGCTGCTTTCCCTCATTTAGTTTTCTTTCCCTGTCCTTTTTTCTCTTCTTTTTTAAAATCCAGAGTTTTGTAGGAAAGACATATTTTATTTCAGCTGAAACACTAGGGCTGCAAGTAACAATTATTTTAGTAATCAATTCATTGTTGTGTTTAATCAGGTTTTTTTCTTTCTTTCTCTAAAATTGTATTGTAGCATTACTGGTTATTATTACTATTATTGTTGTTGCTATTATTACTAATAAATAAATAGAAAATAAATTTAAAAAAATTACAATTTGTAATACATTTGACTCTTTTACGACAACAAACGCTGAGCCATGAATTATTACACAGAAAACAAATGCACACAAATGTGCTGACAGCTGCAACAGCTTAATGCTAACTTTAACATTGAAAATTCCATAGACATGCTAACGCATTAGCATCGGTCCCGTTTTTAAGTTATAAAATACATCTATCAACTGTTTCAGAAGACCATAACAGGTCAGATTAACATTAAAAGGTAAATGTGACTCACAGACATATGTTCTTTGGGGTTTTAGTGGGGAAAAAGTAAGATGAAGTGAAATAAAACAATGAATCAACAAAGCAGCAGATCGAAGCACTGCTTCGATCTGTGAATCACTGCTTCGATTGGTTCAAGGTTCAAAGCAAAGCCGTGCTGCAGAAACGGTTGATTTATACGGAAGAAACGAAACATTTGCGGTAAAACAAAGTTATTTAACAACTAATCGATGACTAAATTAGTTGACAACTATTTTAATAATCAGTTAAATCGATTAGTTGTTTCAACTCTACCAAACACCTCCTCTTTCTGTCAGATCCTGTTTGGGATGTGTGTGTGTGTGTGTGTGGAGCAGAGTGCTGCCTGTGCGCCTGGACTAAACCATTGTACAACTGTGCAGGGGTGGAAGGGCCCTCAGAGATCTTTCAATATTATTGTTCAAGCAGAATTATGTTTTGCAACATTTATACATTCATTCTAATTATATTCTTTTACAGCATGAATTCCCCCACACCCCCCCATGCTTTGGGCCCTGGGTACATGGTACCCTTTACCCCCCCAGTCTGACGCCCTGGGTGTGTGTAGTGTTGATCTTCTCTGTGTACTCCCAGGTCTAAGTATTTAGGGTTTAAACTCCCTCCGTGGTGTTTTGTATTTCTGTTCGTTCCACCTCTGCCCCTCGCTGTTTCTTCCGATTGTCACAGTAGTTTGCATCTTATGTCCACTTGGGATGTTTAGATGATTTGATTTTAGCATTATATGCCAGAGTCCTGGCTTCCAAATGTAACAAGATCTTTTGACTGAGGTGTAAAAGAAACCATCAGTTTTCCTTCATTGCCCCCTGAGAAGATTAATGATACAAGAGACAAGGAGACTTTAACGACTCCAAAGACTTTGTTGAAGAGGTTAACCTGGTTGATTTTGTGGAGATATTATCTCCCCCTACTATATCATGACCATACAATACACTCTTAGCTTTTAAAAATGAAAAGAAAAAAAAAAAAAATCACTTTGGGTGAGCGGTAAAATCTCTTGAGACCAACATGAAGTCCAGTTGCTGTAAACTCTTGAGATATGACTTACCAGGTTGACTGAGAACTTCCATCTAGTACCAAGAAGTGGATGTATTTCTGCTTTTCTTGGCTCAGGCTTTTCTGATTTTCTGTTTTTTTTTTGTTTTGTTTTGTTTTCACAGACATTGTCTCGCTGGGCCCCAAATCTGGTGAAACAGCTCCGAATTTCTTGACTTTTCATGTTTCACCTTTCATGTGCTACTAAAATCCAGTGACTCCAACAAAATAAAACTAACATGGATGATTTAAAGGTCAGACATGTTTACGTGTATTTTGCAGTTAATCTGGCTGAGTGGGTCCCAGAATCTTTCCATCTCGTTCAATTTAGATCTTACAAATTGACACCAGTAGAACAGCTCTGTGTTGGGAGAAGACTTTTTTTATTTATTTATTTATTTTAAATATCACAAACACAAGAACTATCCATAATATCCAACATAAAATATTTTTTATGTCAGCAGAAATTTATAAATATCTACTGATTATTGTTTGCAACATGGCTGAAGATTTAATTAAGAATTAACTATTAACACTGTAAAATAAATGGAAAACTTTTTAAAAGACAAAGTCACCAAGTGGTGCACAGAGGCACAAAACAATGACAGAGCCAAGCAGCGTATAAAAGTACAAAGTGCTGCCAGGAGCCATATGTGAATAAAAGCATGTTCAGCTTTTTGAAAGCACCCAAAGAATCAATGAAAGACAGAGATCAAAGAAGCTCATCAGTCTTCTCTGACCAGAAGACTTGAGAGTTCAGTTTGAGCTGTTTGATCACGTGAAGCTCACAAAATTACGACAGAAGTGATTTGTGACAGAGGAGTACCTGCAAGATAGAAAGGAAATGTTTACAAGATGGTACTGAGACCTGCTACGCTGTACGGCTGAGAGGTGGAGCTAACGACAAGATAGGAGGCGGAGCTGGGGATACTGAGTTTGTCCTTGAGAGTGGTGAGGACACCTAGGATTAGGAATGAACACATCAGAAGAGCGTGCAAAGTGGACAGTTTAGAGACAAAATCAGAAAGTGGGATTGAGATAGTTTGGGAATGTAGAGGAGGGAAACAGGGTATATAGGGAGAAGGATGCTGAGGTTGAAGTCATCAGGCAGGAGGACAGGAATGTTTATGGATGTGGCCAGACAGGGAGGACAGAAGAAGACAGAGATGGATGATCTGCTGTGGTTACCTCTAATGGAAGCGGCTGAAAGAAGATGATTTTTAAATGAACGACAAAGTCATTAGGGGCTTCTAACAGAGTGAAGAAATTGTAGTTAAATGGGTTTTCTGACTGAACCCTAGTCATTCAATTCTCTCACTGGTAAACAAAATGTCAAATGAGCTGCCTATTCTAAAAAAATGAAGAATTATGAAAATACTGATGTATTTTGTTTTATTTTTGGCACCCAGACAAATTAAGCCTGGCTTCACCTGCCTCTGATAAACGCTCAGAAACCTCAAACTGTGAGGAACTTGAATTTTGGTGACATCCTCTCAGGTCACGCCGCTATAATGAATGGTGGGAAAACGTAATTTTTTACAGTGTGAAATCAGTGTTTTTGTGACCTTTGACAGTGAATGTGTCAAAATGGTTAAAATGTGTATTTTGCAAGGATGGAGGGACACATGTCTAGTGTAGATTATTAGGTAGACAGACTTTCCAAAGATAATACTTTGAGGAGGAAAGTAAGTTCTTTGTTGTTTTTTTTTTTTTGTTGTTGTTGTTTTGTTTTTTTAAGGACGAAGCGCTTAATTGGCCGTGTTTGTGGATTGCGCCGTGGCGTCATGCTAAGCTAAGATGCTACATGCACAACGCCTGTTGTGCATGTAGCATCTGAGGAAGCTGATTCTGTGATCACGGAGTTGGACGAGTGACCGCATTTTTTTTTCTTCACCTTGTCCGCATATATAGTGAAGGTAAATGCCAAACTGGCAGAACCATTATATACATACTGTACACATATATACAGTTTGTGTGAGACCTTCACCTGCCCTTCCTGATCAGCCTATAACAGTTTATTTAAAGCTAACAGATAACTTCTATCAGGAAGGGCCAACCACCAAAACAACACGAAGACAAGAACGAAAGACAAGTGGTGACAGTAATAACTGTGAAGTGATGGAAAATGTGAGACACCAAGGAGATGGAACCCAACAAGACAACACACCAGGATGAACAACCACACATGAACAAGCAGTGAGGGCAAGAATCTGTTGTCTAGTTAGTGAGGATCCATACCTTATTCTAGGACACCAGAGTCTTGATCCCCTTGAGAACATCCAAAACCAAATTGTGTTTAAGGATTCTTTATCATTGCAGGATAGGGCCAAGTTCAACATTTTTGCATCTAACTTCATGAAGATGGGTCACAAAGGCTTAACAAAAATTAACCCCTTAACACCTGAATTTATATAGCTGTATATAAAAAAATGTTTTGTGTGTGTTTTTGCCTTTAAGTAGATGGTAAATAATGTTGAGATTATTAATTTCACTTTTGCACAAAAACTAGATAGTAATATTGGGTATTCTGGTAATGACTTTATGTTATAATGTTATAATAATAATGATGGTATGTTGCAAATTTGCGACAACAGGCATACAGGTCAATTTGGTAAGTTGCATATTTGAGTCAGAGATTGTAGCATATATGCGACGATGGGCATTAAGGGGTTAAGTTACGACACAACAATAATTTAGCATTTGTTTCTCCTCATTGAATAAACTTGTTATTAGAAAATAAAAAATAAAAAAACTTGTGTAGTTCATGCAGTTTCTCTTTATAAATACATTTGCTGAAGATCTAAGGGTTTAACCACTGAATCTGAAACATGACGGTAGATGCGTAAAACGACATGGAGTAAGTCTCTTTGCCAAAGGGTATTCCATGTGACGTCAGTGACCCTATGGCCTTGGCGGAGGTTTGCGCTCTCTGAGGGCTTCTAGTTACTGTATTTATGATAATGACATCATGGTATACGGTTGTTGGAATGATTGGACGATTAGAGTAGATTAGGTAGAACTTTATTAATCCCTTGGGAAGGCTCCCTGGGGGAAACTGAGGATTGATGATGTCTTAGTAAATGAAGCAGGTGGTTGTGTGAGTTAGAAATTGGACTATCAATATATATATAGCCCAGGTTTGATAGGAGACCTGGGTTTTTGGCTACTTGGGTACCATTCTTGCTTGGGAACTAAACTGGGATCCAGGGGGAGTAGTAAATTCTCATCTATGTCACACTCAGGTATCCCTGGGTAAGCACAGACCGATGGGTGTGTGTAGAACTGTGCAGGACTTAGTTGATAAAGTTAAGCAGATTATATAGAAATCTAATGATGTTGACCAATAAAAAAGAAAAAAATCCAAAAAGTTGAACTTGTTGAGGCATTCACTTATCTCGGCAGTGACATACATGTTTCTGGGTCCTCGGTCTTTGAGATCAAAGGTGCCTGGGAGGAGCTTATGGTGTAGGACACTATCCAGTGACCTAAGATGACAACTTGATGTCTTTTGTTGTCGGTGTCTTCAGAGGATCCTTGGGTAATTTGTGTCAAACGAGCGGTTACTAAAAGAGACTAAGATGAGAAGTATCACTTGCATTGTGAGGGAGCATTGGCTTCAACATTCTGCCCATGTGGCCAGTTTCTCTGTGCATGACTCAGCATGCGGGTGCCTGAGTGTAGAGGACTCCATTAGCTGGAGAAGGCCAAGGAGATGTCCACGTTTCACCTGGCTGCGGCACGTTTCACCTGGCTGCGAAAATAGATGGCTATTTTCGAGATGTGTCGGTGGACCGGTTGTGTGCCTGGGTGGTTGCCATCCTGAACCCAGAGCAGTTCCTTGATGTCGTGGATGCGTCAAAGTGCAGGACCAGTACACGCTCCCAGAGTTGACTTGAATAAAAATCAATACCTATCGGGTCATGTCTGGGAGCGTGCGCCAATGCTGTGTGTCGCTGCATCCACCACACTATGAAACCACCCTGTGTTCTGGATGGCAACCACATGGACAGACACGCAGTCCATATCCGCCTCTCACAACAGTTGAGAAAGACATGAATGATCACGTCCACTTCAGCTGCAAACACATCAAACATGAATGTTGTGACAGTCTGCAGATAAAAGAAACAAGAGTTCATCAAAACCCTGATAGAAACAACAAATAAGACAACTAAGGTACGAAGACAAAACTGGACATAAACCTGAAAAACCCAACCGAGTCTTTCACTGTTATCAGCTACAACCAAAGTGCGCTTTATCGGCACCCAACTGGAGGTCTTTTTCAACATTTGCTTCAAGTTGACCTGTTGAATACCCTGTTCAGGTTTAAAACACGGGAAGTCTTCACGTGCTCCACACAAACACTTTGCGGAAGTAAACAAAATCTACTCCCTGATTTGGATCTCAAGCTCGTTTTGTTAAGAAGCTGATTGAATGTCAGATTTCTCTGAGCTGAGTTTGAGTTTGTTACGGCGCTCCAGAGTAAAGGGGAATGAGACGATGATCCGAGGCTGGCAGAGGAAGCCTTCCATGCAGCTTTGCCAGTTTGTCTTTGAGCGAGAGCCAAAGTTTTCCAGTGATAACTCACCATTACCCATTTCTGATTTTGATTTGGATAGACAATTTAACCACTCCCAGATCGATGTTTTCCAGTGATTCAGCCACTGCTCGTTTTCCTCGTGGTGGTGGCGCTTTGATTGTAATCATTTGAGGGGATTTCTGACCAGACCTGCCTCCTCCCTCTTGTATTTGCTGTATTCTCCCGGCGTTCCCGATGAATGTGTCTGACTTTGGTTCTGCATCCCTCAGCGATACTCTGATTAGGCGGCAATCTCACGCAGAGTTTGAATAACAGCATCCGAGGTGCAGAAGTCAAGACGACTCTGATGGAGGAACTGGAAGCGGCTACAGTGAAGGTTTTACTGTCCAACAACTTCAACTCCTCAGGAAACCTCTCGCATATTGATTTAGTTTTATGTGTTGCATCCGTCAAGGATTTTATATTTTGTGTGTATTTCTGAGCAGGATTGCTGAAAAGGGTTGAATCAGTTTAACTGGAAGACAGAAAAACAGGGTTTCATTTTCACATTCTCACAACAGGATGTTTTGGCCCCTAATGACAGGACTCAGATCAGACTGTTCACGGCTGGAGTTCACGGTTGAGACTGGAAACAAATCAGTGTAAATATTGTAGAAGTATTGTAAATACTTCTAAATATTTGAAGTATACTTTCAGTTTACTTATGGACTTATCAGAGATATATTTAACAGATTATACTTAAAGTATACTGAAAAGTTGAAGTAAATAATCAGGTATAATTGACCTATATATACATGTTTATGTACTTAAGTGTACTTGCATATACTGGCAAGATACACACACACAAAAAATCCATTATACTTGATATATAATGGATATACAAAAAAAAAAAAAAAAAAATCTGTGTATAGTTGAAGTCTGTCTGTGATCAACTGGGAGGTTCCATCATTATGCAGTGGTCTTGTTTGAACTATGGCAGGATTTTCCTTGGAGCCTGTAACATTATGCATACCTTGACATCATGGGGAGGGTTTAGTGTCACAGATCTCCAAAATGTACACTTACATGCATGGTATGGTGTGGCTGGGGTTGGTTTTTTTTGCACATTACATGGTACAAGTCAGGTGCTAAACCACAATCAAGGCCAACCATGATAGTCACATGCCAGTTTGTCATGCTTTGTTCTCCCAGGAGGCATATCTGTGAAAATACGAACACGGCTTCAGGTCTACTACACTGATTTAGTGCATTCATGCTTGTAGCGCTTTACAGAGATGCCTCACATTCACACACACATACACACTCACTCACATATCAATGTCAGGGTGCTGCCATGCAAGGGTATCAGCTTGCAGCTTGACTCCATGGTCACATTAACTACAAGTGACAGCGAGCAAAGAGGCAAAGTGGCAACTTGCCATTCAACTTCAATTAGAGTGGGCGTGTTGCAGCGACAAGAGTCAACGGTGTCAACGGCGCCAGCTAAGCTGGACCAAAGCGTGACATCAGCTGGCTGCTTATTTGAACAAAATAAGCCAAAGTGGTGGAAAACACTCCATAACAGCTGTATTTCTGAATAAATCTGATATGTTTGGCATTTTTCCTCAAATAAATTGTAAAAGAAAGCAAGAATAAACACTTTTAAATCTAAAAACATTGTTACTCTAACCAGAAGTGATTTACAAGACGTCATACAGTGATGTTAGCATGCTAGCCTAGCTAGTGATACAGGAATGTCACTGTGAAAGACGTTGGGCTGAAACAAATCAAGCTAACTTTGGCTTCATTAAGCAGTCAAGAATGAAGTAAAAACTCACAGCGACAGTTGGATTTTTCTGTCCTTAATAATGAATTACTAAAACACTGTGTACATTAACGCCAACTACTTGTTGCCCCCTTTGTCACTAATGCGACCATAACGTTGCCCAAGAATCCCTAGTAATTTTCTGGATTGACAGGGATTTTAACCCCCCCCCCCCCCCCCCCCCCCTATAATATTCTTTTCTTTTTTTAACCAAATGCATTTACATGCAGTCAAAAAATGCATTTGTGCTTTAGAAAAAGTAGCTGCCTGTGTTAAATCAGGCACCAATCTGCGTCACCGCGGCGGCACATTAGCTGCAGGTTCACAACGTTTAAATGTTTAGGCGCTGGTGCGACAGTGAGACGGTCTGTGCGACTCCTCACTCATGTGGGAGAACAGGCTCAGCGTTGCGTGGAGGAGACGGAGGTTAGCAGCAACACAATTACTCAGCGACGTTGGCGCTGGTTTCACGTCGATTATCTGCACAGGCTGATAAAGAGCAGGACGACCCGTCTCTAATTAGACAACCTCTCTAAATCTCTTCCTTTGTTTATCCTGCTGTCCCTTTTCTAAACAAGTCTCATTTCATTCATCTTCCGGGAGTCTTGGCAGCTGGGCTGCGAGGACAACAAACCATTAATCTGGTCCGCTACGTGGACGGCATGAAGACCGGCTCGCTTTCTTCAAAACACCTGCCGCAGCTTCTGCTTGCAGTCATTCCTATAACGGCTGATATTATGCAGAACGGAAAGTTTTATTCTCAGCCTACACTTGACTAGAATTCAGTCAAAAGAGGGGGAATGATGAAATATTTATGTGTGCTACTTGTTTGTTGCATGGAGTCCTCACTACAGGTTTAAAACATCTTTATTGTGATTTTACTGACAGGAAAACTGGCTTTGAACGTCTTTCTCAAAGCGTTTCTAAAAGCAGATTTTACAGTGTGCATCAGACAATACATTCAGATACAATAAACTTTTTTTTTTCTTACAAAACTGTGTTTAAAAATATCACATATTACTACTACTGTAGGTAGCAGTACCCAACACAGTCATGGCAATCTGACATTTGACCCCAATGATCTTGAACCTCACCCAAATGACTGACCTCTGGCTGACTTTGTTGGAGCAATTCTGGAAGCATGAGCCATATTTGGCTCAAATCAGGTAGAAAAGCAAATCCTTTGACAAAATGAATATTTGTCTGAATGGAATTTTCGGGGTCAACTTTCATGAACTTTGGTACAAATCAGAAAAATGATCCTTGGAGGAAAAGGCCAACAAATGACCTCAGTAACTGACCTTTGCCAAATTTGACCTCATCTTTGTCAAAACAAACCCCTTAAGGACAATTCTTGGTTCAAGCTACGTGAACACAGCAGGTTTATGTGCACCTGAACACATACACAATATCACCATTTCCCTCAAATATTGTTCACAAACCAGTCTAAATCTGTGATAGTGAGCACTTCTCCTTTGCTGAGATAATCCATCCCACCTCACAGGTGTGCCAAATCAAGATGCTGATTAGACACCATGATTAGTGCACAGGTGTGCCTTAGACTGCCCACAATAAAAGGCCACTCTGAAAGGTGCAGTTTTATCACACAGCACAATGCCACAGATGTCGCAAGATTTGAGGGAGCGTGCAATTGGCATGCTGACAGCAGGAATGTCAACCAGAGCTGTTGCTCGTGTATTGAATGTTCATTTCTCTACCATAAGCCGTCTCCAAAGGCGTTTCAGAGAATTTGGCAGTACATCCAACCAGCCTCACAACCGCAGACCACGTGTAACCACACCAGCCCAGGACCTCCACATCCAGCATGTTAACCTCCAAGATCGTATGAGACCAGCCACTCGGACAGCTGCTGAAACAATCGGTTTGCATAACCAAAGAATTTCTGCACAAACTGTCAGAAACCGTCTCAGGGAAGATCATCTGCATGCTCGTCGTCCTCATCAGGGTCTCGACCTGACTCCAGTTCGTTGTCGTAACCGACTTGAGTGGGCAAATGCTCACATTCGCTGGCGTTTGGCACGTTGGAGAGGTGTTCTCTTCACGGATGAATCCCGGTTCACACTGTCCAGGGCATATGGCAGACAGCGTGTGTGGCGTCATGTGGGTGAGCGGTTTTCTGATGTCAATGTTGTGGATCGAGTGGCCCATGGTGGCGGTGGGGTTATGGTATGGGCAGGCGTCTGTTATGGACGAAGAACACAGGTGCATTTTATTGATGGCATTTTGAATGCACAGAGATACCGTGACGAGATCCTGAGGCCCATTGTTGTGCCATACATCCAAGAACATCACCTCATGTTGCAGCAGGATAATGCACGGCCCCATGTTGCAAGGATCTGTACACAATTCTTGGAAGCTGAAAATGTCCCAGTTCTTGCATGGCTGGCATACTCACCGGACATGTCACCCATTGAGCATGTTTGGGATGCTCTGGACCGGCGTATACGACAGCGTGTACCAGTTCCTGCCAATATCCAGCAACTTCGCACAGCCATTGAAGAGGAGTGGACCAACATTCCACAGGCCACAACTGACAACCTGATCAACTCTATGCGAAGGAGATGTGTTGCACTGCATGAGGCAAATGGTGGTCACACCAGATACTGACTGGTATCCCCCCCCAATAAAACAAAACTGCACCTTTCAGAGTGGCCTTTTATTGTGGGCAGTCTAAGGCACACCTGTGCACTAATCATGGTGTCTAATCAGTATCTTGATATGGCACACCTATGAGGTGGGATGGATTATCTCAGCAAAGAAGTGCTCACTATCACAGATTTAGACTGGTTTGTGAACAATATTTGAGGGAAATGGTGATATTGTGTATGTGGAAAAAGTTTTAGATCTTTGAGTTCATCTCATACAAAATGGGAGCAAAACCAAAAGTGTTGCGTTTATATTTTTGTTGAGTGTAGTAAGTATAATTACTACTTGAGCATATCTCACCCATATTGGCCTCTCTTCATTGGCTTCCTGTTAATTCTAGAATAGAATTTAAAATTCTTCTTCTTACTTATAAGGTTTTGAATAATCAGGTCCCATCTTATCTTAGGGACCTCGTAGTACCATATCACCCCAATAGAGCGCTTCGCTCTCAGACTGCAGGCTTACTTGTAGTTCCTAGGGTTTGTAAGAGTAGAATGGGAGGCAGAGCCTTCAGCTTTCAGGCTCCTCTCCTGTGGAACCAGCTCCCAATTCAGATCAGGGAGACAGACACCCTCTCTACTTTTAAGATTAGGCTTAAAACTTTCCTTTTTGCTAAAGCTTATAGTTAGGGCTGGATCAGGTGACCCTGAACCATCCCTTAGTTATGCTGCTATAGATGTAGACTGCTGGGGGGTTCCCATGATGCACTGTTTCTTTCTCTTTTTGCTCTGTATGCACCACTCTGCATTTAATCATTAGTGATCGATCTCTGCTCCCCTCCACAGCATGTCTTTTTCCTGGTTCTCTCCCTCAGCCCCAACCAGTCCCAGCAGAAGACTGCCCCTCCCTGAGCCTGGTTCTGCTGGAGGTTTCTTCCTGTTAAAAGGGAGTTTTTCCTTCCCACTGTAGCCAAGTGCTTGCTGTATGGCCTTGCCTTACAATATAAAGCGCCTTGGGGCAACTGTTTGTTGTGATTTGGCGCTATATAAAAAAAATTGATTGATTGATTGATCATTGTTAATAACAAATGTGTGAGTTTTCGGTATATAAACTGTCCTGGAGTATAAATCACAGGACCTCACAAACTACTAAAAAAAATAACAACAAAAACAAAAACATGACTTTTACTCCAAAAATTACAGTAAAAACTCAAAAAAATTTGATATAATTGACAGAGGACAACTGTCACAATCCCAACATGATCCAAACCCCCCCTCCGCCCCCACCAAAGCACACACACATTTTTGCTTTCTGGCTTATTATTTGGCCTGCAACTAATGATTACATAATCATTGAATAAATCACTTATCAATTATTTTCTCGATTTGTCGATGACTTATGTTTATAAAATGTTAAAAAAAAATGTTGGTCAGTGTTATCCAGAGTCCAAGATGATGCGTTCGAATGTCTTGTTTAGTCCACAGCTCAGAAATATTTCGTTTACTGCCAGATATGAGTAAAGCATCTCGTATAATAAACCAGAAAATATTCACGTTGCAGAAGGTGAAATCAAAGAATTTGGATCTTAAAATCAAATCAATTAATTCAAATTGATTAATTTAATAGTAAATAACGGATTCATCATTGCAGCTCCGCTTATAATGTAGTATGTACCATTACTGACTGGTCTTTTTGTCTTGTGTTGCTAATTTTATGCATGTTTCAGTCTCTGTACAAAATAACTCGGAAACAGGATGGCGGATTTTCACCAAACTTGGTAGGAATATTTCTCGGGTGATTGTTTCCAGATGATTTCTATGGATCATGTTTTCAGTGGCTGGCAATGTCAGCGTGCTCAGCGCCAAACTCAGTCCTTCTCCAACAGTCCTAAAATGTGCTTTTTAAGTTAAATGAAACTGAGCAGATAGTCAGTCATCTTTCTACAGATCTGGACACCTGTCCATGGTGTACCCGCCTCTCCGCCAACATAAGGCACTGAAAATGGACAAATAACTCAAAAAGAGCCAACAATTTTAAATCTTAACATTCAGTTTCACAATGTGAAGTGATAAAAAGTTTTGAGACAGATCCTGGTGTGCTTCAAAATCTTATTAACCCTTCTGTGACCCAAAGACCATCTTCTGAGAAGAGATGGTCTTCGGGTCAAACAGAACAATCACATAACTTTGAATTATGGGAACTGCTCAGTTCGAAGATTTGACTCCTCAAAACAAGGGCATCATCCTTTTTCCAACTGTTGGATGTATTATTTGTTCAAGTTTTTGGGGATATGCATATCAGCTTTTCTACTTATTGACAAAAATGATTATGTATCCATCAATCCATTTAACCGAGGATTAGTCACAGTGCCGACAGTAACATCCGCAATGCCGCATCTCCCCGGGGATCCCGAGGCATTCCCAAGCGAAATGGGATGAGCATCCAAAGCCACTCAATCCACCTCAGCTGTCAGTCAGAGCAGAGAGGCAGTGCTTTTACGCTGATCCCCGTCTGGATGTCAGACATCCTCATCGCTTCCCAAAGGGCATTGAAAGTCCCGCCACACTCTGAAAAGTGGCAAATCTCAGCCTGGATCAGATCTAACCAGTGCTTCCTTTTTGAAACAAAATTTACAACAATTTTCACAAAACTCATTTGTGCACTCACATTCCTACTAATGACACAAACCGATGACCAAAAACAATGACATAATCATCTCAAAAGATGGATGGTCTGTGGCCACAGAGGAACTACCTTTAGGACCGCTAATACATCAACGTCCGTGTACATGCAGGTGAAGTGTTGTGAATGTTTTGTTGAATGTTGAATGTTTTTTCTTTTTCGTCGTTTCTGTGGGAGGAAGATGATGATTTTCAGTCAGACACAGAATTGAAGAGAGAGATCCTGGAGGGCAGGTACAGCTGCCTCCTCACAGGTCCACCCGCGCAATTACAAGCCTCTGTTTTCCGTCTGTACATAGTAGAGAAGCTTGAATCTTCGACTAGACTGGGTTACTTGACGTGAGGACGTTTCGCTTCAAATCACAGAAGCTTCCTCAGCAAAATTCTTGCTCTGGTAGTCTGACTTCTGTCTTGACTCTTGTAGAGAAGAATTCCTTCTGTACAATTCAGCAAACAGGATTCAAAGAAATGAGCCTCTTTCACAGCACACCTCAAGTGTTGGAGCTGCATGTGAGAACGCAAATATACAAATCAGTCGGGCTGGACATTAAATGGACTTTAACCTACCAGCTCCCAAGTACAAATTCCGTGTAATGCCTGACTGATCCCATGTGGGACTCGTGCAGGTCATTGTCTGGAGGACGTGCAGAGAGCAGGTGGGCAGGTTTATGATGCTTCTATCAAATGAATGACACAAAACCAGAAGAATACAAACATCTGAGAGTGAAGATAGAAGAACATTCACCCAACAGTGCCAACAAGAACATCTACCTGAAGAGTCGACAAGTTAGGGCTGACTTCCTTTAGACTAAGTTATGGTGGAACTCATCCACTAATATGTGCGCAGAAATGTTCTTAGTCACCAAACAAAATAAGTGCATACAAAGTCACCACTGGATGCCTCCTGGGCGCCTCCCTAGGGAGTTGTTCCAGGCATGTCCATCTGGGAGGAGACCCCGGGGAAGACCCAGGACTAGGTGGAGAGATTATATCTCCACACTGGCCTGTAGAGTTGGGTATCGGTTTGGTTTTATCCGATACCGGTGCCTACTCGGTATTTTTTAAACGATACCGGTGCTTAAACGGTTCTCGAACCGGTACTTTTAAAAAATACATAGCCAGGCGTTAGACACACGCTGTTAAAATGCAACAGTACTTGCTAATGCTAACCTAAGACACTTAATAATCAAGATTTGTGGTTGGCATTAAACTAAACTTACCTGAAGAGGAACGGCTGCTGTCATCGTCATCATCGGTGATGTGCAACGCCACACCCGTAGGGCTGGGAGTGGGACTTTCTTCAATTTGCCCTGCAGCTCCTGCTGCCGAAGTGCTGGGCCGTGAAACGTCGCGCAGTTTATCAAACACTGTGCATTGTTCAGCTTTCAAATAAACTCCGTGACTGGCCAGATGCTTCATCAAATTTGATGTGTTACCTCCCTTACATGCAATTGTTTTATGACATCTGTGGCCCGTCGCAGAGTCGTTGCCCTTGGGTGTGAAATGAAGCCAAACTTTGGAGCATTTCGCCTTCGGCATTTTTATTGATCCTCTCGCTATCAGTTCTCATCAGCTAATGCGGCGCTGACGTCACGCAGGTTGACGCCGGAACACCGTGGTCGATCGCCCCCTTTCGGATCATGAAAAAAAAAAACGTCAGGCACCGAAATGAGGCACCGAAATTTTCATTCTTATTCGGTCTTGTTACTACCATTTACGTCGGAACCGGTGCTCTATTGGCACCGCGTTTCGATACCCAACCCTACTGGCCTGGGAACGCCTTGGGATCCCCCAGTCAGAGGTGGCTAATGTGGTGTGGGAAAGGGAAGTCTGGGGTCCCCTGCTAGAGCTGTTGCCCCCCTGACCCAATCCTGGAAAAGCGGTTGAAGATGAGTGAGTGATAATAAATGATGACGACCCCAAGTTTGTGATTGTTGTTGGGATGTTCCTGACTCAGCTGTGTGTTCCTGACCCAAGGACAGTCGGATGTGATAACCGAATGAATGACGCCAAGTAATAGACAATCAGGAATGGTTCTTTGAACATATCAGCAGCTTGATGTAGACATGTGTCTCTGGTCATTTATCATAAGGTCTGGGTTTACTCAAAAAATCAGGATAAAGCATCTATCTGCATTTGATTTTGTTCTACAAGGGGTGTTCAAGACTCTCGGTTGAATAAACTGTGGACCAATTTCTGTCTCCTGACCTATTCTTTAAACCGCAGCATTATTTAATACATTTGGTCGATGCATTAGACATTGCTTGTGAATAAAATGTCTCAGTGTTTGTCTGTTTCATTTGCTGGTTCATTTCTCAGCCAGAGCCAAAGGAAGACATTGTTTTGTCCCATCACCAAGAACAAAAACAAAACCAAACAACAAACTCCTTTTAAAAGGTGAAAGTCTTTTCTGCAACAATTTGTATTAGTCACAACAGTCCCAGAGTTCACCACAGGCATTCTTTGTCTTCAGCATTCTGCTAGTGATGAAAGTAAATCCCATATATACCAAGACAAAAAGGCTGAATCTCATTTCTACCCCCCTTCTTCCCTTCCCCCTTCCCCTCCGTTTTGCGTGGGCACGAGAGACAGAGGGATGTCTCAATTCTCTTTTTGGAGTGAGGTGGAGGCTAAAAACCCCTCCAAATTGAGTGAATCTGGATGCACACTCCGTTTGGAGGGGTAGAAGGAGCTTACTGCTGTGTCCGAAAAAACAAACATGGTGCCGAAAGAGCCGCACAAATTAAAGCGGTTTTCATTACAAATTACACTGTTTAGAAAGTTATAACTTACCAAAAAAACTTTACAGGTGATTGTCTATGACAGCAACATGTATGCTGCTGTATGCATGTTGCGTATATTGTTGTTCTGAAGAATATCGTAATGTCGCTCGTGCGCTGAGGCGTTATAATGCACATACACACGAACACTACAATAAGACACTTTTATATCTCACAATGGAGAAAATCATGATAAAGTGTAAGCACGTTAATTTGTATGTTCATAAATCTTTGGATAATAGCAACCCCTGCTGTTGGATTTCAAGGTCTGTAACGTGTGTAGTTTATAAACAAACGGGGAGCCCTGAACACACTCGACTCCTAATAAGATTTCAGGCAGAAAATGAGAAGTTTCATCAATGGGAATAAGTTGGAAAATATATACATACACATGTACGAGGTCTGTTAGAAAAGTATCAGACCTTTTTATTTTTTTCAAAAACCATATGGAACGATATGGAGGTTCAAGCTTGTCTGATGCAATCACACGTGATTCAAATCCATATGGTTTTTGAAAAAAAATAAAAAGGTCTGATACTTTTCTAACAGACCTTGTATATGTGTAACACATAACCTGACGTCCTAATAGACTGATATTATTTGTCAAGGAAATTTCTAAAGGAAATAGAGCTGGATGTAAAAAATTGGAGAATTTGAAAAAGAAATATCAGGTTAACAGAACTAGATGCAGCCCATAACATACATACAGGTGCTGGTCACATAATTAGAATATCATGAAAAAGTTGATTTATTTTAGTCATTCCATTCAAAAAGTGAAACTTGTATAATATACAGTGGTCCCTCGCTATAACGCGGTTCACCTTTCGTGGCCTCACAGTTTCGCAGATTTTTTTAGTGCAATTTTGCATGCTTTTTTTTTTAACAGTGCATTGTGTTCTGCGTCCTTATCAGGCGGGCCGGTCATGGCACCGGTCGGCATCACCGCGATTGCTCTCACTGCCTCCGATACACTTACTGAGTCTGTGGGCTTGGTAAACGCAACAGCGGGCCACTCACACCACCCTCCTGTCTGCTGTGCAGCGCTGCGCCAAATCTGGCAAAAGGGCCAGAGACTACGCTCGTTGTTTTGATGCGGATGTTGACCGCAGCCGCAGAGCTCTGTGGCCACCAAGAGAGGACTTGGATTCTTTGCGGGTCCCGCATCCGTACCTCCGGAGGCAGTGAGCGAAGGGAGCGCACGTGCATTGTGTTCTGCGTGTGTCTGTTTAGAATCTTCTCACCCAGAAGAAAAAAGAGAGTTTACACAGGAGAGAAAAGTGATAAAATGTTAATGCCTGTTAGAGAAAAGTGTATCAAGTGTGTAGTGAGGGGTTTTACAGCCTTCAAACATCTATAATAATTGCAAAAAATAGCGCTGACTACTTCGCGGATTTCACTTATAGTGGGTTATTTTTAGAACGTAACCCCCACGATAAACGAGGGACCACTGTACACATTCAATCCACACAGACTGATATATTTCAAGTGTTTATTTATTTTAATTACTAATTAATTAATTACTAATCAATCATTTAATGATTAATCAAACAATATTAATTATGACTATTATTGATAGCTTATTATTAGTATTATTAACATTAATCAGTTACTAATTAATTATTAATACTATTAATTATTATTATTATAAATTACAAATTAATTAAATTAATTAACATGACATGATTGTGATGCGTTGAAGAAATGTGCAACTTCTTCTATTTCATTGCATTTACGCAGAAAGGCGAGAAAATAAAAAGAGCAAACAGGCTGCTGCAACAAGTTGCATTTCAGTTGCATGTTAACAAACAGTGAAGACAACAGTTTGACACAGGCAGTTTTTTTTCTCCTAAGGCGGAGGGGTGTCTCAATTCACAGGGCTAGAGTCACACCCCTTTGCCTTACCCCTTGTTTTGAAGGGGTAGGCGTAGGGGTAGGGCCAAGGGGAAGGGGAAGGGGTACAAAAGAGAATTGAGAATTGGGGGGAAAAGTATGTTAAGTTACCCTGTTAACAAGTACAACATTATATCATCCATTATTATCACTTTACCGGGGTGTTGCTAGGCCGGTATCGTAGACTTACGTTGACACTACCTGGCTATACCCACCGCTGTGCGTAAACAAATGACGTCATAGCGCGCAGCCCAAGAACTGTCCACAGAGGGGAAAAAAAAACTGTCCACAGAGGAAAAGATGAAAAGGCGAGAAGTGTGTTTTGGTCCCAATATGGATATTCCGGATGATTTTCTCATGGATAGTATGACAATGAACAACAGCTAAAGCAGCCAGCTTGATGAGGATGCACTGCCGAATTTGGAGAGCAGCAAGCGCCAGCCAACATGACAAAAGTTAAGTGAGCCAACTTTTTATGTACGTGTTACATGCTGTGTATCTCAGTAAAAAGTGATAATAATACAATAACATGCTTTTGGAGGGCGGTATGCATTTTCTGAGTCCCTCCGTTCACGCCCAGTCGCCCAAAATGACAGATCATTTTGGGCGACTGGGCGTGAACGGAGGGACACAGAAAATGCATACCGCCAATATCTGTCATTTTGGGCGACTGGGCGTGAATGGAGGGACTCAGAAAATGCATACCGCCCTCCAAAAGCATGTTATTGTATTATTATCATATACCTATAAATGATACACCAATATGATTGGATAAAACACTAAAGAATAAATAGCAATACACCCTTTTCGTGGACGGGTAATATTTTTTATACCACCCGAGGAAAACCCACAAAATGAATGTCGCCTTGATAATCAGCCAATCCGGACAGCGGCGCGGCGCCACGATGAAGAGGCGTGGTCAGAGGAACTGTGAAATACTGGTGAGTCACTATTAATAATTTCTTACTGTCCAACCTCATAGGTTGATCGTTAAAATTAAATCTGTTAGTTCTAAAAGCCATCATAATTATTTATAGGAAAACTTTCTATTTTTTTTTCTACCAAGGTTTGAACTTTGAGTGTTTACAGGAGAGAAAAGTGAGAAAATGTTGATGCCTGTTTGAGAAAAGTGCATAAAGTGTGTAGTGAGGGGTTTTACAGCCTTAAAACATCTATAATAATTGTAAAAAATAACGCTGACTACTTTGCGGATTTCGCCTATCACGGGTTATTTTTAGAACGTAACTCCCGCGATAAACGAGGGACCACTGTATATGATAAAATCGTTATCAAGTTGTTCACCAATGAAAACCATGTATGGTTTTCTGAAGGGTGTATAAAGGCATAAACCATGTATGGTTTTCTGAAGGGTGTATAAAGGCATATTCACTGGTGAACAACTTGCTAATTGATATTATGAGCAGCTGAGTTAAATCAGTTAACTGTTAAATCAGCCATGTCAGATAACCTTAATCCAAGCAAAAGTTGTTTTGTCATCAAGAACTCTGCGGATTTTCTTCTTTAATCTGAAAGTGGTGGCGTTTCTTGACCTTGTTAAGTTCTGTGTACGGCAGAAACACAGATTCGTTTTTCCCGTCACTGCAGCAGACTTTTAAAGCCGTGACTGGTTAAACTGCCTGTTCTCCTGTTGCTGTCTCCCACCTGAACCTGTTTCTCTGACCAGATGAAAGCTGCTTCGGTTACGTGTTCTTCAGCGTTTGCTTACAACGGTTGTAATGATCTCACTGCTCATGTTTGTTGTCCCTTTGGAACTCCAGTGAACCAGTTATTGCTGCAACATCATCTTAGCAAGCTGTAAAATGTTCTAATCCATTAGATTGATGGGCAAACACGAGACCCAGGACACAACAACAACTCAATTTCCTTCAAATGCAGCATTATGATCGCCATTAAAAAATCCCTGTGGTGATGTTTCTGTTGTTCAGGCGTGGTTTGATGTCTGTGGCCTTCTGAGACCTCCACGAACCTTCTGGCACCCCCCCCCCCCCCCCCCCCCCCCCCATCCAAACAAGGCATCATTGCCAAACATTGGTCACATTCCATTGCTCCCAGCCTTCCCTGAAGCTTGACAGCATGTAGTCCGTTCGTTTCGGAGTCCGTTTCCACAAGCCGCAGAGCAACAATGGCGTGCTTGTGAGCAAGTCCATCAAGCTTCCTAAATCATAAATCACCGTCCTGCACATTCACTCGCTCACTCACAGGGGTCGTCGCTAGAGGAAAAACTGCAAACCAAGCAGGTGTTTCCACTGAATGATTGTCCAGAAAATAAAGCAGCCAGTGTTCCACATTTTCAACTCCAGAAACCTGCTGATCCAGAGCCTTTCGGGGAGATTTACTGCAAATACCATCTCATGATGGAGAGAGGAAATTCTCAGACAGTTCAGACTGTGCCCTCTCATGGATCTCACCCGTTACGTAACCCTGACAGACTGTCATCGAGAGGTGAGACAAACCTGTTTCAGCAGCCGGTCGCAAGAGGTCAAATCAGGTTAGGTGACCCACGTTAATGATCCGAGTTCCTTCTCTGTGTGACACGTGCTGATTTTGACTGGAATGAGTCACATGACCTCTAAAGTGACCGTAGGGGTGAATGAGAGTGTGAAAGTGTTTGTCTGAACTCCGCCTCTCACACAGTGACTGCCGGGATAGGCTCCCACCCCCCGCTGGGATCCTCAACTCGAGTAAGTGGGTATAGAAAATTAATGAATGAGTCGTGTCGTTTGTTTTGCCAACTGGATATTTTTGGCTTACATGCATCATCGGGTGTAACCACAGTTGCCTCTTTGGGGTGGGTAGATCAGGGGGCATTCTAACCCATGCATTAGAATGCCCCCTGATCCAATTTTTAATGAAAGTTGATTAAACACCAACCTGACATTAAATTTTGTGATTCCCAACATATTGTTAAAAGAAAACAAACAACAACAACAAAAAAAAAACCCAATGAATTTCCACAAAGTTTTTCTGGTCGATTCTGCGTCTTACCTATGACAACATCATCAGTGTGTGCTGGTCTTTTCCCAAGTTCAGTAAGTGTACCGGGTGACCCACAGTGTTTGTTTTGCATGGGGAATTTTTTTTTAATTCAATAATTTGTTACAACCGCCAAGAACGTAATAAAATCATTGGCATTTATTTATTTATTTGTCTGTCTGTTAGCTGGATTACATCAAAACTACTGCACAGATTTCAATTCAATTTTCACCACTATAGATACTAGATCATGGAAGACTTCATTAACTTTTGAAGGTGATCCAGATCTGGATCTGGATTCTGGATCAAGATTTCACTTTATAAAGGCTTTGAAAAATTACTTCAGGGATTCTCATCAGATTTGCACCACACACAGATATGATTGCATCGAAGACTCTACTGAATTTTGGAGGTGATCCGAATCTGAATTGGAGGATGTCAGAAATCTCAGATTGCTCTTGTTACACATGCACTCGATTTTTTTTTAATCACCTGTAATCGCATGGCAATGATGTCAGTTTGAGCGTTTGCGGTATGAGGGTTGCATACAAGGTCAGTTATTTGTGATGAAATCAGACATTTTCATGAACAATATAGAGAGGTGGGTTTTCCAACAAATACATGGTCTATTAGATAATAAACCGACCCTTTTATTTTTTTTTTAACTATATGGATTTGAATGACGTGCGATTACACCAATCATGCTTGAACCCTCATGCGCATGTGTGAGTTTTTTCATGCGTGTCGGTGACGTCATTTCCCTGTGGGCAGGCCTTGAGTGAGATGTGGTCCCGCCCTCTCGGCTGAATTCCTTTGTTTCACACGCTGCTCGAGACGGCGCGCATTGCTTTATCAAAATGTTTTCTGGACCTGTGAGGAATATCCGAGTGGACACTATTCGAGAAATTAAGCTGGTTTTCGGTGAAAAGTTTAACAGCTGATGAGAGATTATGGGGTGTTTCTGTCGGTGTAAGGACTTCCCACGGAGCGGGACGTCCTGCAGCGCTTCCAGGCGCCGTCGTCAGCCTGTTTCGACCTGAAAACATCCTAATTTAAGGCTTAATTCACCCAGGACGTCGTGAGAGAACAGAGAAGATTCAGAAGAGGCCGGCATGAGGACTTTATGCAGACATTCCACTGTTTAAGGACATTTTGTAATGAAAGACGTGCGCGCAAATTCGCCAAGTCGTTTCCATGACGACTCAGAAAATCTGTGTGCGCCGCGACAGGAAAAACACCTCCGTGTTGAAAACCATTTGTAAAATTCAGGCGGCTTTTGATGGCTTTCAACAAGTGAGTAACTGAGAAATTGTTTAACAGCTTGGGCATGTTCCAACTTGCCCGTTAAGGTTTCCAAAGGAGGTGTTTTTCCTGTCGCGATCCCCCGCGGTCGGGTCCGGCCCGACATGTGACTCTGCCCGCACGTTCTTTCATTACAAAATGTCCGTTAACAATGGAATGTCCGAATAAACTCCTCATGCCGACTTCTTCTGAAAGTTCTCTGTTCTCTGACGACTTCCTGGATCAACAGAGCCTGAAATGTGTAAGTTTTCAACTTGAAACGGTGAGACGCTGCCGCCTCGAAGCGCAGATTGCCGTCAGGCGCCGTGGGCCGTCCTTACGGCGACTCTACCAGACCAAAATCTCTCATCAGCCGTTAAAAGTTTTACTGAAAACCAGCTGAATTTATCGAATGGTGTCCACTCAGTTGTGCCTTACAGTTTTGAAAAAAGTTTGATCAAACAAAGCAGCAGTCTCTGAGCCATTCCTAAACAATGAAAAAACGACGAGAGGGTGGGCCACTCCTCACTCAAAGACTGCCCACAGGCGAATGACGTAACCGACAGGCATGAAAAAACTCTCGCATGCCCACGAGGGTTCAAGCATGTCTGATGTAATCACACGTGATTCAAATCCATATGGTTTTTGAAAAAATAATAAGGTCGGATACTTTTCTAATAGACCTCGTATAATATTGACACGCCCTTGTGCATCTGCCCACCCTGTTTTCAGGCAGAAATTTGCGCGGACGCCCTGGGCCAAAATGTAATTTCCAAATCTGGGACAGAATCAGGTCCCACATCCAATGCTGATCTAAATGTGTCCAACACAGATTCAACCCATGATCAGCAGAAAGAGTGTCAAACTCAACTCTCCTGTGAAAGGGGTAGAAGTGATCCCCAAACAGGAAAGATCATTATGATGTCATAAGGCAAGAATGTTAAAGATAAAAGGAGACATTCTGAGGCATTTACACTGTTTAATCAACTACTTCCTGATTCAAGGATGATCTCCCCACGGTTTGTGTCAAAATCTAACCATATGTATCTGTTGGAGTTGTAGGGTCCACAAACAGGCAGATGTGTCCAGTCACTGGTAAAAGCCATCAGAAGTAGTGTCTCTTATCTTCAGTGTGTCATGCATAATCTGGACTTAATGCTGAGATAAACTGAGGTCAAAGTTGATGTAAGTGTAACAGTAGCAAGACACCAAAGCTGTTCTGCAGACATCCCATGCAGACGATGAATGTGGTCTGCTGGTCATGAGTTCAAGTCCGTATCTGGAAGACAACGCAGGTTACACTGGTGCCGCAGTAGAGAAACAGCAGCCAGCTGGTACAAAGATGTTCAGTGACTAAGTAAACAGTGCTCCCCAACACTAAAAGACTTTCCAGTGACCAGTGTTGCCACAGTTACTTTGAAAAAGTAATCCAATTACTGATTACTAATTACTCCTTGAAAAAGTAACTTAGTTACTTTACTGATTACTCAGTTGTAAAAGTAACTAAGTTAGATTACCAGTTATTTTTTTAGTTACTTTCCCTAGGTGCCGACAACAACCATCTGCCACCTCGACATGACAATGATACTTGTTTTGCCAAAACTCACTTTATAGTCACCCTTTCTTGACTTCAATGAAAATAAATACTTGTTTTATAAAAAGTAAAATAAAGACCTCTTTCTTGACCTCATATTTAACTGTTGAACAGTTAAATATGAGGTCACAATTAAATAAGAGGTAACAGTAAAACTTGCAATTTCTAAACTACATAGTTTATAAATGTAACTATTAAGTTCTTTCTAACATTTTTCTAACATTTAAATTCTCTCTAAACATTTTACTTGTCAAAATTATTATTATTATTATTATTATTATTATAAGCACTATTAGTAGTTGTAGTAAAAAAAGGCTTCAAAACTGGACCTTTAATCTAGGGGTGTTGTGGGGGGCACATCCTTGCCCCACGCCCCCATTCCATCTGGATTCGCCCCTGCTTTGGTGTTTGAGCACAAAGAATGGATAACATTTATTTATGCAGAAAACATGACCAGATTTACAGGTAAGAAAGTTTTATTGCGTTTTCACATCATGTGGTCCTCAGAAAGAGAGTTTAGGTGCATTTGAGTGGAAAATAGTGTTAGTTGTTGACACGTCGCGGTGGATCAACTGTTTTTAATGAGCAGATACGGAGCGGCTCAGCTCAGAATTCTAAATAAAGGAGGGGAAAAAAAGCATAAAAATGTCTTTGTAAAGCTCAGTGCAGGTGTGCTGTTGTCATCGCGCTTACGAGGTGAGGACGAGTCGTAGCTGCTGCAGAAAACCGCGGATGAAAAGCTCACAGCTCGCTTAAACTGGGCAGTTCAGTCGAACCCCGACCTCCTGTCCACGGACCAAGTTTAATGCTGCTATCGACCCACAATGCAAAAATAATAGTAACGCACAGTGACTTGGAGAAGTAACTTTAATCTGATTACTGATTTAGAAAGATTAACACGTTAGATTACTCATTACTAAAAAGAGTGGTTAGATTAGAGTAACGCGTTACTAAGTAAGTACCGGTAAGTAACGCATTACCGGCATCACTGCCAGTGACACACAGATTTTAGCCTCCTTGTTCGAGTCTCCACCGTCCATGCAGGAGCATGTGAGTTCAAGTCCACAGTGGGATGAAGACAACACTGGTTACGCTGGATCAGCTGTTGACTTGAGTTTTGATGTTTGTTTTTGACAGGCTGGAATTGCTGGACACAAATGCAGGGCTCACAAAGATAGCTCTTGTTGCAGACGGGTTTTAATGAGAGAAGCAGAGGTCGGTACACGGGAAGGCAGTCCAGAACACACAGCAGCAGTACAATAATCATCAGGCTTAATCGTGGTCGAAACAGGCAGGCAGCAGGTTGAGAACACACAAAGCAGGCAGGACAAGGAAACATGGGCACAAGAGCTGGATAGAAGGCACAGGGCGCATCAATCTGGCGAGGAACAGACACAAGCCGTGAGCATATATACTCCTGAGACCTAATCAGGAAATCTAGGACAGGTGTGCATGGAAAGAGCTGGAAACAGGGCGTGGCCAGAGACAGAGTGCAAAAAAAAAAAAAAAAAAAAAACAGCAGACACCTTCCACAAGGAAAAGCAGAAAACGAAACCCCCCCGTCAGACCCCGACAGTACTCCCCCCCGACACGGCCGACCCCCGGCAGCCCAGGGGAAGAGGGATGAGCAGCATGGAAGTCGCGGATCAGACCAGGGTCCAAAACAAAGCGGGAGGGAACCCACGACCGCTTCTCGGAACCATACCCCTCCCAATCGACCAGATACTGAAAACCGCGACCGCGTCGACGAGAACCCAAAAGCTGGCGCACCGAAAAAACGGGACCACCATCCACAAACCGGGTGGACGGCAGGAGGGCATAACGCACTAGACCGCACAGGCTTCACCTGACTGACGTGAAACGTGGGGTGAACACGCATGGACCGCGGGAGACGGAGACGAACAGAAACCGGATTAACGACCTTGGACACAGGAAAGGGACCAATGAACCTGGGCCACAACTTCTTAGGTACACCCCTAAGGGTAAGATGGCGCGTTGACAGCCAAACCTTCTGGCCTGGAGAGTAAGACGGGGCTGTAGACCGACGAGGATCAGCTGCAGACTTGTACGCCGCAGAGGAATGCAACAAAGCGGCACGAGCCCGATCTCAGGTCCGCTGGCAACGGAGGATCAAACTAAGGGTGGAGGGAACCGTGGAATCATGGCTAACAGAGGGAAACAGCGTGGGTTGGTGACCAAAAACGACATGGAACGGGGCAAAACCAGTGGAACTAGAAGGCAAACAATTATGTGCCAGTTCGATCCACGGAAGCTGTTTTGACCATGTTGAGGGATGGCGAGACGCAAGAATGCGGAGTCCCTTCTCTAGGTCCTGGTTAAGTCTTTCCGATTACCCATTGGCTTGTGGATGATAGCCCGAAGTAAGACTACTTGACACCCCGAGGAGACGGCAAAACTCCCTCCAAAAATGAGACACGAACTGTGAACCCCGATCAGACACTATATCTTGTGGCAAACCGTGTAACTTGAAAACGTGGTCAAGCATAACTTCAGCTGTTTCCTTGGCAGATGGTAATTTTTTTCAACGGTATGAAATGAACCATCTTGGAAAGATGATCTACTACACTCAGCACAACAGTGTGCACTTCAGAAGATGGAAAACCTGTCACAAAATCTAACGTGATTTGGGCCCAGGGCCGAGTTGGAATCGGTAGTGGAAATAAGGCCCCAGCTGGCGGACGGTTGGACGATTTGTGCATGGCGCATACTTGGCAGGCCGAGACATAATCTTTGACATCCATCACAAGCCCCAGCCACGAGAATCTTTGTTGTACTAAGTATACGGTCTTCTTAATACTAGGATGGCAAACAATGTGATTATCATGGCACCACTTAATTGTCTCTCCCCTAAGGGATACCGGAACGAAGAGCTTGTCATGAGGACAACCCGAGGGAACCGTGCATCACCTAAAGCGGACAGTATTTTGGATTCGATATCCCAGGTGAGCGCTGCCACAAAACATGATTTGGGAAGAATGGTATCCTGATCCGCGTTCTCTTCTACTGTGTCCTCCCGACGGGAAAGTGCATCCGGCTTACCGTTCTTTGTGCCCGGACGATAGGACAGGGTAAAATCAAAACGGCTAAAAAATATGGCCCACCGAGCTTGACGCAAGTTGAGTTGTCTAGCTGTTTTTAGGTATTCTAGATTCTTATGGTCGGTATAAACGATGAAAGGTAGCTGTGCCCCCTCCAACCAGTGCCACCACTCCTCCAGGGCCACTTTTACGGCCCACAGTTCGCGGTCGCCGATGCCGTAATTGCGTTCAGCTGCGGACAGCTTCTTAGACAGGAAGGCACACGGATGAAGCCTATTATCTGAGGTGCCCCTCTGGGACAGGACCGCCCCTACTCCCACATTAGAGGCATCGACCTCAACCACGAACTGTCGAGCGGGGTCAGGGAGGAGCAGCACGGGGGCCGTGGTAAAATGATTCTTTAGAAGATTCAATGCCTCGTCACACTCCGGTGTCCACGCGAATGGCCTGTGGGACGAGGTGGCATTGTGCAAAGGAGCCGCAATAGTACTGAAATTCCGAACAAACATTCGATAAAAGTTTGCAAACCCCAAAAATCGCTGTAATGCCTTACGGGATGTGGGGACAGCCCAGTCCCGTACTGCCACAATCTTCTCTGGGTCCATCCTGATTTCCCCTTTAGAAAGAATGAAACCTAAAAAGGATACTGTGGATTTATGGAATTCACATTTTTCAGTTTTCACGTAGAGATTATTCTGGAGTAGTGTCTGCAATTCAGAGTGAACATGTTGGGTGTGAATGGCCAAATCTGGAGAAAAAATGAGAATGTCACAGAGATACACAAACCTGTTAAGAAAGCACCGCAATACGCGGTTAACCAGGTTTTGGAATACAGCGGGTGCATTAGTCAGTCCAAACAGCATGACTAGATATTCGTAGTGTCCGGTGGGCGTATTAAACGCCGTTTTCCATTCGTCCCCCTCCCTAATCCGGACTAAATGATACGTGTTTCGGAGGTCGAGCTTGGAAAAGATGGCGGCACCCTCTAATAATTCAAAAGCAGAAGACATCAGGGGTAGAGGATAGCGGTTTTTGACCGTAATGTTATTCAGACCGCGATAATCAATGCAAGGACGAAGAGTCTTATCTTTCTTTTCCACAAAAAAGAATCCTGCTCCCGCGGGAGAGGATGAGGGTCGAATCAGACCAGCCACCAAGGACTTCTGGATGTATGTATTCATAGCTTTTCGCTCTGGCGCTGACAAAGAATAGAGTTTTCCCCGCGGCGGAGTCGCACCGGGGAGAAGCTCTATCGAGCAATCATATTCTCGGTGTGGTGGCAGAGATTTGGCCCTAGCCTTGCTAAACACTGCGGCAAGATCATGATAACACTCAGGTACCCTGAGGAGATCCAGATGGGAATCCAGTGGGGTGCCTGTGGTGTTTTGCAAACAATGGTTATAGCAAGCCGGACTCCATGAAGTAATTTCCCCTTTAGCCCAGTCAAAATTAGGCCTGTGCCTTAGTAGCCAGGGGTGCCCCAGAATGAGTGGGTGAGTCATATTTTCCATAATATGAAAACTGATTGATTCAATGTGAGTTTGAGAGATTTGCATTCTAACAGATTGTGTGCGGTGAGTAATTTGGCCCAAAACATGGCCGTCTACAGCACGTACCACCAGATGAGAAATCTTATGCTTCTTAAGGTGAAGGTCCCTGGCGAGAGAAAAAAGAATTAAATTTGCATCTGACCCAGAATCAACAAAAGCCGAAACATTAATGGCAGAGTGTTCAGTTATTATCTTGGCCGGAATTATGTTCTGTGCAGAAACAGAAGAAATGGAATTTAGACTCACCCGCAACTCCATTCTTAACCGCCTGGTGGCGCCCCTGGCTTAACACTCTGTAAGATAGTGTCCTGACTGTCCACAGTAATAACAGAGGTTGTCCACCCGGCGGCGCTGCCGCTCTGCTGGAGTCAGGCGCATACCCCCAACTGCATTGGCTCGTCTGTGTTGAGTGGTGGAGGGTCGGGTCGGGAGTGAGTGAAGGAGGTGGGGCGACTGGTAGGAGTGCTGGTCCGGTGATCAGGATGACATCCGTGGCGAGGACGATCCTGCAGTCTTCGGTCGGTGCGGATGGCCAGGGCGATCAATTCGTCCAGATCTTCGGGCAGGTCGACGGCGATCAATTGTTCTTGGATCTCTGCCGAAAGGCCCTGGAAAAACACGTCGAGTAGCGCGGCCAGATTCCATTCACTCTTTGCCGCCAGGATACGAAAGTCTATGGCGAAGTCAGTAACCCGGCGGTTGCCCTGCCTCAGCTTCATCAAGGAGCGCGCCGCCTCACGTCCCAGAGCCGTGTGCTGGAATACTTGTTTGAGGGCCGTGGTGAATGCTGAAAGGGAAGAACAGGATGGCGCCTGACGCTCCCATTCGGCTGTGGCCCAGGCAGCGGCTCGTCCAGACAGGTGAGTGATTATGTAAGTGATCTTTGTTCTGTTGGTCGGGAACATGGTAGACATTAATTCAAAATGTAGCTCACACTGGGTGATAAACGGTCTTACGTCTCCTGATTCGCCTGAAAAGTGTTCGGGGCGCGACAGCTGGTTACAGACAACAGGGGAGGTTACAGAAGCCGACACGGCGGCTGGCGGTGCCGGCGGAGCGTTAGAACTCCCGGCGGCCGTGCCTGACACAGCCTGAGGATTCAGCCGGGACAGTACTTGGTTCATCTGGGTGCTCACTGACGACATAAACGTGTCCTGGCATTTTGTTAGTTCGCTCAACCCGGCACTGAGCGTTGAAAGCTGGTCTTCCTGGTGGGCAAGCTGCTGACTATGGTGGCGTACCGCCAACTGAAACGGATCTGAGCCCGCTGTGTCCATTGTTGGCTAGATTGATCTGACAGGCTGGAATGGCTGGACACAAATGCAGGGCTCACAAAGATAGCTCTTGTTGCAGATGGGTTTTAATGAGAGAAGCAGAGGTCGGAAGGCAGTCCAGAACACACAGCAGTAGTACAATAATCATCAGGCTTAATCGTGGTCGAAACAGGCAGGCAGGAGGTCAAGAACACACAAAGCAGGCAGGACAAGGAAACATGGGCACAAGAGCTGGATAGAAGGCACAGGGCGCATCAATCTGGCGAGGAACAGACACAAGCCGTGAGCATATATACTCTTGAGACCTAATCAGGAAATCTAGGACAGGTGTGCATGGAAAGAGCCGGAAACAGGGCGTGGCCAGAGACAGAGTGCAAAAAAAAAAAACAGCAGACACCTTCCACAAGGAAAAGCATACATGAACAAAGCTAAGCAGAAAACCAACCCCCCCCTGTCAGACCCTGACAGTTTTAGAAATTCAAAAAATAATAATAATCTGATGTTTCACCTCTAAAGGACGGGTTTAGGGGAAAAGGTCAATCTAAATCCTGAAGCAGGTTAAAAGTTCAAATTCATAAAGAATCTCAGAAACTCAAACAGCAAACACTGTCTGAGTAGACAAATATATCATTTAAAAAATAAATAAAAACTGGCAAAGGTCATTTTCTCTGTAGAATTAATCAAAAAATACACAGAAACGTCAACACTTTAGATCGATTTGTTCCAACACCTCAGGACTCAAACATTGATCACTGATATGGTTTCAATCTTTTCTGTCTTTCATGGTAGTTGAAGAGCTGGCCTTATGACATCACAAAGATCTATACGTGAGACAGCTTATTCAAACTTTATCCATTTATATGTCTGCAAAAGCTCAAAATGGTCAGAGAGGCAGAGGTTCCTCACCCTTAGAAGGACACCAACAGCAACGAAAACCCAAGTTAAAACTGGAATTCTGGTGAGGAAGCTTCTTCTTCTTCTCTTATTCTTATTGTCAGTTTGCAGTCTCAGTGCATTACTGCCATCTATAGGACTGAGGTGTGAATACCTTTGGGATCACGAAAGTTTTAACGTGCAAAAAAAAAAAAAATTTCCATTTACAAAACCAATCTATACGTCAGTTCAGTCTTAGTCATAGATTGTGTCTCTGATGCAAAATTTAGGTTATTTCATATTGATTGATTGATTGATTGATTTTTATTCATATAAAATGTAAACGTGTAAAATGATACAGTATAAAAATGTATTAAATAAACATGGATACATAAATATACTGGGTAACACAAAAAAGCATAAAGCGCTTGTGTACTATATCCCCACATATATCCTGCTGAACATGTTTATAAACACATCTGGATTTAACATCTGCCTCCATGTACTGCTGGGGGGGGGCATAATCATTATTTTTTTTTCATAAGAATTGTGCATTCGGTGGTCAAAGCACCAAATATGTCACAGATGTAGCCAAACATACTACAAAAATAAAAACAAACAAACACAAAAATCTGGATATTGAGCCATTGTGAATTTTCATCATGGTTGCCATGGCGACCACTTGTCCAAATAAAAACTGAAAAATAATTTGCATCACTTTTCCACGAAACTTGGAGCAACTTTAACTTTTGACCCCTGTACAAACTGAAACGGACTTTTGTCACCATTTTTGCTGTTTTTTTTTACCCCTTAACTCCATAAGATTCAGTCATAGATAGTCTAAACTATACCTTTTTGGATTAATGTGGTATATTTTCAATACGATTTTTCAACTTTGATTTTGCAAATTGACTGCCATGGGTGATATATTGGAAATTTATGCTGGATCAATATCTAATTTTATTTGGAATAAATTTCATGCTTTTATCACAAAACACACAACTATTTTGCCTTTATTATTATTATTCTGCTGCACTACATGCCTTGTTTATTGTATTTTGGCTTACAATGTCATCTATTCCTGTTCCTTTCACTGTTACATTTCCATTCCATCCAAAGCGGCATAACTTGGTATAACCATATTCCCAACATTCCTCAAGCACCCATTTCATAGTCTCGAATGACTAGCAAGCTGCATACATAGTCCAAGAATATTAGCTCAACAGTTTCAACCTCATCTTCATCTGCTTAGTCCAATCAAGGGTTGCGGGGGGCTGGAACCTATCCCAGCAGTCTATTAGCTCAACAATGGGAAAAAATAATTTTCAGGATAGGTCGAGGAAAATGTGCCGAATCATATGCTAAAATTTCCGGAAAATCCCTCTCGTGGCTCTTTTCAAAATCCAAGATGGCATCCGAACCACAATGGAAATAAGTGTTTTTCAATTTCTTGTGTTATTCGTGTATTTTAATATACATTATATCTGTATCTTGTGCATTATTTTTGTTGGGTATTTTCTCCTGCAAACATTTTTTAAAACCTTTAACAAGATAAACAGAGTCAAGAAACACCAGTGAGACAGAAAGTCAAATTATGTCGCGCGGAGTGCAGTCAGGCTGTACACCAAGGCTACACTAAAGTCTGGCCTGCTTTTCCGCTCTTTTTATTAAGAGACGCCCTCATCACATAAACAGAAACTTGTCCTAAGGGTGGGGGTGATGACGGAAGACAAGTTTCTTCCCGTAACATAAACGCATACGTCAATAAGTGCAGCTGTAAGGAAGAACACTTTCTTTTACTCTTATCGTCGAAGGTCAGCACATCTCGTTCGTCTGTTGCAGTTATCAGCTGTTCTGCAGCTGCCTGAAGTGTCCTGTCCGTCACACACCTTCACACTAAGCACCACATCACAACAGTCAAAACAACCTTCAGTTCTCTTACTCCCAGTCAGAGGCTGCGAAAACAAAGTTATATTATAATAATAAGTACATCCAGCCCTTCATTCCCAGCTCAGATTGACCCCAGAGTGCTAAAACAAAATTGAATTCTCAGGATTGCGTTAAGACAGGTGCAAAACAGCACAATAACATTCAGAACGATCCCAGCCTGCAAGGTTGAATAACACGTTCTCAGGGTTAGGTGCAAAACAGCACAACACCGTTCTCATGAGAAAGAAGACAAGCTAAAACAAGGTTGAATAACACGTACATTCTCAGGGTGAAGTGCAAAACAGCACAACACCGTTCTCATGAGAAAGTAGAGAAATGTACAAATGTTTAACAGTGATAACATATAACATAACATATATACAAAATCTTTAACATTCCCCTCCTGTTTATCGCCTGTTAAACATACAGTAGGCATCACTCAGCTTAGCACTTCTTTTTGAGATTTTCACTAAGAGGTTCATCATGGTATGTTCTCTCTATAGGCTTACACCCCAGAGGTGATGTCATCATTGTCACCATCATCGGTGTCTGGGTCATCATATTTCCACTGGTCTGGGTACAGGTCAGGAGAGCCATCGTCCTCCTCGTCGTCGTCTGTCCCCAGAAGTGGATATGATGCCGGACCCCCTCCTGGTCCTGGACTTATTGCTGTGGTTATCATTCTATTTACAAGGCCTCGGAGACATGGAATACAACAACATCCACACAATGTTAGAATTGCAGCAAATACTGCTATAGACACTAATAGTGAAGAAATCAAAGACCTCCATTTTCCCATCCCTTCCAGCCACCAATCCCAGCCTTCGGTGTTTACTCCACTGTGCTCTTTCATCTTCCTGTTCAACGTCCTCAGCCCGTCAATGGCTTGAGTGAGACTGCCATCTGCAGCTGTGTTGTTGGGAATGAATGTGCAACATTGTTCTCCGAACATGGCACAAACACCTCCTTTCTCTGCCAACAACATATCCAGAGCAATACGATTCTGGAAGGCCATAAGGGACGTGGCTTCTAACTGTGAATGGACAGCCTTAAATCCTTCCTCAGTCCAATTTCCTAATTTCTGTACATTGTAGTGGATGTAGTTTATTCTGTCCACGTTTTTATTAATTGAACACCACCAACAGATGGAAGATTCGAATCCAGCTGCTATTTGATCAACCAGTTTATACTCATCAGGCACTCCCCTGGGGACTCCTATTGCGTCAATATATGTTGGATTTCCCACTCCTTTCCACTCTCTTTTTACTCTATGTCTGGCTATGCCTTTCTGCCAATCTTCAGGAATAAGAGAGGCTGCATATGTCGTAACGTCTTCAGGGGTCATGGGTATAGCTTGAACTGGTAACAATAAAGATATTAATGCACAATAACCTGACACATTCCGTGGCAGTCTGTCAAAGAGTCTGTTATCACCACACCACCACCATACGTCACTCCTACCTACAGGTTTGAATGTGGGAGTACTATGGACCACATCCTTACACCAGGCAGTGTGGTTTAAGCTACCCAAAGTCTTACTTGTCCCTGTCAAGTGTACACATGTATGGTTAGCATGCCCAACTTTGCTTGAGAATAAAGGTTTAATCTTAGTCATCCATATCCTTGTTGGAATGTTGGATCAGAGCGTTTTTCAACTGTTGTTCGTACACAGGTGTTCCTGGCAGTATGCCACTATGGACTCTAAATACACTCTCAAATCTGTATCTAAACTCCGTCCATGGCTCTCCTTCTTTCTGTGTTGTCCTGGCAATTTCAGTATAATTTATCTTTGGTCCTAACACTCCTTTTGCACGCGTAATCATAGCTTCCACTCTTGTTTTCAAGACCAGATCATCATGTGTCAGTGGTACGCCTTGTTGGTCTGCAGGATTCCAGTCTCCGCGTACCTGACTCCATTTAGGGCCACATGCTTTCATCCACACCTGTTGGACTTCAGGTCCATTAAGGTGGTAAGATGTTCTAATGTTTTCTATATCCTGCATAAAGCCCTCGATATCGACATGTGGCGATGGTATCATGTCGACTGCTGCTTTGATATCATCAGCATTCCATGTCCGATAAACGAGCATGGTTGGTAGCTGTCCTGCTGTTCCTGCACGAGGATTTGGTACTTCTATCATAGGATAGGCACCTCCCTGATCACTATGTTCCACCATGGGAGGGGCTGTAGGCACTTTCGCTTGACTGCGTGTTTGTGGTTTTTCTGGTTTTTCTCTTTTTACCTTAGGTTTTACTGCCAAATCATACTGTGGTGGCGGTACATCGTCATCCTCTGGTAGAGGAGATAAAGGTCTCTTTGTCACCGACGATCCAGCCGGCGGTGGTTGTTGAGGCTGTTCTGGCTCTCTGTGCTGAATTATCACATCTTCTTCTGCCTTACCTACAGCTTTCTTTTTCCTTGCTTTCTCTAATCGTCGCTTCTCTGCTCCTTTCTGTCTGTTCTCTGCTTCCTCCTCCCAAAATGCCACTAAATCTGCCCCTACTTTCTGCATCTTTCTCTCATCACCTTTATGTTCCCGTTCTAACTCCTTCTTCAGCTTTTGTATGCTGATCAGGTTCAGTCGTCCGTCAAAGTCATGTTTATTTATCCAGGTCTCCAATTTCTTTGTTGCTTTTGGATTTTTTGCTTCCATAAATTTCCAGTCGTCAGTTGATAAATTTTCCTTATTTTTAGACGTCTTACCCCCCATTTTTATTATATTTTTTTTTTATCCCTTGTTATAATTTGGACTTCAGACGGGGGCACACCTAGGGTGTTCTAAATCTGAAGTTTTCACACTTTCTTTGGACGTGACAATTAATTTGCCGTCGTGTGGTTGATTCCTTTCACCTCCCCGTAGGAAGCGGAATCACTTGCCTCTGCTTCCACACACACGGTTGTCACTAACGTTGTCCAAAGTATTACACTTTCACACAGTTATTTACACTTACACAAAACACTATTTACACATAAAAACACTTCTAATAATCGTACGCGTATTCTTATGCCAGGGGAGCTCGCCCTCCCGTGAAATTTAACTAATGTCCTGCATTAGGGGACTCCGCCGTCCCTGCCAAATTTAACTGCTTTTTTACAGTGCACGTATTTCTACCCGGGATTTCCTTTACGTATTAAAACAGAGGAGTCCGTATCCTCCTTCCGGAATTTAACTACGTGCGTCCCTCGCAACCGTAGAGGAGTCCGACCTCCTTACAGAGTTTAACTGTGTTTCATTAACAGACGATTCTGTATCATCGCTTACGGAGTTTAACTGTTTTATGTGATCACTTTTATCCCCTACCGGTACGCGTATATAAACAGAGGAGTCCGCACCCTCCTTACAGAGTTTAACTGCTTTGCATTAACAGACGATTCTGTATCATCGCTTGCGGAATTTAACTGTTTATGTGATCTGATCACCACTCACTCGGTACTGTTTACAAAGAAATTTTACTCACTGACTCGACCTCCTGTCTGTCTTCTTCGGGAAAATCTCGTCAACCAGACGATGCCAACGGTGGTCGACAATTGCAGACACGATCAATCGATCGATCGGACCTTGGCCAAGGATTTACGTCTGGACTTGACGACCTCCGCCGGACACCTCCGGTGTTGTTGAGATCCCGGACGAGCCCCCAGTCAATGTTGGGTATTTTCTCCTGCAAACATTTTTTAAAACCTTTAACAAGACAAACAGAGTCAAGAAACACCAGTGAGACAGAAAGTCAAATTATGTCGTGCGGAGTGCAGTCAGGCTGTACACCAAGGCTACACTAAAGTCTGGCCTGCTTTTCCGCTCTTTTTATTAAGAGACGCCCTCATCACATAAACAGAAACTTGTCCTAAGGGTGGGGGTGATGACGCAAGACAAGTTTCTTCCCGTAACATAAACGCATACGTCAATAAGTGCAGCTGTAAGGAAGAACACTTTCTTTTACTCTTATCGTCGAAGGTCAGCACATCTCGTTCGTCTGTTGCAGTTATCAGCTGTTCTGCATCTGCCTGAAGTGTCCTGTCCGTCACACACCTTCACACTAAGCACCACATCACAACAGTCAAAACAACCTTCAGTTCTCTTACTCCCAGTCAGAGGCTGCGAAAACAAAGTTATATTATAATAATAAGTACATCCAGCCCTTCATTCCCAGCTCAGATTGATCCCAGAGTGCTAAAACAAAATTGAATTCTCAGGATTGCGTTAAGACAGGTGCAAAACAGCACAATAACATTCAGAACGATCCCAGCCTGCAAGGTTGAATAACACGTTCTCAGGGTTAGGTGCAAAACAGCACAACACCGTTCTCATGAGAAAGAAGACAAGCTAAAACAAGGTTGAATAACACGTACATTCTCAGGGTGAAGTGCAAAACAGCACAACACCGTTCTCATGAGAAAGTAGAGAAATGTACAAATGTTTAACAGTGATAACATATAACATAACATATATACAAAATCTTTAACAATTTTCCCGAATAAACTCAATCAATCAATCAGTCCAAAATGGCTGCCATTTCAGGTTTGTTTGTTTGTTTTACCACATCTTTGCTTCTGGGGCCTGATTTAAATGTCTAAGTGTGCAATATGTTTAGGAGCACAAAAAACTCATGACCATGATTATCTAAAGGTTTTAAATGTGAACTACTTAGATAATATTTTATACCCCCAACAGAATGGGGATGACAATCATAAGATGGAACCATGGTACCCATTGAAACAGGTATTCCTGTTGCACCTGACACTTTCATGAACATGGAATCATGTGGATGCAAACATAATGGATGCAACAATGTCACATGTAGTTGCATGAAACTTGGGCTATTTTGTACCCCAATGTTCAGTCAGTGGGGCGGCCATTCTTGCAACATTTCTGCGACAACAGTCGATGTCAAAGTCAGAGGTGACCGTGAGAAAGAAAACAGCAGTGATGCCATCTCATGAGGATTTGCATTAGTTCAAAGTGAAGACTGAAGGAACTGCACTATGTGGAGTGTGTTATAGAAATTTATCCTCAATGGCCACATTTCTGACATATCAATAGGCAAGTTCATTTAAAAAAAAATCAGGTTATTTGGATTCAAATATGCCCGTCATCGAATTAGTTTCTGACATTTCCAAACGTTGAAACCTATAGGTTGTGACTGCAGAGCTTCTCATGCCTTAAAACATATGCTAAGACACTTAAATCGGGTATCTCACCTTTTTAGAAGCAAAAATATGTAAATAAAATAAAAAAATACAATGGCAGCCACTATGGACTCCAATATGGCCACCATCTCAGTTTCTAACATTTTCAATACTCAAAGAATCTATGTCATCATTTTAAAGTTTTTCTCATGCCTTAGTACTTACATTTAGATACTTAAATGTGAAATGGTGACCATTTTCGACACCATCTTTGATTATGAAAAAGCCACAAGGGGGATTTTCAAGGATTTTTAGTCTGTGATTTTACACATTATTCTGGACCTATCCTTGTTCTGCAAAACATCTGTTTGTTATAAAACTCTTGGACTAATAGGGATTGATTAGATTACTGCAGGCTAGTCCAACAACTAGCCCGGCTATGAATTGGGCCTCCATTTTGCAGTGAGATATCCCACTCCAATAGGAGAGCAGCGCTGGAATTCCTTCTCCTAAACAACCAATAGGAGAGAAGCGCTTGTGCCACATCAACGAGAGGCTGACCGATGGGCTGACGTCGGCATCTCGGCCACCAACCAATCACAGGCTAAGAGAGAGAGGCCAGTATCTGGCCCAACTCAAGGCCGGCTGTCGGGCTAATTGCAGGCAGGCTTGGCGGTCAGGTGACTGTGTGGTGGGAAGGGCAGGAGGCGTGTCTGACAGCATCTGTAAGAACAGAGACACCGGATGCGAGGAAAGTGTTTCAAAGTAAAAGTAATGAGTTGAGTATCTGATTTTGACACTGGGCAGCGCAGGAGGCAGGGGTTTGTAGAAAGCAGGTCTTAGGTTCAATTCCCTAAGAAAACTACAGTTCCTTTCTGTGTGGACTTTGAATTTTCTCCCCACTTCATTAAGGAAAAAAAAAAACATATTCCATTTATTTTCCTGTCAGTTCCTTTGAGTTAGCCCCCATGTGATTCCCTTCAGCTGCACACTGCCTCCAGTGGTGCGACTGTGCAACCGTTCGATTAGACCAAGTTTAATTCAAACGCTAACATTTCCTATGGGTTCAACAAAGTGGACCGTACTTTACTATCTCTGCCGCCAAATGTAATATTTTATTCCTAGAGTCTATAGTCTGAATTTACTGAGATGATCTGATGGCATTTCAATTTGCTTAATGAACAAATTAATTAAAAAAATGATTTATTCTCACTCGTTATCACTCAACAAAGCATCCATAAAACATGTCATATGATAAAAGAAATTCTGTGGATGACAGGCTCATCCTTTATATCCTCATTTACATGACTTTGCAAAAGATGGAACCTTTTTTTTTTTTACGTTTTTTTATTCTAAACTCTAACTCTAAACTTCTAAATTCTAAACTTTTTACTCCTGCAAACCCAGCAAAGAATTAAAGAGATGAGACCAGGCTTTGCATTTTTATTCCTCGACACAGAGACCAATTAAAAGTCACTGGTGGTGTCCAAGGCTGCGGGGCACGCTGACATCCACTGACTGCTTCAGCATTAAACAGCTCACTCAGGTGGATACCAAGCAACAACCTTTAAAGGAAAATTACCCTTATCGCCTCTCATCATCCTCTGATGATTTCCAGGAGGTATTTTGATGAGATGCGCTGCTGCATTTCACAGTTTGTGTTCTCTCCTACTTCCACAGATGATTTCCTTTAAACCTTCTCAAGTATTTGCCTGGACTTGCTGTGTCCACCTTTAATATGTAGAAACAGAAATTGTTTTCACCAAAACATCAAATCTTGGCTCGCATCTCATCATGCAGCTGTATAACCAGGGAGACAAAATGCAAAACATGCACTATGCACAATTTATCCAATCAGATTCTGAAGCCTATAACTTCTTCTGGGTTGTCTGGGTGTCTTGGTAGCTTTCCTCATGCTTCTCCTTTTGCCACAGTCACTCAGTTTTTGAGAACTGTCCACTCCACACAGATTCACCAGAGAGTGCCATACTGTTTGTATTTCTTCATAACTGATGTTAATAAAGTCTAAGATATATTCAGTGACTTGGAGATGTTCATGCATCTATCCCCTGACTTGTCTGAAGAAAACTGGCAATAAAACTGATTGGGAGTGACAAGGATGGACAGGATTAGGAATGAACATATCACACGCCTACGTAGATGATGACGTCAGGACGTAAGTACCTCATGAAAAGTTCTTTAGTCCAACAGTAACCAAACTAACTGGGCCAAACCTATACAAACGTGAACCTCTGTTCGGAGCTTGTTCTGGACTTTCAGGTGTGAATATGCCCTTGATAATGTGCCACTCTTGACTGCAAAAGGAGAAGTGAACAAAAAAACATGTACGGTTTATGCATGTGTGACTCTTGTAGAGCCCGACCGATATATGGGTCGGCTGATATTACTGGCTGATATAAGCCCTTTTCAAAGTACTCACTGTCGGACGAAATTTTTCCGAAAGAATGCCGATAATTTCTCATAAACAGAACAGCTACTGAAATAATGTTTGTGTCAGCAATGTAAAATGTCCTTGCATCGTTTGTCCAGTAGATGGAGCTCTGACTCCATTCAACTGAGAGCTGCTTACACCCCTGCTTAAATGTGTTCATCACCGGCCCCGTAGTTCGCCATCACACTGCACTGATCGGCTGACAAAAGCATACAAGTAAGTTTATAAGGATCTATATCCTTATCCTGAACCTATATCTAAGTTGCAGCAACAACAGGTACAAGATCAGATGTATTTCACAACTCTTTTTAGGATATGTATTTGCTAATTTCACAGAGGTTTAATTCTTGATTGCATTTTTTGAACTTGAAAATTCTTCTCTGTTATAAAGTTAATCAATATGAGAACAAAGCTTCAGCTTTTAGCTCATACCTTTTTTGTTAAGTGTTTAAAAAAGAACATTTTATTCATTAAAAAATAATAATAATATCGTCTTATTTATCGGCTATCGATTATCTGCATTTTTTTCATCCAAATATCGTTATCGGCATCGGCCTCAAAAAATCCATATCGGTCCGGCTCTAGACTCTTGTATAGTAGGACGTGTTTTTGACCAAGGTGCTAAACAAGCAGCACCACTCGACTTCCTGTGCATTCATTTTTGACAAATCAATGGGGAAAAAAGGAGCCTTGTCTACACACAGTGTGGCTACCGTTTTCCTCTCCATCTTCTTGGCTCTCTACCTGTTGACTGGGTTGTGGAAACCAGCAGCTTTGATCTCTTTGTTGGGAAGGAAAAGTTTACCGACTTGGACTTTGCTGACCGACTGGACTTTGTTTGGGGAATCAGTGGATACCCTGATTCCAGCACTTGAGAAGCCGAAGGAAGAATTTGAGTGTGTAGGTTTGCGATTGTCTGAGATTAAGACTAAGATCCAGGCTTTCAGTGACTTCCTGGACATGGCCAAAGTGCGGCAGAAAACTGAAACAATACCTCACATGGTGATAAGTAAATTTGGTGGCCAAATGACAGAATTACATGGGGTCAAAATTTTAAAATGCTGCAGGGAGGGGTGGTGACCAAATGGTTAGTGCACTTGGTTTCAGTGCAGATTACAGATTAGTTTCCAGTTCAAACCCCACCCTTGCCACATTTATACGTATAATGTGGAGTTGCGTCAGGAAGGGCATCCAGCGTAAAACGCCAATTCAACATGCAGATCCACATCAGATTTGCTGCGGTGACCCCTAGTGCAAACAAGGAAGCAGCTGAAGGGACTTACATTTTTTATTTTTTTTTACCAAATTTAAAAATGCTCCAGTCATATTGAAAACTACACCACATTATTTTTCTGATCACAAAGATTCCAAAAAGGTTTGGGCTGTCTGTGAGTGAATGTTATGGAGTTATGGGGCAGAAACAGCAAAAATGGTGACAAAAGTCAATTTCAGTTTGTCCAGGGGTTAAAAGTTAAAGTTTCTCCAGTTTTGGAAAAAAATAAAAAATAAAGTGATACAAATTATTAGTTGCACTAATAGGATTAATAAGCAGAATAGTTTTGATTGTGTTGAATGTTTGGTCTCCAAAGTAAAGGTCAAACAGTGTTGACCTCCACTGGATTCTGTGACATGTGACATATGTTACCCCGTAACGTGATCACTAAACATGGTTTGGTTTGTGGTCTACGTTTGGCAAAATCTATGCTGGAAGTCCTCCTAATGTACTTGGGACCAGTTCTCAGGGTGTACTGCATTGTTTAAACCTTTGCATTAGTTGTACTATTTAATATAAGCGTTGCACACTTGCAAAAAGAACAAGTTGTTCTCCCACATTGTCTTCAGTTTACTTATGTTTTTCTGCGGCAGTGACTTGGCATACTTATTTTATTTTAGCGTGTGTCTTCCGCTGCTGCAGGCGACAGCGATTCTACTATAATGACACAGGTAGCATTTTAGGCACCTGATGTATCCCTGCTGAACTCCTCCACATCGCGCCTCATTCCTCCAGCTGCTGTGTGAGTAACGAGGTGTAATGCTGCCTTTCATGGTTTCACATCAGAAATAAAACATGCTGCCTCACTGTTAGCGTCGGCAAGGCAACCGTGATGACCGTCTACTCTTCTTGGCCCCCCCCACCCCATCCCAGTGCTGCCTATGAGCATGTCATCAAAATTTCCCAGAATGCTTTTGCTCCATCCAGCTCGGTTTGTTTTCCAGCGCACTGCCACGACTAAAACTTCACGCCTTGTGATAGTTTTTGCAAAATAAAAATCGGGCTTTCTGAGCAGACTGTGAAACTGAGAAAACCTCACACACACACACACACACACACACACACACACACACACACACACACACACACACACACACACACACACACACACACACACACACACACACACACACACACACACACACACACACACGCGTGGACAATAGTGGACGGTGATTTACAGACTCTCATCCCTCATTCAAATGCAAATGTGCTAAATGGAAGCTTTTAAACATTTGTTCATCATAAAAAGAGACGAAGGTTCAACTCCGGTGACGCCGTGCATTAGCTGGAAGTCAGCTGAAAATTAAAACTGTGCAACGTGCAATGGCAGTAAATGTCTGTTTCAGTGTGCACATATGCCTCATTATTACCATGTGCCCAACTCAGGCAATCTGAATGCATTTATTGAAAAAACTCCTAATTTGGTTGGAGGAAAACTGCAGAATAATCCAGGCAGCCGTCACTCCCGCAACCTTCAGCAGCTCGCAGCAAAACGCAGCAGATAAGGTTTTCCAAAATGAGAGAAAAAAATGTCTGAAAGGGTATAAATCTTTAATCAAACACTGATGTGCTTTGCCTGCAGCACTCGCGGTGCCGGCTGGATAGCAGATGCTGAGATCTCAGATCTTGTCTCCCCCTCCAAACAGGATAAATCCTCTTCTCACGTACAAATGTGTCATGGGAGCGGCTCTCTATGCACCGGAGCTGCTGTCTTCTGGGTTCCCTCCTCCATAAGTCCCACCGGGACGCTGTGTCGGCATTTTAAAAAGGCTCCAGAACAGGAGGCAGCAGAGCACGTAACTAATCATTCTGCCTACGGTTACATCTCCAAAACAGTTCTCACATAAACATGGAAAAGTCAGGCTGTTTATTAGGTTTGCAGCAGATTGTGCACGAGTGGAATAAGAACATTTCAGAGATTCATGTAGGATTTATGAAAGAACACTTAAAATTACTGACTTTTTTTGTCTGTGCAAACATAAAACACACACAGATGTGTGTGTGTGTGTGAGATGTCACACCCAGCTCAGACGTCAACCAGATCAGCAGCATTTTATTGCAATCAATTTAAAGACTTTGGCATATTGATGACTTCCTGAAGCGCTCACCACAAAAGTGCGTCTTCTTCAACACTGCAGACATCTTGGCTGGATATGGATTTTATGATAAGTGCAGTTTGCAAACCGTACATTACCGCCACCGCGAAATGGAGGAAGTGATTATTTATGAATGGAAGCGTGTAATCGAGCCAACAACGAGGGTGCCGTTTAACGCCTCACGTGCTGCAGAGGATTACAGGTGTAGTCTGGATTCCTCTAAAATCATCAGACAGTTTGTATGGTGATGGTGATGATGATGATGTCATCATGGTGGTTATCTGTTCCAGCCCAGCAGATCCACTTTGATTAGACACGTTTCATGTGGCCGTCTGCAGGCCGAAGCACTAAAAAAGAAATTATGAGAGCATCACATCGGCTGTTTAGATGCTTGATGTACATTTAGCATAATGCTTCTGTAGCAGCAACCATTTTCCAAACCATACAACCGGAACGGTGAAGTTAAAAACATTTTGCTCATTGGTCCACACGAATGCATCGGCAGGGAATCATCTTTGGATTGCTTTGCTTTTTTTCTTCTTCTTCTTCTTCTTTTTGCAATGCAACACAAAAACTGTTACTTTGAACAAGCTCAAACAGAACTGTTCTTTATGATGGATCACATATCCCAACTTTTCAAGTGTCAACAACTTGAGAGTGAAAATAATGGCACCTACTCCTGAGTAAGTGTTCTGACATTGTTTTGACCGTAGTCAAAATAATACATAAATCAATAAATCACTGGTACTTGTATTCACTCTCTGCCCAGACTTCCACTGGCAAACTCAGTCAAACTCTATTTTTTATCAGAAGTCTCACTTTTAACCCCTTAACGCCTGAATTTATATAGCTGTATATAAAAAAAAATTTTGTGTCTGTTGTTGCCTTTAAGTAGGTGGTAAATAATGTTGAGATTATTAATTTCACTTTTGCACAAAAAATAAATAGTAATTTTGGTATTTTGGTAATGACTTTATGTTATAATGTTATAATAATAATAATGGTATGTTGCAAATTTGCGACAACAGGCATACTGGTCAATTTGGTATGCTGCATATCTGAGTCAAATATTGTAGCATATATGCAACAATAAAAAAAGGTCAGGTTCTTTCCCAGGTTCTACAATAAAGACTCGGGAGACAAGAAAAAGTTAGACTTGAATCCATAGTGATATTGGACAAATTGTTAGAACCTTCTAGTGTGGAAGCCTCCGTCATGGTGGTGCAGCAGTACATAGATCCCAAAACCTGCCAGAAGAAGACAGGGCGGAGCCTATGCCCAGGAATCAGACAGGGACTGACTGGTGGTGGGGTGGAAGAGGTAGCATTCAGGTCAGCGACTGCAAGCAGCAGAGAGGTGAGTCATTTTTAAATAGCGTGCCTGTTTCCTATTGATTGTGAGATGATGACTGAAAGGTGATGAGCTATTTTTCCATTAGCAGTTACAGCTTTTAATGATTAGTTGTATTTGACTGAAAACTTTAGAATCTGAATCTTCATGGCAGAATTTCCACTGATGACAATTTTTCTTCTTTTTTAGACTAGGATCTTTTTGCTGTGTTTTGTATTTATCTTCTTCTTTTGGCTGCTCCTATATTTATATCTCAGCAAAAACCTGGTCTAAAGTTGCGAGCAGTGTGTTCTTTTTGTACTATATGTAAGCACAAACACAATGACCTTTGTATGTGCAGCTAATGAGTGTTGAATTGGGCTAATAACAGAAGAGAAGCTAAAGCTCATAAATTATGAGTAGGAACATTCAGAATTCCGAAAAAACAAATCAGATTTCTGTCAAGACCAAAGTAAAAAACACAAACCTGAAAGTCGTGCTGTCCGGATTCTTATAAAGTCAGTTGAAATCTAAAAGACAGGCAGCTAATGTAGTCAAGCTAATGACATGGTGAATGTTGGCAATACTGTGGTCTGAGTGCAAAGCAAAAGTGATTACAGCGCCACCAAGAGTTCTGGGATGGTCAACATCTGCTTGGATTAATGTGATGTGCAAATCCCAACACCACAACAATGTAACCATATTTTATTGACCTCTTTGGGATCGATGTATGATAAATTACCACAAATAAAGTTGGTTGTTGGAAGTAATCATTGTAATGAAGTCACAAGTGCAGTGTGATTGCAAAGTTGCAAAATGTTGACACGCTACAAAATATTTGACTATTTGTCGTCACTTTTTGCTGCTTGTTGCTGCAATGAATGCGAGCAAGAAACTTAAAAGTAAAGCAAAACCAAAAAATGATATCTCATTTGTAATTGGGCAGCATGGTGGATTAGTGGTTAGCACTGTTGGCTCACAGGAAGAAGGTTGTGGGATCAATTCCCATCTGTGGCATTTTTGTGTGGAGTTTGCATGTTTGCATGGGTTTCCTCCCACATCCAAAGACATGCAGGTTAGGTGAAGTGGAAACTAAATAATTGCTCAGGTCTCCCGTGCAAAAGAGATCTCAGTCTCAACAGGACTCACCTGGTTAAATTAAATAAAAATTAAATCGCAATTGCTGTATTTTCTGGACTGTAAGTCATGTTTTTTGGGGGAAGGTCATGTAACCTGTATTCCGAAGTGACTTACGGTGCCTTGCAACCATATTCACCCACTTGGACTTGTACACATTTTAATTTATTTATACAGTGGACGGAATATTTTGAAGAGTTGATGAATAAAGAAAATGAGCGAGAGAAAAGGCTGGATGATGTAGTGAGAGTAAATCAGGAAGTACAAGAGATTAGCAAGGAAGAAGTGAGGGCTGCTATGAAGAGGATGAAGAGTGGAAAGGCAGTCGGTCCAGATGACATTCCAGTGGAGGCATGGAAATGTCTAGGAGAGATGGCAGTAGAGTTTCTAACCAGATTGTTTAATAAAATCTTGGAAAGTGAGAGCATGCCTGAGGAGTGGAGACGAAGTGTGCTCGTTCCTATTTTCAAGAACAAGGGTGATGTGCAGAGCTGCAGTAACTACCAAGGCATAAAGTTGATCAGCCACAGCATGAAGTTATGGGAAAGAGTAGTAGAAGCTAGGCTTGGAAAACAGGTGAAGATCTGTGAGCAGCAATATGGTTTCATGCCGAGAAAGAGCACTACAGATGCAATGTTTGCTCTGAGAATACTGTTGGAAAAGTACAGAGAAGGACAGAAAGAGTTACATTGTGTGTTTGTGGACTTAGAAAAAGCTTATGATAGGGTGCCAAGAGAAGAGTTGTGGTATTGTATGAGGAAGTCTGGAGTGGTAGAGAAGTATGTTAGGGTAGTGCAGGACATGTACAAGAATAGTGTGACAGCGGTGAGATGCGCAGTCGGAATGACAGACTCATTCAAGGTGGAGGTGGGATTACACCAAGGATCAGCTCTGAGTCCTTTCTTGTTTGCAGTGGTGATGGACAGGTTGATGGATGAGATCAGACAGGAGTCCCCATGGACTATGATGTTTGCAGATGACATTGTGATCTGTAGTGAGAGTAGATAGCAAGTTGAGTCTAGTCTGGAGAAGTGGAGATATGCTTTGGAGAGAAGGGGAATGAAAGTCAGTAGAAGCAAGACTGAGTACATGTGTGTGAATGAGAGGGAGCTCAGTGGAATAGTGCAGTTACAAGGAGTAGAAGTGGTGAAAGTAGATGAGTTTAAATATTTGGGGTCAACTGTTCAAAGTAATGGAGAGTGTGGTAAAGAGGTGAAGAAGAGAGTGCAGGCAGGGTGGAGTGGGTGGAGAAAGGTGGCAGGAGTGATTTGTGACCGAAGAATATCAGCAAGAGTGAAGGGGAAAGTTTACAAAACAGTAGTGAGACCAGCTATGTTGTATGGTTTAGAGACAGTGGCACTAACAAAAAGACAGGAGGCAGAGCTGGAGGTGGCAGAGCTGAAGATGGTGAGATTCTCTTTGGGAGTGACAAGAATGAACAAGATTAGGAATGAACATATCAGAGGGACAGCTCAGGTGGGACGGTTTGGAGACAAAGTCAGAGAGGCGAGATTGAGATGGTTTGGACATGTGCAGAGGAGGGACCCAGGGTATATAGGGAGAAGGATGCTGAGGATGGAGCCACCAGGCAGGAGGAGAAGAGGGAGACCAAAGAGGAGGTTCATGGATGTGCTGAGAGAGGACATGCAGGTGGTTGGTGTGACAGAGGAAGATACAGAGGACAGGGTGAGATGGAAACGATTGATCTGCTGTGGCGACCCCTAACGGGAACAGCTGAAAGACAAAGAAGAAGAAGATACAATTTCAAACACAAGAAGTAATTTAAGCTTCTCTATATTAACATTTCTAAAATGATCGTCCTTAAAGTCAAAGTAAATGCAAATCTCGACACCTTTGTGAGATAATATCTGTGCTAAGTCCTTATTTTATGTTAGTTATCAAGTATTTGCTTTTGCTATTTTAATGGAAGTCTCTGGGATCTGGTTTAATATTTAAACATGTGTTAAGTTTTACTTCCATCATTTATGTCTAAGTTTTAGATACAGGGAGGGCTCCCCCTATCTGTGAGAGCCAGTAACATTAGAAATGTGATACTAAACTACACCCATTGTAAACACCCACATTAGTGTTGTATGACCCATTTTCTGGGCCTTTCACAAGATGGACACTGTCTGTGAGGGTCCCAATCCGGTTTTCATTGTGACCTTTAATAAATCCAAAATGAGGAAAAGAATGGTTTGGTTCTTGGAAAGAGGCAGTAAATTACATAAAGAGCCGGGAGAAATTACAACTTGATACAAATCAAATAAAAATATCAAAGCCAAGATGATGGTTTCCATAAGTAATGGCACCCCTTGGTATATCACACATAAATCACCAGTTTTATTGCCAGTTTTCTTTAGACAAGCCAGGGGATGAATACATGAACTTTTCCAAGTCACTGAATATGTCTCGTACTTCATTTCCATCAATACAGTGTGGTACTCTGTGGTAAATCTGTGTGGAGTAGACAGTTGTCAAAATCTAAGTGACCCCCTTGAACCCGAAACCATACAAAAAGGAGAATGGTGAGGGAAGCCACCAAGACACACATGACAATCCTAAAGGAATTATAGGCTTCTGTGTATGTGACTGGAGACACTGTGCAGAGGACAAGCTTGGCCTGTTTAATCGCTACTCACAGGTTCACGGTGGAATAAAGAGAACTTTCAGAAAAAGGAACAGCTCAGACAGTGGCGGCTGGCCCATAGGGGGCGCTCGGGCGCTGCCCTCCTAGATGTGGAGGGGAAAAGTCATAATATATATATATTTAAAAAGTATTATCAATGTCAGTTTTACTTAGTAGTATGTGCCTACATGTAATATGAATGATTAAAACAACACTTCCTCCAACTGACTCATTCAACAGTGCATTTCCACCGACAGTCTGGGAGGCGCTACAGAGCTCCTCTGGCCAAAGGTTCTTTCAAAAAATCTTTTATACCAAATGCCATCACCATAATGAACTCAAAAAAGTGACCACTCCACAAATTAAACCTGAACTGCTTTACTTCTGTTTTATTTGATTTTAGCAGAGAACGTATCATTCCTCATCTTGGGCGATCATTCAAAGCGCCCTTGAAGTGCAGCGAAATAACCAATTGTATGTAGTTGCTAGGGAAAATTAATAAATATTTGGCAAATCAGCATTGCCAAAATTAATGGCATTGGGGCGCCGGAATTTTAGCCCTTACTACAAAAATGCGGGAACGTTAGATTACAGTCAGTGATACACGTGATGCTGCAGCTGCTGCTGTCAGTCAGTCAGGCAGGAAGAGATGATGGCGACGTTTGGGTTATATTTATTTATTTTTATTTTGTCTCCGTGTGTTTTGCATAAGTAATTTGAAGAACTCTGGGACACCTGCTCATTATGTCTTCCGAGGTTTAAAACGGGACAAAAACTAATTAAATCAATGACACCAAAGTTTGGCGGGGATCCTTTTGGAGGCGCATGGAGGTGTGCACATCAGATCTTTCTCGTGGTTTAATGACAATTGCACATGGAGGAGAGACGTTTGTCTGACCGTGTCAGGCTTCTGCGTGGATGGAAAGGAGTGCATCCACCTCTTCAGGTGAGCTGACGAGCTGCTCGGATTTATTCCCGAATGTTGCTCCTGGTGTGGAAACAAGGGTGAAAATTTAAGATAAAACGAATGAGTGATGTTTTTTGGTTTGTTTTAGGGGGTCAAAGCTGTGATCTTTATTGGGACAGCAGACCAGTTATAACGGTAATCAATCAATCAATCAATCAATTTTTTTATATAGCGCCAAATCACAACAAACAGTTGCCCCAAGGCGCTTTATATTGTAAGGCAAGGCCATACAATAATTATGTAAAACCCCAGCGGTCAAAACGACCCCCTGTGAGCAAGCACTTGGCAACAGTGGGAAGGAAAAACTCCCTTTTAACAGGAAGAAACCTCCAGCAGAACCAGGCTCAGGGAGGGGCAGTCTTCTGCTGGGACTGGTTGGGGCTGAGGGAGAGAACCAAGAAAAAGACATGCTGTGGAGGGGAGCAGAGATCGATCACTAATGATTAAATGCAGAGTGGTGCATACAGAGCAAAAAGAGAAAGAAACAATGCATCATGGGAACCCCCCAGCAGTCTACGTCTATAGCAGCATAACTAAGGGATGGTTCAGGGTCACCTGATCCAGCCCTAACTATAAGCTTTAGCAAAAAGGAAAGTTTTTAGCCTAATCTTAAAAGTAGAGAGGGTGTCTGTCTCCCTGATCTGAATTGGAAGCTGGTTCCACAGGAGAGGAGCCTGAAAGCTGAAGGCTCTGCCTCCCATTCTACTCTTACAAACCCTAGGAACTACAAGTAAGCCTGCAGTCTGAGAGCGAAGCGCTCTATTGGGGTGATATGGTACTATGAGGTCCCTAAGATAAGATGGGACCTGATTATTCAAAACCTTATAAGTAAGAAGAAGAATTTTAAATTCTATTCTAGAATTAACAGGAAGCCAATGAAGAGAGGCCAATATGGGTGAGATATGCTCTCTCCTTCTAGTCCCTGTCAGTACTCTAGCTGCAGCATTTTGAATTAACTGAAGGCTTTTTAGGAAACTTTTAGGACAACCTGATAATAATGAATTACAATAGTCCAGCCTAGAGGAAATAAATGCATGAATTAGTTTTTCAGCATCACTCTGAGACAATAGGGGAGGCCGGGGCTGTTTGTAACAGTGTTCAAAGCTGCAGCCTTGCTGGTATTTTGATTTCACTTTACAAGTTATGAGGATCAGTCCACAGAAGTGAAATATTCTTTGGAGTATTCTACACTCTAATACAAATTATTTGCTCAATTTAAAAACAAAACAAAACCCTAAAATAGCAATTTGCATGTTTTTTAAAGAAATTCTAACTCAGCCACTGAGTGTACTGAGACACTTATAGTCAGACAAACCCAAGTTTAGCAACGCATTTAATGAAGTGGTTTTGTATACTTCATTTGCTTTGTCCTCTACACTGTTAATTAATTTTAACCAATTTAATTTAAAGGTTTTGGTGTTATTAGTTAGTCAAGTTATTTAATTTACGTTTTTCAAGCTTCTTTAGTTTGCCTCCATTCCACTCAGTAATGTTCATGCAAAATATTACCTTAATTTTCTCTCTCTCTCTCTCTGAAGGTGGTGTGAACATTGTAATATGTATATAATGTTCTTTTGTCAATTGAAGAATTTTTCCATATTTTGAAAGAGTGTAAATTTGGTGATGTTTTCTATTTTGTTAAGGGGGTGTCATTGTGAACCCCAGGATCTGTTTGTCTGAAGATAATGGCAGTTCAGTACAGTTTGGTGTACTATCTGTGTAATTGGTGTCAAATGGTGAAATGTTCTTTGCTCAAGAACTTGAGTGTTGTATTTGATACTGTTCCTTTCCAAAGTAGAAATGGGGCCTAATATAGCTGTAAATGGTTAACTTTATCTGTAAAACTGCTGATTTTGAGAAGGACATGAAATGATTATTGTGGAATTGTAGTAATTTTCCGAGTGTTCACTTGAATGCCTGTACTGGACAAGACAAGGGAATCTATTGGCACAGCAGCCCCACCAAGACTGTTTTTCACCAGCCGCCACTGAGCTCAGATCTATAAAAGCAACCAAACAACCAGACGAGGACACGCGGAGAGACGTGAACCTGAAAGGCCAGAACCAGGACGTCAGATGACATGAAATGAATGTCAACATAAAAGCACCAGAGACAACTAAAGGTGGGACAGAATTAATGAGAGAACAAGGAGAATAATAATAATAAAAATGATGCACAGAGAAAAATGTTTGAAATAGAATAACGCAGAGATCAGAACTAAACAGTCAAAAACGTGATGCATGACACAAACCAAGCAGAAGACAGACACGAATGAAAATGTAACCACCTCGTTTATTTTCTAAACCTGCTTATTCCAGTTAAAGGTCACGGGAGTCTATCCCAGGGGTCAGCGGGTGAGAGACGATATTTTTCAATTTATTTTCATTGATATAGCACCAAATCACAACAGTGTTGCCTCAAGGCGCTTCACACAAGTAAGGTCTAACCTTACCAACCCCCAGAGCAACAGTGGTAAGGAAAAACTCCCTCTGAGGAAGAAACCTCAAGCAGACCAGACGCACAGGGGTGACCCTCTGCTTGGGCCATGCTACACACACAAATTACAGAACAATTCACAAAACAAATATACAGGAAATGCTGTTGGTGCACAGGACAGGAGGGTTTTCAGCACAAATACTACACCCACGTCTGGATGGAGCTGCACCTTAAACAGAGAGAAAAAACAGAAACACGCATCAGAAAGACAAGAAATACAGTATAATTTGTCAGCATTAAACAACAAGAAAAACAGGAAATACTAAGGTGATCTCCGGCCAAAAAACCCAGAATTTAGGTAAAGTTGAGGCCACGGCACACTCCGTTTACTAATAAAATGAATTAAAAGAGTAAAAAGCGTAAAACAAAACTATACCAGTATGCTAGACATACGAAAGGGAAAATAAGTGCATCTTAAGACTGGACTTGAACGTCTCCATAGAATCTGACTGTTTTATTGACGCAGGGAGATCATTCCACAGAACAGGGGCACGATAAGAGAAAGCTCTGTGACCCGCAGACTTATGACCTTATGGCCTGGACAGGCTGCCAGTCCATCACAGCACCAACGCAAGAGAGACGGACAAACTCAGTCACACCTACGGTCAACTGCATGTCTTTGGAAGTGGGAGGGAGCATCCGGACCTTTGTGGGGCCAGGTGGACCTTCTAGCTGTGAGGCAACAGTGTGAACCATCTCAATAAATGTTCAAACAATCCACAGATGGAATCAGGAATTAAAAAATTGTCTTCACAGAGAAATTAGCTTGTTTTAATGAATTCGTGACACACACATATACACACACACACAGTGCACGTTCTGTGTGAGTGTGAGCCAAACAGGAAAGAGGTCACGTTCTCCTCCATGGCACTGTTCACTTTGTGAAGTCATATGCTTCCACAGGAGCACCAAAGACGAAAAGAAGGAATAAACAGCAAACACAGGAAGCGGGAGTTATAATTATACCAGCAGCACGCATACAAATGTCTGCAAATGCATGTGGCGCACATACGATGGCAGAGCACAAGTCGCAGACGAGAGCCAATCAGCATGCAGCTCGTATTTTCAAAAGAAGAATGGTCGCGATTAAAAGCAGAAAGAGGCTGCATCGGTATCACGATGCATAATTAGTTCAAATGTCTCCTTAAATGTTTGAAACCACAGAGAAACACCCATTTCCCTGACGAGCGGGAAGAAGAAAAGTCAAGTCGAGGGCCACCGCGGTCTTAAGTGAGAAATCACTCTTTCACACTCTATTAGAGAGAAAAATGAGAGAAATGTTTAAAAAAATGCTGATGAAGACAGATGAGACAAATGAAGGGCACAAAAGGTAATAAATCATTCTGCAGCTGCGTTAGCGGGTTGTACATCCACGCAGTCGCTTTCAATCAGAGGACCATCATCATGGAAACATATTTTTATTTATGATTTCATTTATATTAGGTACAAGAAAATCATCATTTTTATCACATCGGTCATCATATAAGATGCTACCTTCTGATGTGTGTATATATTTTTTAATTTACAAAGTTAACTTCAGATATTTATCAGTTAACTGTAGATTACATCAGTCAAGCATTATAAAGACAAAGGCTAAAGAAGAATCAAAGGAAGATTTTTAAAGTTATAGTCTATTTACAAACACATCCACATAGACACACAGATAGCTATATAAATGTTGATGTTTTGTTGTCTTTCAGATTTTATAATTGAAGTACTGTGTATTTACAGTGCCTCCAGAAAATGTTGTTACAGCCTTCTTCCAAAATGGATGAAATTAATTTTTTCCTCAAAATTCTACACACAATACCCCATAATGACAATGTGAAAAAGTTTGTTTTTAGATCTTTGCAAATTTATTAAAAATAAAGAAATCACATGTACATACCGTATTTTCCGCACCATAAGGCGCACCTTGTTGTGTGTTGGGGGGGGGGGGGGGGCGTGGCTGGATGTTTTGGTGTTCTTTTCTTTTCTTTGCTCTCCAGGTGGCATGAGGGCTGATTTGTCTGTGAAGAAGGTGCTGGCTGAAGAGTCTTCACCCTCATCAACATCATGGAAAGCACCTAACTGCCGGGAACTCGACCTTGTGACGTTCGTTTGTGAGACGCTGAGGACCGCGCCTGGGTTGACACATCGAGCCCGTGAAGCAGGGAGGGGTGAGGACACATGCTGTCAGCACACACGAAAGGTAATTAAGTGTTTAAGTAATTGTTGATAGTAACTTGGTGTTTTGTTACACAGTATACTGGAATTGTGAAGAGAATTGTGCAGTTTGCTTCTCACTGCTGTGGCGTGAAGGATAAGTGATCCTCCACTTGTTGTGAGAAGCTGCTCATTTGCATAAAGTAAAAAAAGGACACTGACCTGAGTGTGTTGCTGATAGCGTGTGTTTATTGGAAGATATAGTTGTATCTGTTGCCTTACCTCACCTTCTCTTTGCTTCACAGAGAATCAGTTTGTCGTGTCCACCTGGGGGGTGTTTGGCGGTGGTAGGAAGTCCAGGAGCGCCGGCTTTAATCCTTGCGGGCGCTGGAGAGCGAGCCACGAATCACTCCACCAGAGGGACGTTGTTTTTATGTTTTTACACTTTTAAGCACAGGTGAATAATAAATAGTTTCTGTTTGGAACCGCTTTCTGGTTATTTTTAGCGCTGGGTCCTGTCTGACGCAGGTCCGCTCCTCAACCCGCGTCGACACATAACACACCTAAAAGCCTTACATTTTCACAAAAATCGGCTGTGCGCCCTATAATCCGGTGCGCTTTATATGCGCACTGAATTCCAAAATCTGTAAAAACAACCAACGTTGTCTTTGACTGTTGGAATATCAGACATTTCCCGCTGACACAGGGATGTAATACGTAAAGTACGTACGCTGGCAGCATAGAGTACGTACCTTGGCAGCGATAAACCAATCAGAGAACATTACGTAATACGTAAAGTACGTACACTGGTAGCGTAGAGTACGTACGATGCCAGCGATAAACCAATCAGAGAAGAGTCTGTGGTATGTACACTTACCTCCGCCACTCCTCCAGTAGTTACCGTATACTACAGGTATCCTGCAAAACAACATTTGTTTGTCTAAGGACCCCCGAAAATGGCACCAGCGAAGAGACATGCTTATGAGGCACAATTCAAACTGCAGGCTATCAGTTAGGCGGTTGTTCATGGGAATAGAGCAGCTGCGAGAGAATTCAAGATCAATGAATCTATGGTACATAAGTGGAAGAAACAAGAAAATGAACTGCGCCAAGTTAAAAAGACCAAACGGAGTTTCCGCGGAAACAAAGCGAGGTTGGCACAGCTAGAAGACCAACTCGAGCAATGGGTCATTGAACAAAGAACAGCCGGGAGAAGCGTCTCTACAGTCACCATTCAGCTGAAGGCAAAAACGATAGCGATGATGAGAGGGAAGATGAGCGGGAACCTGGCGTGTTTGATGGCGAAATTGCCCAGCTGTTCAATTCAGACACAGAAGATGAGGACTTCGATGGATTTGTGATAGAACCATAATAAAAAATAATGCGAGTACCATATTGTTAAATACCGGTAGTTCAAAGTTGTTAAAAAGTTCAAATAAACTCACTGTTTTGCTTCCGTGACCTTTTTTTTGTAGACTATATGTTTTAGCGTGCGCCTTTTGTAAGGGTTAGGCCGCTTATAATCCGGTGCGCCTTATGGTGCAGAAAATACGGTAAGTATTCACAGCTTTTGCAATGAAGCTCAAAATTGAGCTCAGGTGCATCCTGTTTCCACTGATCATCCTTGAGATGTTTCTACACCTTAACTGGAGTCCACCTGGGGTAAATTCTGTTGATTGGACATGATTTGGAAAGACACACACCTGTCTACATATAAGGTCCCACAGTTGACAGTGCATGTCAGAGCACAAACCAAGCATAAAGTCAAAGGAATTGCCTGTAGACCACAGAGACAGAATTGTTTCGGTGGTCTACAGAGTCAAATGTGGGGACAAATGTGGGGAAGGGTACAGAACTATTTCTTCTGCTTTGAAGGTCCCAATGAGCACAGTGGCCTCCATCATCTGTAAATGGAAGAAATTTGGATCTACCAGGACTCTTCCTAGAGCTGGCGGCCGGTCTAAACTGGGCAAATGGGGGAGAAGGACCTTAGTCAGGGAGGTGACCAAGAACCTCATGGTCACTCTGTCAGAAAAAGGTCTTGAGCAAAGGGTATGAAAACTTATGTACATGTGATTTCTCAGTTTGGGGAGAAATCACATTTTCATGCAGAGACTTTGAGTTTTTCCCAGTGAAAACTGGTGTTCCTCAGGAGTGTGTTCTGGCTCCCACACTGTTCAGTGCTTGCATGGACTAGGTGTTGCGTAGGGTTGTGAAAACCAGTGACTTGGGTGCTTTTGTTGATGAGAAAATGTTTACTGAGTTTGTCTTCATAGATGACGATGTGATGAGGAATCAGTAGCACCTGATTGCACCTCTTGAGAAGCTGAGCAAGGAATCAGAGTCTGGGTTTTTGACTGTCCTGGAATGAGACTAAGATTAAGGGTTTTAATGACTCCCTGGACTTATTTCAGCAGTGACACACGTCTCCAGGTCTCCGGCCTTTCAGATTGAGAGACACCTGGGACCAGCTTATGGAGTCATGAGGTTGCTAGGCAGAGGTGTTTGGTTATGCCAGTATCTTTCTAAAATAATGAATGTCCAAGTGTTTAGGGTCCTGGTTCCTCCTGCCCCATTGTATGGTTGTGAAACTTGAGCGCTAACCAGTAACCTAAAGCGACTACTGAATGTCTTTGGTACTTGACCTCTTTGGAGGATTCTTGAGTACTGCTGGAATGACTTTGCAACAAACAAGTGGCTACTGAGTGTCAAAAATACTAGTGACTGTAGAAGGCCAAGAAAATGCCCACATGTTACTTGGCTGCAGTAGATAGATGGTTATTTTAGAAATGTGGGAATGAACTGGTTGTCTGCCTGGGTGGTTACTATTAAGGACCCAAAGCAGTTCTGTGGTTTCATGGATCCCACGAAGCACAACACCCAGCGCATGCTACCAGACGTGATTTGATTACTCATAGCAGGTTGATCTGTGGGACAGGAGTTTGGTAGTATCCTACTAATATGTAGTAGACCTTAGTTCAATCCCTGGTTATACTACCTATTTGTTTTCTTGGAAAAGACAACTCATTTGCATCATTCCAGCCTAGATAGATAGATAGATAGATAGATAGATAGATAGATAGATAGATAGATAGATAGATAGATAGATAGATAGATAGATAGATAGATAGATAGATAGATAGATAGATAGATAGATAGATAGATAGATAGATAGATAGATAGATAGATAGATAGATAGGTCAGTCAGTTGTCCTGTAGTTAGGTGGGTTGGTCAGTTGGTAGGTATGTGGTTAAGTAAGTTGCTTACCTACTTTGTAGGCAGCCCATTCTGTCATTCTGTCGCCTTTTCTAAGTTTTATTTTCTATTCATTCAGCCATGACATATTAGTATTTTTTCATTCCCATGTGAATAAAGCAGCGTTGCTCTAAGTCAGGGGTAGGCAACCTGTTCCAGAAAGAGCCATGAGGGTGCAGGTTTTCTTTGCAGCCACTGACTCCACCAGGTGATTTTACTGATTAATATCACTTTGAGCAGATGGAATCAGTTAATCAGTGAAATCACCTGGTGGAGTCAGTGGCTGCAAAGAAAACCTGCACCCTCATGGCTCTTTCTGGAACAGGTTGCCTACCCCTGCTCTAAGCCCTTCCTAATCATTGTCGCTGAGAATGTGGACTGATTTTAATGTGTCACTGCAAACCAAACCCCTCATCTCTGTTTCTCTCTTTCAGATGAGTAATACAGACTCGGTTGTATTTAATTACCTTTCCACTACACCTTAAATTTATGTTACTGAAGTGGAGCTGGACTCAGTCTCACCTCAGCTAATTTCTTGGAATTACTGCCACGCGGTTCTTCTGTCGGTCTCCTCTATCTGAGTGAGGATCCCCTCAATTCGTACAGTCCTGGAGGACCTGGAGGCTGTCCTTACCTTCATTGGACTGTGACTGGGGCATGGACACTGTTGAGGAACATGAGCACATGTGAACATTGCTGGGGGGTGGGGGTTAGGAACAAAACTGTCAGTTGATTATGGTGATCACAATTTTGCTCCACTTCACAGGCCCATGGTCTTTACTGCTAGCTAGATTATTTTCAACATAATATGATCACTGGACTTTATAAGTACCTGGATGCTTAGTTTCATCATCTCTGTCTTTGCATGTTTGACAATTTGCTAATTTGATTTTTTTGTTTTTGGTCATTTGGCTAAGAAGATGGTCACCCCCCTGAGTGTGGTCTGCTTGACGTTTCTTGCTAGAACCAAAAAAATATTTGAAGGAGTTTTTGCTAAGGTACTTGCTCAAGAGTTGGTAAAGTTAGACCTTACCCTCGTGAAGCATCTTGGGGCGACTTATGTTGTGATTTGGCGCTATACAATTTACTGAATCTCATCACATCATATTTGTGGATAAATGTTTTAATTGTATGAGCTGGCAGAGCTCATGACATCACCTGCTTTGTGCTTTTCTAAGAATCTTTGGGCAAAACATGCAGTCCTTGCACAGGTGCATAGAATAGTTGTTTCTTTGTGTGGCGGTTCAAGCGTCCCTCCGATAGGTCAGACCTCGGCTGATGGAGACGACTGGATTAGAGTCTTGCTCCAGGGCGCTGTAGCATGGTGGAAACCTCAAGAAAACTCTGGTTCCGAGTTCCTCAATGCTAAAGTAAGTAGAGCGAGATCACAAGCCCACCCAACAGTGAACAATTAAATTCTTACTTTAGCTGTATTAGCGTTTGTCGTCAGTCTAAACTCCTGAGAATGCCGCTCCGCAGGATTTGTCTCAGCTCTGACTTCACGAAGGGGATTTAACTAAGACCGTGAGCGTAGTGATTTCTTCAGCTGCATTGCATTGCAACACTTCTGCAGCTCATCCTGTTTTAATTAGTGACCCACAGAAACAACAAGTTGAGTCCAATTTATTAGAGAAATATAAGATTTGTGGACATACTGTGTGTTCTGCTGACCAAACAGCCTGTAGACTTTACCTGATGTAGCGGCACGCTCCCAAACCCAAAGACCATCCAGCATTTAGTCCTCAGTGTTGGAGTTACAGATTCAGTGCTTAATAAGAGCGAGCCCATCTCTTCCTCCTCCTCCTGCCGCCTGGGGTCGTCTGGCTGTTTCTATGAATTATGAAACATCACCTCCACAAGCTCCCCGGGGCCACAGATGGATGGGAGCAAAGCTGCTCGTCCCAGCCAGCCGCATCAAAGGGCATTTGTACTGTATGACTGGACACAGATGTACACATGAGCACCCTCTACATTTCATGGCCATAGATTCCTACATGTGAACAAGTATGAGCTTTTCCCCATCTGCAGGTGTGGGGCGGATCCCCAAAAAAGGGCAGAAACAGGAAAAGTATCAGTGATGCAGGTCATGTTAATACAACTGATTTCTTGAATATTGGTTAAAAGGTTTCTTGTTTCCTGGTGGTGTTTTATTCATGATCACATTTGAAAATTCAAGCCTAAATGTAGAGGTCATTCCAGTGTTTTAACTCAGAGAGGCAGGATTTGAGGCCATGTTTACAGGTTTGGTCAGATTTATAACCTGGGGAGCCTGCCAAGTTTAAGCCCAAATTTATAGATCCTTCTGTTTTCTTAACCGTAAGCGTTAAGTGTTATGGAGCCAGGTGTTGAGCCTGAGATTGCAGGTCATGTCAACTTGGGGAAGCCAGTTAGTGTCTCTGGGTCTACCTCCTTTGAGATTAGGAGACACTTGGAACGACCTCATGAGGTCCCTGGACAGAGGATACCTTTGGAGGAGAATGAAGGTATAAGTCAGAGGTGGGTAATCATGTGCCATGAAGGGCCAAGAAACTGTAGGTTTTCCTTACTAACCAATCACCTCAGTGGGTGATTTGATTAATGATCAGGTGTTTATGTTCGGGGCGAAGCTCATCAGTTAAACTACCTTCTGAGGTGGGTGGTTACAAGGAAAGCCTGCACTGTCTTGGCCCTCCTTGCCCACCCCTGGTCTAAGTCCTTTGGCTCCTGCTGCTGTCTGTCTCACTGTATAGTTGTAAGACTTGGCCACTAACCAGCAGGGTTGGGTAGGATTACTTTGAAATGTAATCCAAAAGTAATCAGATTACAAGTAATACAAATGTATGTACATACTTACATGTAATCCACATGTATTCTTTCAAAGTAATCCTACCCAGCCTTGCTAACCAGTGACCAAAGGTGACAACTAGAAGTCTTTGGTATTAGGTCTCTCCATTGGATCTTTGAGTGCAACTAGAATGACTTTGTATAAATTAGGGGTTACTTAGTGAGACTCAGATGAGGCGTATCACTTGCGCTTCATCTTCATCACTTGTGAGGGAACATCAGCTACGACATTTTGGCCATGTGGTGCATTTCTCTGTGTGACTCAGTGTTGAGGACTCTAGGGGCTAGAGAAGACCAAGGGGATGGATCAGTGGTGTGGTGGGTGTGGCCATGCATGGCATCAGTGTGTGTTCCTAAACCCGACTTGACTTGGAGCTGAAATTTACCAATCTCACCACTTTCTTAACTGCAACACTCCAGACTTGAGTTTGTGTTTTTAGGTCATGTAGTGAACATATGTCAATAACAACAACAATAATAATCATAATAAAATTTGGTTTCAGTGCACTTGTAAACAAAACAATAAAAGAAATTACCATGCAGTTTTGAAAATGTGACGATAGGGGGTATTTTGGACCTCAGTGGGGACTTCCCTTCTAATGACTGCCCATCAAGCTACTTTTACCTTTTCTGTGCCACTGTCTTTCAAAAATAAAATTGACTATACGTCAGTAAAAAGCAAAGATCATCACCTGTCATTAGCAGCCAAACGTAGCGGTGTGGAATGGCACTGCGGCACGTGACTCCACCCACACATCTTGAGATAACGCACCGGATGACCACCACAACAACGCCTCAGCACTCACGGGGCTCCTTTGGCTTTAGCTGCACATTACTGATGGGGCTTAAATTGAATGTGCCTTTGTTCCACCGTCGGCGGACACGAGGCGTCTCCCCCCGCGTGCAGAGAAGTGGGGGGGTGGGGTTGGACGAGCAGGCTGGTGAGTCACCCCGTCCCATCATGGAGCAGACGATTCATCCATCACATTAAGAGGTGGCGCATCAATCATGAACAAGTAGCCCCCCATTGAAAGGATGATGGACAGTTTGACAAACAAGTTAAGATGAAGTGGGACAAGGTGACGCTGGCCTTTTTCACTTTTCAGCAAACAGACTCACGATACAACAATGGAATATTCAAATGAAATGAGTCGGAATGTAAATGGTGATAATTTGAAGAAAATAACGGACAATGACTTCTCACTCCGCGTCAGAAACCCGACCCAGCAGAGATGAATGTTTGTTGGTTCATCTGGGGATTCTGCAGATGACACAATACCCGTCTCTTGGGTGGCCGGATCCTCTTACAGAAATTCCTGTGGCTTTTTTGTACTTGTGCAGTCATGAAGGATGCATCCTCCAGGTGTCCTTAAAAAACCTCAGAGAGGATTTTAGGTGCAGGTATGGACAGCGACTGGAGCCGCTCACCCAGAGACGGATTACTTCCTCATTTTGAGGGATTTGACATTCTACCTCCATCTCTTCTCACTTATGTTTGCACAAAGCTCAGAACCTCCAATCAGAAGCTTTTCTGTCCGCTCACGGTACTCCCATGACCTGCTGCAACTCGCAGCCGGGCTCCGAAATATCACTTCAAAGACATTCAGTTATTGACCTCGGCATCGGCAGAGCTGTGGACTCTCTGAGCACCATTTTAGTTTTTGCCACTTCTGTCTCTTTTGGACTTTTTAAGGTGATGTACGGACGGTTTGAGGATCTCATGGTTTGATGTTTTAGCCCAAAATATTATAGTGTCATACGTTACATTACAGTGAAACAGAAAACAAATAAAACCAAAAGTTGGCAGAGCTGTAAATAATATTTAAGTTCATGCACACAAAAATACGCCTTCATTTATTTTCTGCCACTTATTCAGATCGCAGTGGCAGTAGACCAATCAGCTCAGTTCACACTTCCCTATCCTTGGCCAAGTCCTCTCCCTTTTTCCTGGGGAATCCGGAGGTGTTCCCAAGCTAGCTGGGAAATAGAATTTCTCCAGAATGTCTTGGGTCTTCCCTGGGGCCTCCTCTTAGTTGGACATGCCTGGAAGACCTCCTTAGGGAGATGATTGGGGGCATCCTCACCAGATGCCCAAATGACCTTAGGTGGCTCCTTTCAATGTGTCCCGGATACTCAAGCTTCAATTGTAAGCCCAGATACCCGCCCGAGGGATCGCCGCTTGTTTTCTTTCATACATCACCCAAAGTGACCATAGGTGAGAACAAGAGTGCAAGTCAACAGGTAAATTGAGAGTGTCGCCTTCTGACTCAGGTCATTCTTCACCACAACAGTCAGATATAGTGTCCACAAAACATCAGACGCTGACCCACCCGTCGTACAGTCTCACTGTTGGTTTCTCACTCTCACTTGGTTTTCTGTTTCCTGTTTGTTCAGCTCTGTAAAAACACTGTAAAAACCTTGTAACTGTTAGAATAGTCGAAGCAAATGGTTCACCTCTCTGAGTCTGGTCTGCTTGAGGTTTCTTCCTCAATATCATCAGAGGGAGTTTTTCCTACCACTGTTACCTGAGTGTTTGCTCTGGGGGTTGGTAAGATTAGACCTTACTTGTGTGAAGCACATTGAGGCAGCTTTGTTGTGATTGGTGCTACATAAATGAAATAAATTGAAATGGAATTTAATTAAATTGACTGCCCATGACCCTGAGATTCTTGTTTTTTTTTTTAATTTTTTTTATATTTATTTCATTCATTTAAAAGAAAAACAGAAAAGCAAAAAACAAAAGCACCACAATACCAGAATGAAAAGGAGCACAAAGAAGAACAAGTCTTATGATTTCTGCCCCTTTTAACAATACAATCTTTCAATATACAGCATCATAGTCAACATTATTTAACTGATTGCATTTCTTTAACTTGTCACATACCACTGACCCATTTCATAATTATGACCATTAATTAATAGATTACATCACTGACAGGTTACATTTAAACTTAAGACACTCCAAACATTATTAACAGTTTACTTTTTTTTTTTACTTTCTTGCAGCCCACTGACTTACTTCATAGTTTCATACTTACTTAATACATCTAATTTAATATGTTTTTTAAATAATTTAAGCGACCTTAATTCTTTAATTTCTTTATTAAGATTGTTCCATAATTTGACACCATTTACTGCAATACTCCTTTCCTTTACTTTGGTTCTAAATCTTGGTTTTTTAAAGACTTCTATTCCTTTCAATTTATAACTACTTACTCTTTTTTCAAACAAATTTTGAATGTTTGTTGGTAAAGTATTTTTATTAACTTGGTACATCGTTTGTAATATTTTCAAATCGACTAAATCATGAAATTTAAGTACCCTATACTTAATAAACAATGGATTAGATGGATCTCTAAAACCACTGTTACTAATCACTTTTAAAGCTCTTTTCTGCAAAATAAATAAAGGTTGTATATAGGTTGTATATGTTGATCCCCAGATTTCTACACAGTAAGTTAAATATGGGACAATCAATGAATTGTACAATGTTAATAAACCATAACTATTTAATTAATATTTTACTTTATGCAAAACAGCAATGGCTTTCGCTATTTTTCCTTTTATGTAATTTATGTGTGACTTCTATGTAAGATCTTCATCAATCATGACTCCTAAAAATTTCATTTCTTTTACCCTTTGTATATCCATTCCATCTATTTGTAATGACACATTATTTTTTTTCGCTCTATCATTAAACAATATGAAATTTGTCTTATTAATATTTAGTGACAATCTGTTTATATCAAACCAATGTTTAACTTTTTCCAACTCTGTATTTATCACTTGTGCTACTTCCTGTATATCTGATCCAGAGTAAAACAGCGCTGTATCATCAGCAAATAAAATGCTGCCAAGCACATTGGATACATTCACAAAATCAATGATATACAAAATAAACAGTTTGGGTCCAAGTACCGATCCTTGTGGTACTCCATAAATAATGTTACACAATTCTGATTTAGTATTATTTATCTGAACAAACTGTTTTCTATTTTCTAAGTAGCTTTTTACCCACTGATGTGCAACACCTCTTATTCCATATTGTTGTAACTTGTGGAGCAATCTTGAGTGGTCTATAACATCAAAAGCCTTTTTCAGGTCAATAAAAATACTTACAAAATAATCCTTATTATCTATTGTTGTTGATATTTTCTCTATTAGTTCCATAATTGCCATAGCTGTCGAATGTTTTGTTCTGAATCCATACTGAGCGTTATTTAAAATATGATGTTTCTCAATAAATTTATCCAATCTTGTTACAAAAACTTTTTCCATAATTTTAGAAAACTGTGGAAGCAATGATACTGGCCTGTAATTAGAAAATTATGTTTGTCTCCATTTTTATATAATGGGACTACCTTAGCAATTTTCATTTCATCTGGAAAAACCCCAGTTGACAGAGACAGATTACAAATATAAGTAAATGGTTCAATAACAATTTCTATTATACTTTTTACAGTCATCATGTCTAAATCTTCATGGTCAGTTGATCTTTTGCTTACACAGTTTTTTACAATATTTCTTATTTCATCTTTTTCCACATTGTCCAGGAAAATACTATTGACCGTATTTACCAATGTACATAATTTATCTTCTATTATTGGTTTATTTCCCACCAGACTTGACCCTACATTTGAAAAATAATCATTAAACCCATTTGCAACTTCTTTTATATCATATATCTCTTTATTTTCCTTAACAAAGTAATTTGGAATAGTTTCTTTCGTTCCATCACTATCAATCACACTTTTTATAATTCCCCATGTTTGCCTCATATTATCTTTACTCTTATTTAGTTTTTCACTGTAATAATCTTTTTTTTGTTTCCTAATTATTGTTTAGTTTATTTTTATATTTTTTGTATTTATGTTCTGATTCCTTTGTTTGCAATTTTAAAAAGCACCTGTATAAATAGTTTTTCTTTGCACAAGCATTTTTTTATTCCCTTTGTCAGCCATGGTTTATTTACTCTTTTCTTACTAATTTCAATTAATTTACAATTTTTATTGTATGATTTCATCAGTATTTTCATAAATGAGTTATATGCTACATTAACATCACTGACATAAACTTCTTCCCAGTTTTGATTTTTAAGGTCATATTTTAATGCCTCTAAGGCTTTTACTGACTTATCTCTTTTAAAGTTTATATCAGTTTTTTTGTTGTACCTATTTTTATATTTAAATATTGAAAAAATTGGTAAATGGTCGCTAATATCTGTCATGAAGATCCCATTCTTGATAATTTCATCTGTTCTGTTTGTAAATATATTATCAATTACAGTTGCACTTTGCGATGTAATTCTGGATGGTTTTGTTATCACGGGGAATAACCCCAAACTATACATTGAATTCACAAAATCACTTAATCTTTGGCAGCTGGAGCTTTCTATGTTAATATTAAAGTCCCCACACATAAAAAGTGTTTTGTTTTTAATTTGATGGAATAATTCAATTATTTTATCTGTAAATTTCACAACACAAGAATCTGGTGCTCTGTATACACAACTAACTAAAATATTCTTAGATGTTTCATGTACAAGTTCCACTGTTACAATTTCTATGACATCATTCATAATTGTCATTTCTTCAACAATTGTACACATCAGATCTGTTTTTGTATACAGAGCAATACCACTGCCTTTTTTATATCTTCTGTTTACAAAATACAGCTCATATCCCTCCATTTGAACTTCATCCATGAGATCATCTTTAAGCCAAGATTCAGTGATTGCAACAATACTAAATCTATTTTTAAACTGATTTAAATAATCTTTTATTTGTGACATTTTACAATACAAGCTTCGACTGTTTATATGTATGAGTGACAGGGTATCTTCTGCAATTTTTTCACTATTCAGCTGTTCTACTGTATAATACTCACAACCAATCGTTTTTTCATCAATATTAGTGTCTATGTCATATATTTTATCCTCTGTTTCCATGTTTGATCTGATTTTTTGTTGGTCCAATTACCAACAGATGTTATATTTGATTGTCTATTCAGGTCTGTATTTCGTAAGGTCCTCCATGTTTTTGATTTGTATACCGTTTGTTCCTTCTTTCACTCTAATCCACACCCTACAATTCCAGACCCATGCAGCAACAATATGTTTCTGTTTTCTTAGTAGTCTTGCTTCCCTAGCAATATCTGCATTTTTTTTTTGTTAGATGCTCATTTATATAGACACTCGTTCCTTTCAAATTCTTTGCCTGTCTTAATAACTCATATTTATATTTTCTGCTTGTAAATCGTATAACAATGTTAGATAGTTTATTTTTTCTATCTTTAGTTGGAATAGTATAACAGTCTGATATTGTGTCTTGATGGATGACAACACCTTTTTGATATAAAAAGTTTGTAACTTGTTGTTCCAATGATTGTCTTTCTTCAGGTGGTGCATCCTCCCCACTGGCTCCACCAGAATCCACCGCCCTTGCATATGTCCGATGCCTTGCTTCTAGTCCAGATATTATAACGTCATCTTTTCTAGTAAATTGTTCAAGTTCATCTACACTTTGCTCAAGTTTCTTAATGATCTTGTCCTTCTCTTTAACCAGATTTTGGAGTTCTTTAATTTCCACCATCAGTTTGTCTAGATTAGACATGTCTTTTGATATATGGTTTAATGAGGTCTTTATCTCCTCTATATCTTCCTCGAGTTTATCTGTTTTCCTGGGTGGTGCCATGCCGACTGTCGTGGCTCAGTATGGCCACTATTGATTACAAAAACAATTCTCACCACCACAGGTCCGGTAGCTCTCTCATCTCACAGTATTCAAATTAATAGAATGCAACAATTTTAAGTTCAAGAAACACAATATCCACTGAGCCTTGAGCGTGACTGATGGCGATAAATCTGCATGTGACATGTTAGAAACGAGTCCGATCGGTCGCCTTGTTCGTTAGGATGGATAAATGCTTTTAAGACTGTTTGCAGTATAAATAAGAGGGGAAAGTGCTTCATTCAGTGTTACACTTAAGAAAAAAGCTGGCAGTAACGTAACATGTATGATGCATTTTATGTTTCGTGTTCATTCATCAAAATGAGCGGTACGGCCCTTTAAGTGATTAAAATGAGGCCTGTGGCGTTCCAGCTGGTTTATGACGAAGATGAGCTTCGTCCATTAGCAAGCAGAGTGAAGGTCGAACGTAGGACGCTGGCGACCTCAGGGCCGAGACCTCAGAGGGAGAGCAACAAAACGTCAAGCTCGATCATAAATGTCAGTTACATCAAACTATTGATCAGTGCTGCAAAGAAAAAGACCAATCAAAGTGAGACAAAGAAAAGTGGAACCTGTCATGAAAATCTGAAGGCTGGAGCAAACGTGAGAAGATGAAGTATGCGAGAGCCCGATCCATTTTCTAAATCGGTTGCTGTGGAGATTCAGGCTTTAGAAAGAGACCAGTGACTGACAGTAGAGTGCCAACTAGATATCAGAGAGTTCACGGCAGGCTGCCAACAATGAAATCAAACATGACAGAATGCGTGACGCACAATTATTCAAATGAATCTACATTTGAAATATTTTCTGACTGCAATATTTGTCTTGATTGTCGCAACAAGGAAAGAAATCGTGTAGTTATTTTCAGAGGTGTGTGAATTCCAATATCAGCTTGATTCTGAATGATATTAAAGGAAGACTGAGCCGTCGCCCAGTTTTAACTGGAGGCACATCTTTTCTTCTTCTTTATTTTATATATTAGTAAATACACACACACACACACACACACACACACACCATATTTTCTGAAGTATAAGTTGCACCTATAAAGAAATGCCCCTTGAAAAAAAAAAAAATAATAAATATATATATACGTATATATATATATAGGTCTGGGAGTTTGAGAGTTTGGCGCAGTATCTTAGCTGTTCCTTGGACTGCACTCTTCTGGACAGAGACCTCTGATGTTGTGTCTGGAATCTGCTGGAGTCACTCTTCCAATTTGGGGGTTAGAGCTCCTAGTGCTCTTATTACTACTTGGACTACTTTGGACTTTACCTCTCACATCTTCTCCAGTTGCTCCTTCAGCCTTTGGTACTTCTTGATTTTCTCGTGCTCCTTCTTTCTGATGTTGCTGTCAGCTGGGATTGTCACATCAATCCCAAGTGTGGTTTTCTTTCTCTTGTCAACCACCACTGTCTGGTTGGTTGGCCAGCAGCTGTTTATCTGTCTGGAAGTTCAGCTCCCACAGGACCTCAGCCCTGTCATTCTCATCCATCTTTGGAGGTGTCTTCCAATCGGGACTTCTGACCATCTAATCCATGTGCGGCACAGATGTTCCTGTACATGATCCCTATCCCCACCACTTGGTTGTGTCTCTCAGTGTACACTGGAAAGGGCCAGGTCTGAAGTGAACCTGGGACCTTCTCACTGTGAGTGCTAACCACTGAAACACTGTGCTGCACATATCTGGGACTGTGCTTGAAATAATTGTATAGCATATCGCTTCTAACCTGTTCCTTTCTACATATGGAGTTGGAATGTTATCCCTGTGTTCCCTCCAGGAGTCTACATTGACTGTCGGTATGAGTTTGTCTGTCTGTATGTGGTCGGCCCTGCGATAGGCTGCCTGTCCAGCGTGTCCCCCATCTCCTCCCCCATCCTCATCCTTATTAACAAGTGATGTTGTGACAACATGAAATTGTTTTCCTGGATGTCTGGGATTGTTGCTTGGAATAGCAGGGCCGGTCGCCAAGTGGTTAGTACACTTGGTTTCAGTGAGGAAGGTTCCTGGTTCAAACCCCACCCCTGCCACATTTCTCCATGTAATGTGGAGTTGTGTTATCCGGTGTAAGAATCCTGCCAATTCAACATGCAGATCCACCTCGGATTTGCTGCTGTGAACCTCAGTGCAAACAAGGGAGCAGTCAAAGGGACTTATACCCGAGTGCCACCTGCTGGACATACCTGGGATTGCTACATGGAAGAATCATATCACATCCATGATGGAAATTAGGAGCAGGTGTGTTTGACGTTACATATAGCTTGTGTATCAGGTTCTTTCATTTCTGAAGCCTGGATCTTTGGATTTTTTAAATCTCATTTTTACTGAATCCTTTTAAATGTTTTTAAATTAAACTTGTCTTTAGTATGATGCTCATTTTCATGTCTGAAAAGTGCTTTAAAAATAAGTATTTCTGCAAACTAAAGCATAAAGTGCACGTGTGAGCACATGGTGCCTTTGTGTTGCATCACGTAAATACCAGCTGCTGACTGGGAAAAATCTTGAGCGTTTCTCATAGTTTCCACTTTGGATTTCAGGAAGAGTTGTGCGCGGAGCCGCTGCTTCCTCTGATATGAGGCGAACATGACATCCATCTCTGCCCGCAGAATCCCAGCTTCACTGTCTCATTAAAAAAGGTTAATGGAAGCGTCTGACCTTCAGACTCAACTCTTCGGCCGTCCACCGCTCTTACTGTTTAGTTTTTGCACCCGCGCCAGTTTCTTTGGAACATTTTGTTATTAGCTCACGTAAGTGCATCTCGCATTGTTTATTAAATTGATCCTATTCAAAGATGTTCATACAAATTACAGCCGGGCATCAAATTTTCATAATGCTGCTGTCTATGAAGTCTAATGTGCAGCCCGCGGACTGACTTATGCATATTCATGAGGGTGAAAATGACAGAACATTTATTCTTTTTGAGGGAGGACAGGACAAACCAAACCTTACAGACAATGTCAGTCTGGCTTCATCTTTTATAAATTGGAAACAAACTATTACCTGGAAAAATGTCCATAACAAGTAAGCAGCGGCGGCATCCGAAATGAGTGGAAAACAGATTTGCTGCTGCTCTCGTTCTGACTCCCTTTAGGCTATTAACAATTTAGAGGGCAAAGCAGCTGGATTCAAAGGTTAATGTCCACACCATTAGAGAGTGACAGAGCGCGCACTTATCCCTGTTGGTTTAATTAAATTACAGCAAACTCATAAAAGGGGATTTATCCCAAACATACAGTTACTACCGTCCAAACCTTCCCATTTGGCTGATTTATACCAGTGTGTTTCAAACTGGGCCGCAGTTTGTGGCATCCTACTTAACAGCACAGAAACTCGTAATTAGACTATTCATCAAGCCAGCTGATTGCTCGCTTGTTCTTTTTATGGCTTACAGGAGACGACATTTCACTTTTCACTCGGTCACTCATCACTTATTGATCTTACTTTCCCCTGATTACATAAACTAGAATTATAGGCAGCTTGTTACCTTCTTTAGAGCCCTTCAGAGACCTGATGGACCTTTGGCTTCAGTGTGTGGGACCAAGAAAACAAATCTCAAAGTGACCCTTTATGTTTGCTCCAAATCAGCTTGTACACCACCAAGGCTAGAAGATGTAAAAGCCTCCATGTTAACTTTGATGACCAGGACTATGGTGGGGAACCATAGTCCTGGTCCATAGGACATTTTAGCACTTGAAATGATAAAAAATTTTAGTCTGTGACTACATCAATTGATAGAACATATTGTTGGCATAAAGTTAATTGCTAACATGCACAGTTTTAAGTATCTTCGCATTCCTTGAGGTTATCAAATCGAGCTAAAATGTCCTGTTAAGCATAAAGATGTTATGTGTCGACGCGGGTTGAGGAGCGGACCTGCGTCTGACGGAACCCAGCGCTAAAACAACCAGAAAGCGGTTCCAATAAAAAAACAATTTATTTTCCCCCTTTGGTGAATAACAAAGTGTACAAACAAAAACTGCGTCGGTCTGGCGGAGTGAAGGACGGCACGCTCTCCAGCGCCCAAAAGGATCGAAGCCCGGCGCTTCTGGACCCACGTTCACCGCCAAACACCCCCCAGGTGGACACGACAAACCGACTCTGCGAAGGATAGAAAAGGTGAGGTAAGTCAGCAGCTACAACTAATATCCTTCAAAAGGCACACACTATCAGCAACACATTCAGGTCCGAATTCAAGCTTTATGTAAATGAGCAGCTTCTCACAACAGGTGGAGGATCATCAGTCCGCATGCCACGGCAGTGAGAAGCGAGCTGCACAACTCTCATCAAAGTTCAAATATACTGCGTAACAAAATACCAAGTTACTGTTAACAATTATTCAGATAATCAATCACCTCTGATGTGTGCTGACAGCATGTGTCCCTCACCCTTCCTCCTTCACAGGCACGATGTGTCAAACCCAGGCGCGGTCCTCAGCGTCTCACAAACGAACATCACAAGGTCGAGTTCCCGGCAATTCTGCATGAATCACACTTGACTTAAATGCAGAACGCCCTCTCATTATCTGCTTCAGCTGAAAGTCTTTAAGGTTGCACGTGAGCACCATCCACAGGTGCTGCACATCATGTTGATGAGGGTGAAGGACTCTTCTGCCAGCACCTTCTCCACAGACAATAAATCAGTTTGCATACCACCTGGAGAGCAAAGAAAAGAAAAGAACACCAAAATGTCCAGCCACACCCCCCCAACACACAACATAAAGATATGTGAAAAATTGCAAACTGTGAGAATGACCTTGATCTTATCAATGACCTTGACCTCTAATCACCAACATAACTGTATAAATCAATTCTGCGTACTGAAAAACACAGGAAAGCACATCTTATTTGCTGAAATAAGCAGAAAATTGACTGATTTATGAGAAATTTCAAATTTCCAGCTCACCCAGATTTGGCCCTGAAAGTGTTCACCTATTAGTGTGGCAGATAACTGAAACAATTCTGCAAATGGCGATAGAAGCATCAAATTCAGCACAAATACACCTTAGACATTACTCTTTTGAAATAACCAATTAGACACCTGAATTTTCAATAGGCAGCCAGGTAGGGGTCAATTGAAAAATTACATATTTGCTAATTTACACTGCAACATGCCACGCTACAGACACTAAAAACATTTAGAAAAATATATTTCCTAAATTCTGGTACCCAGGGAACAGTAATACAGGTGTTGAGAATTGAGAACATTCACTTTCAAAATCTTTTTTTTTTTTACTCTATATTTCAATGTAGCAGGGGTGGTGGCCAAGTGGTTAATGCGCTTGGTTTCAGTTCAGAAGGTTCCGGGTTCAAATCCCACCCCTGCCACATTTCTCCATGTAATGTGGAGTTGCGTCAGGAAGGGCATCCGGCGTAAAACTTGTGCCAATTCAACATGCAGATCCACCTTGGATTTGCTGTGGCGACCCCAAGTGCAAACAAGGGAGCAGCCGAAGGGACTTATTATTTTTTATTTCAATGTAGAGACGGCAAGCATGGCCAAAAGTTGATCATCTTAAAAATTGTTTAAAGTGGAGTGAAAAAATGTTATTGGTCCAAGTTGTTATGATTGTACTTCACTTCTGGAAAGTTTCATGGAAATCAGTGATGGTCCTCCAGTCAACTTCTCTTTTTCTGCATGATTTTCTCTGAGACAGCTCATTAATGCTCCGTGAGTGTGAAATGACAAAAGGAAGAACTGTCTGAATGCACACTATAGTGAAATATCATAACCACATGAAAAAAAAGTCATTTTAATAATTTCAAAAGACATTTTTAACACCCTCATAGTGTTATCTGGCTAAATTTTGCATTTTGAGAAAACGGAGTTTGAACAATAGGTCTGCTCTTTAATGTTGTACAGATTGAAGTTGATTGCTGCTTATGATTAAATATTATTATCGCCACTGGTTTTGAATGCATAGTCATAGTGTGTGTAAAATGTACGCCCAGTAAACCCAAAACCTGTTAAAAATGTAGATTTAATTTATTCTTTTGTAATACCGGAATATTGAAATATTACACGCCCCATCACTGGGTACGGCACTGCCTTTTGTTAGGTCATCGATTCCAATCCAACCGAGCATTTTTCATGCTCATAATGATGCCACCTGTCTGTGTCCTTGGCCAAAATGCTACGTAACACCTGTTAGTGTTACTTTGTAAGAGTTATGTGTAATCTGGTAATGTTGATTTTCTAACACTAACACCAGTGTAACATAATATTAACACAACTCAGTGTTAGCCAGTGTTCATTTTTCAACACTGACTGTTGAAATAACCCCAGAGGAGTGCTAAACAATAAACACTTTCAAAAGTGTTAATTTAACACGGGAAAGAATGTACAAATATACAGTTTGAGCTAGAATTAACTAAGCATTGCAGATGCCGTGTACCATAGATATGGTTATTTTCAGTTGTTGATTGTACATTGTACAAAGGACTATATTGTCATACTAATATGATAATTATTGCAAATCTGGCAGCACTGGCTCCCTGAAATACAAACATAAGATGCTTATTTATGCAGACTTTCAGCAAGCTGGGATGAATTTCAGCAGATTAGCAGTTTCATATTTTGTGTATTTTCTGCATGATTAACTCCAAACTGTTGACCGTTTGCAACCTCTGTGATCCTCGAGATGTCACACAGTCACATGCGGATAATTAATGGTGCGATGTTGACACGGTAAACGAGAAAGTCACAGCAGTATGAAAAAAAAATTAGTAAAATGCGACAAAAATGAATGTGAACTGACGCCATCTGGTACACGGTGATTACTGAAACTCCACAAATCTCAACACAAATTTGTTTACATCTTCCGAGTTTCCAAAGCATTCGTGACCAATTTCAACCTGAAAAATGTGAATGTGAAGTTCAGACATTCATGTGTGCATTCGTCCGGTGAATGACGTTTGCACAACTTTCATGTTTCATGATTTAATTCTTTCATTTTGTTGGAAATCACAGAATGAAGTTCTTTTTGTGCTTGTTTTTGTAAATACGCTGTAACACACAGTGTGTTGTTGACTCACCTCAGACTGACAATTTCTACTGTCTCAAAATTCAGAACCTCTTGATTCACAACCCTGAAAACTTTAATTGTAACACACATTTGCGACATTAAAAAACATCCACTTCTCAAAAATAAAGACACTCTCAGCAAAGGTGCTACAATATCATTACAAATATATAAACCAGCTAAATTCCCTCGATATACAGTCTTCAGTACATCCTTAAATCATCAAATTCCCAAAATAAATTCTTGCCACTTTCATACCAAACCTGATCTGTTTTGTGTATGTGTGTGTGTGTGTGTGCTTTAAGTGGCGAAATTACACACCTGCTTTTCATCTCAAGCTTAATGGCGAACTGACATTTTTCAAAATAAGTTGTGTGTAGATGAATCTGGGGTCATTTTTTCACTCTGGACAAAAACAAATTTAACTGGCACATTATTAATTTAACATGCAAATTCAACATACAAACACTAGCTAACTAATGTTCCTGGATGGGGCAGTAATGTCGGAATAAACGTCTTCTTGTCACAGGTGAACAGGCAATCAACGTGTACACAGTTCACTCAGTGAATTGCAATGCCATAAAGAAACTGCAACGCTAATGTAAGCGGTTAACTGTATAATCAGTAGAGATGTGAATCGTACAACAGCTCATGATTCAATTCGATTCCGATTCTTGGGGTGACGGTTCGATTCAGAATCGATTTGCGATTCAAAGAGCTCTGAGAAATAGTTATATTACTTAAAAAAAATGTTTATGTTTAAGAAAATGCAGCTTTACAAGGTTAATCAAGTGATTCTAAAGATGTAAATTTACTGATCAACTTTGCTCGTTTAGCTCGTTGGCAGTTTAGCAAAGCGCTGGTCAGTAGTCGGCAGAGACCGCTGCGCCGCTCTTTTAGCTCCATGTGATAGCGTAGCATGTGGGCTTGTGGAGTTGAAGTGTTTCCAAAGTACTTGACTTTCATTTTGCAGATTTTGCACACTGCACAAGTCATGTCAAGCTCCTTCTTACGCAGCAAATAATAAAATCCAAAATGCACCCAAACATTTGCCTTCAACAAAGACGGTGCTGGCTGAATTAGCTCTTTGTCCACCATGCTAAGCTGCAGCCACTGAACTCTGCAGCTCATGAGTGTTTGAAGCACAGCGGAACCCCCCCTCACTGGGACGCTGTAGTACGGAAGCCGTTGCCTGACAAACAGTACACGCAGTGAGTAAGCAAGAAAATGTTTAAAAAAATGCTTTTTAAACATTGATTCTTGGACATTTTGGATCGATTCAGAATCGCAATAAATAAGAATCGCGATTTGGACGTGAATCGATTTTTTCCGACACCCCTAATAATCAGTCATTTTACAAAGTTAATTTACATTTCGTGAGATAAACATGCACGTTTACATCTGCAGAGATCATGTCCGTGCAACCATTTCTTACCGCCGAATCCATTAACATAAATTAGCCGGCTATCCAACACAGGTGTTTGGGTTATAAATCAATACTGCAGCACTTAAATCAGTTTCTGTCCTGAGTGAAAAGGTACGTACCTACAACATCTAAAAATCGAGTCTAGCTTGAAAAATGTTGGAGGTCTCCTTTAATTACACGTGCAAATCTATAACATGCAACATTGTCAGCATTTTAATACAACCAACCACTCAGGACAGTTGGCGGCACACTGGTTTGCACAAAATGCTCCTAACATTAGCAAAGCCACTGAGTTTCCTTGTTATCTACATACAACACATTCAGAATTTACAAATGTTTCTGTACAGAAAATATACAAAATCAGTTGTGAGTAAAACAATCAAGGAGGATTCATCACCCAACTATAATGTGAGACAAAAATAATCGTTGCTTTATCGTTTACTTTGACATTAGTCAGCGACATGCAGAACTTTCTTTTCCATACATTGTGAATGTGCACTATTCTGACCTTGTAATACTTGTAAAAGTAAAGGGCCTTTCACACTGCATACTTCAGGCCAATCCGTCAGCGCTTCCCAATCCGTCAAGATCCATTTTTAACGCATCCGACGCATCTGACGCATGACATCAGACGCGTCGCTTCCCAAGTGGCAAGGGGGCAGAGATTGCCACGTCACACTCTGGCTGTTTCCACAACCTGAAAAAAGTTCAGCGATCGCCATCTTGAATTTGGGTCGCCTGAACCCAGTGCTTAATTTGTAAAGTGGGAGATCCCGGCGCGCAGAGGATGGGTGGCTCCGGTGCAGAAAAACAAGAAGGGCGGGGGGGGGGGGGGGGGGGGGGGGGGGGCCTGCGACCAGTGCTGTTCACCACACTTAAAATAAACTGCACACCCACACAAACACGCACACACACCTTCACAAATGACACTAACACCCTGCCTTTTCCTCAAAAATTACTACATTTATGTTTGCTGCCTGTCTCTGTACTTTTCTGTCGCTTTTGCTCTCTTTTTCATACTTTTCCCTTGTTTCAAAAGTCACCGAACGCACTTTACCGTAATATATTGGAAAATATGGCGTGGGCGTCATCGCCGTAGATAAAGGGATAAATAGCGCCCTGCCTGAACCACAAAAAAGCTTTAAAAAAACAGCAGTAGAACGATTCTCCCATCACCCTGCTGGGAGAAGCTTTTTTTCAGCTACTTTTCGGAGTGACGCCGACCGAGGGAGGACTGACGACTTGGTGGGATATCAATCGAACCGCAACAGCAGGCCGACCCGCACGGAGAAGACGGCCTTCAGGCATCATTCCTGGGCAGAGCGAGGTAGGCAGCCGGGGGGATGGAGCAAACCCACTCAGTCCGAAATCTCCCACTTTTTGGATATATGCGAAGTCCCAGTTTGCCCAACGGAGTTTCGTTCTGCAGCTTTATTGAGGTGAGAATATTGTAAAAATAACGTGACGTTTACTGAACTGTGAAGGTTTAATGATCGGCTAACGTTAGCGTAGCCTTTTAGCACAGTTGATCTGAGTGAACACTAATTTCTAAATGGTTCAGTCTTTTTTATTTTTACCAAATAAAGCTACAGCTTTTTTCAGACACCACAAAAGCTCAACTTTAAATAACTTATTTTTTGGGCGTTTTTTTTCCATCGTTTTTTTTCCTCTTTTTTCCCCCCTTTTTTTTATATATAAACTGTTTAGTGTTTCTTTATATTTAAAGAAATATTTTTATTTGTCCCAATCAGGAACATTTGCTGTGCAGACGTCCAAACTTCCATTGATGAACTGAACACCATGAAGTCCAGTCGAAAGAAAACATCTCTGCTCTTCAAAATAGGACAAAAGTGTCTTCAGCAACACCACCAGAGTTCAAAGCTGCAGAAGAGACCTTCATCTGGTCCCGAGAATCCAGCAGAACATCACCTGCTTCTAAATAAAAGGCTCTTTCAACAGCAACTATTTTATTATTTTTAAAAAAGCTGTTTCATTGTATATTTTAACAATAAATGAATGGATCATGTGGTTTAGTGGTTCGCACTGTTGCCTCACAGCGAGAAGGTCGTGGGTTCAGTTCCCGTGGTCTTTCTGTGTGGAGTTTGCATGTTCTCCCCGTGTTTGCGTGGGTTTCCTCTGGGTGCTCCGGTTTCCTCCCACGTCCAAAGACATGCGGGTTAGGTGGATTGGGATCTTTAAATTGTCCTTAGGTGTGGGTGTGTCTGTGTTTGTTTGTCTATTTGTGGCCCTGCGACAGACTGGCGTCCTGTCCTGGGTGTACCCCGCCTCACGCCCTATGACTGCTGGGATAGGCTCCAGCCCCCCTGCAACCCTTAAATGGACAAAGCGGTAGAAGATGAATGAATGAATGGATCATTAAAAATGTCCATGAAATCAAAGTCAAAAGACATTTGCACAGGTAGAAACTCTCCACTTATTGTGCGCAAATTCATATTTTAGAAATGACTCTGTCCTGATAGCAACATTAAAGGCAATTACATATTTTGGCAAAATTACAAGTTGAAGTGACCATTATAAAAAATTCATGATCAATTTATCATCATAATAAACATTTGTATTTATTTACAGTCTGTTTTTATGGTTGAAATGAGATATAAATAATCTACCAGACTTAAAAAATGTACAAATTTCCATGTTATTTTGTCTAAAAATAAATGTCTGGGGTTCCTTATGTTAAACAAGAAATTATCTAATCTGAAATCACAGGTGGTTTTAATTTACAGATGAAAGGTTTCTAAAGAACCATTTATTGATTTATTTAGCTATTTTAATTACAAGTGTTCTAAATTTTTTAACAGTAATCAGAAATTCTGAGGTAACAAACAACAACAAAAAACATTTCCAAGGATTTTTCTTCAGAAAACTGTTCCATAATGCTGCGTTTACACATAAAGACAAGTCACGAATGCCATGAAGTACACATTCTTGGCCGCTGATTCCGAGCGTCAGGTGTCCTCAGGAACTGTTGCAACCTGTTACCACGCGTTACGAAATGAGGGTGGTGTGTGACATTCGTGGAAGATTTTTTGACAAGCAAAAACATGCTCCACGAATATCAAGAATATCACGCACCAACACGCACTATTAAGAAACCTATTCAGATGCGGTTAGTCACGTTAAGAATGTCAGGAATGTGTCACGAATGACAGAAAAATGACATTCGTAACGCGTCTTGGTTGTGTGTAAATGCACCTTAAATGAGCAGTCCTGTGACACGTTTGTTTTGTACAGATCAGTGGTTTCTGCACCGATCTGTTTTGTAGAGATCAGTGGTTTCTGCCACTACTCTTCCGTGTTTTGGCCTGACGCATCGTTCCTATTGGACAACGCAAAGGTACGTCACAGCTCAGAGCATCGAAAGCAGGATTGGATTGAACTTTGCGTCAGCCTGCCGTCAAGCGACAATGCGCGCTCCCGTCAGAAGCATCGGTTTAGCTCGGCTTTTGACACGACGCATCTAAAAAGTGACGCGTCTCATTGAAAATAATGCTTTTTAGACCGATTTTTGACGCATTTGATGCATCTGACGTATTCAGTGTGAAAGGCCCATGAAAGGCCCATTAGAAATCGGGATCCTTTTTTTTATTTATTTATTTAATATTTATGTCATTCATTTAAAAGAAAAAAAACAGAATAGCAGAAATAACAAAACTTTACAAACCCTTGAATGAAAAGGACCAGACTGGAAGAACAAGTCTTATATTTTCTGCCCCTTTTTTACAATATCAATCATCATTAATCAACATAATTTAACAGATTACATTTCTATGACTTTGTCACATGCCACCGAGTTATTTCATAATTTTAACCATTATTTATAAGTTTACATGCCTAACAGATTACATTTTAAACTTCAAACATTCTAAACATTATTAACAGATTACATTTTTGGCTTTGTCACAGCCCACTGACTTATTTCATAGTTTCATACTTACGAAATACATCTAGTTTAATATGTTTTTTAAATAATTTAAGCGACCTTGATTCTTTGATTTCTTTGTTGAGGTTGTTCCATAATTTTACACCATTCACTGCAATACTCCATTCCTTTATCTTTGTTCTGAATCTTGTTTTTTTAAAGACTTCTATGCCTTTCAAATTATAACTACTTACTCTTTTTTCAAACATATTTTGAATGTTTATTGGTAAGGTATTTTTATTAACTTGGTACATCGTTTGTAATATTTTCAAATCGACTAAATCATGAAATTTAAGTACTCTATACTTAATGAACAATGGACTAGATGGGTCTCTAAAGCGACTGTTGCAAATCACTTTTAAAGCTCTTTTCTGCAAAATAAATAAAGGTTGCATATAAGTTGTACATGTTGATCCCCAGATTTCTACACAATAAGTCAAATATGGAACAATCAATGAATTGTACAATGTTATTAATCCATAACTATTTAATGAATATTTAACTTTATGCAAAACAGCAATAGCTTTCGCTATTTTTCCTTTTATGTAATTTATGTGTGACTTCCATGTAAAATCTTCATCAATCATAACTCCTAAAAATTTAGTTTCTTTTACCCTTTGAATGTCCATTCCATCTATTTTTAATGACACATCATTTTTTTTACTCTGTCATTAAACAATATGAAATTTGTTTTATTAAGATTGTGACAATCTGTTTATATCAAACCAATATTTAACTTTTTCCAACTCTGTATTTATCACTCGTGCTACTTCCTGTATATCTGATCCAGAGTAAAATAATGTTGTATCGTCAGCAAATAAAATGCTACCAAGTACATTAGATACATTCACAAAATCATTGATATACAAAATAAACAGTTTGGGTCCAAGTACCGACCCTTGTGGTACTCCACACATAATGTTACAAAATTCTGATTTAGTATTATTTATCTGAACAAACTGTTTTCTATTTTCTAAGTAGCTTTTTACCCACTGATGTGCAATCCCTCTTATTCCATATTGTTGTAACTTGTGAAGCAATCTTGAATGATCTATAACATCAAAAGCTTTTTTCAGGTCAATAAAAACACTTACAAAATAATCCTTATTATCTATTGCTGTTGATATTTTCTCTATTAATTCCATAATTGCCATAGCTGTCGAATGGTTTGTTCTGAATCCATACTGAGCATTATTTAAAATATGATGTTTCTCAATGAATTTATCCAACCTTGTCACAAAAACTTTTTCCATAATTTTAGAAAACTGTGGAAGCAATGACACTGGTCTGTAATTTGAAATGTTATGTTTGTCTCCATTTTTATATAATGCGGACTACCTTGGCAATTTTCATTTCATCTGGGAAAATTCCTGTTGTCAGAGACAGATTACAAATGTAAGTGAATGGTTCAATAACAGTTTCTATTATACTTTTTACAGTCATCATGTCTAAATCTTCATAATCAGTTGATCTTTTGCTTACACAGTTTTTTACAATATTCCTTATTTCATCTTTTTCCACATTGTCAAGGAAAATACTATTGGCCGTATTTACAATTGTATTTATCTTCTACTATTGGTTTATTTCCCACCAGACTTGATCCCACCTTTGAAAAATAATCATTAAACTCATTTACAACTTCTTTTATGTCACATATCTCTTTATTTTCCTTGACAAGGTAATTTGGAAAAGTTGATTTCACTCCATCACTTTCCATCACACTTTTTATAATTCCCCATGTTGCCCTCAGATTATCTTTACTCTTATTTAATTGTTCATTATAATAATCTCTTTTTTTGTTTCCTAATTATTGTCAATAGTTTATTTTTATATTTTTTGTATCTGTGTTCTGTTTCCTTTGTTTGCATTTTTAAAAAGCACCTATATAAATAGTTTTTCTTTACACAGGCATTTTTTATTCCCTTAGTCAGCCATGGTTTATTTACTCCTTTCTTACTAGTTTTTATTAATTTACAATTTTTATTATATGATTTCATTAGTATTTTCATAAATGAATTATATGCTACAATAACGTCACCGACATAAACGTCTTCCCAATTTTGATTTTTAAGGTCATAATTTAATGCCTCTAAGGCTTTTAATGACTTATCTCTTTTAAAGTTTATAACCGGTTTTTTTTGTACCTATTTTTATATTTAAATATTGAAAAAACTGGTAAATGATCACTAAGATCTGTCATCAATATCCCATTCTTAATAATTTCATCTGTTCTATTTGTGAATATATTGTCAATTACAGTTGCACTTTGCGATGTAATTCTGGTTGGTTTTGTTATCAAAGGGAATAAGCCCAAACTATTCATTGAATTCACAAAATCACTTGCTCTTTGGCAACTGGAGCTTTCCACATTAACATTAAAGTCTCCACACATAAAGAGCATTTTGTTTTTGATTTGATGGAATAATTCTATTATTTTATCTGTAAATTTCACAACACAAGAGTCTTGTGCTCTGTATACACAACTGATTAGAATATTTTTAGATGTTTCATGTACAATTTCCACAGTTACAATTTCTATGACATCATCTATTATTGTCATTTCTTCTACAATTTTACATGTCAGATCTGTTTTTATGTACAAAACAATACCTCCGCCTTTTTTATCTCTTCTATTTACAAAATATAGCTCACATACCTCCATTTGAACATCAGCCACGAGGTCATCTTTAAGCCAAGATTCTGTGATTGCAACAATGCTGAATCTATTTTTAAACTGGTTTAAATAATCCTTTATTTTTGACATTTTACAGTACAAGCTTCAGATGTTTATATGTATGAGTGACAGGGTATCTTCAGTAATTTTTTTCACTATTTAACTGTTTTTCCATATAATACTCACAATCAATTGTAGTCAAGTCAAATATACTTTCATCAATATTGGTGTCTATGTCATATATTTTATCATCTGTTTCCATGTTTGTTCTGATTTTTTGTTGGTCATACTACCAACTGACATATTCATTTGTCTACTCAGGTCTGTATTTTGTAAGGTCCTCCATGTCTCTGAAGTGTATACCCTTTGTTCCTTCTTTCACTCTAATCCAAACCCTACAATTCCAGACCCATGTAGCAACAATGTGTTTCTGTTTTTTTAATAGTCTTGCTTCCCTGGCAATATCTGCATTTTTTTTCGTTAGATGCTCATTTATCTAGACATTTGTTCCTTTCAGATTCTTTGCCTGTCTTAGTAATTCATCTTTAGATTTTCTGCTTGTAAATCGTATAATAATATTGGGTAGTTTATTTTTACTGTCTTTGGATGGAATTGTGTGACAGTCTGATATAGTGTATTGATGTATGACAACACCTTTTTGACATAAAAAAATTTGTAACTTGCTGTTCTAGTGTTTGTAGTTCTTCAGGTGGTGCATCCTCCCCACTGGCTCCACCAGAATCCACCACCCTTGCGTACGACCGATGTTTTGTTTCCAAACCAGATATTATAACATCGTCTTTTCTAGAATATTGTTCAAGTTCATCCACCCGTTGCTCAAGTTTCTTAATAATCTTGTCCTTTTCTTTAACAAGATTTTGGAGCTCCTTGATCTCCTTCATCAACTTGTCTAAATTGGTCATGTCTTTTGATATACGGTTTAATGAAGTCTTTATCTCCTCTATGTCTTCCTAGGTGGTGCCATATTAAGTTACTCTTGTAGTTCAGTACAGGCCACTATTAATTATAAAACAATTCCCATTCGTAGACTCCACCACCTCCACCACCACAAATCCGGTCGCCGCACACCGACCTTCCCCGATGTTAATCCCGGATATAGCCGCCACCAGCCTCGGTCATAGCCGCCGTCAGCCTCGGTCGCAGCCGCCGTCAGCCTCGGATGTAGCCGCCGCCAGCCTCGGATGCAGCCGTCGCCAGCCTCGGGTGTAGCCGTCGCCAGCCCCGGATGTAACCGACGCCGCGGACCTGAATGGATTGCCTCTTGCCCTGACGCCGCGGGCCTGGATGGATTGCCTCTTCCGCCGCGGGCCTGGATGGATTGCCTCTTCCGCCGCCGCCGCGGGCCCGGATGGATTGCCTCTTTCGCCGCCGCCGCGGGCCCGGATGGATTGCCTCTTCCGCCGCGGGCCTGGATGGATCGCCTCTTCCGCTGACTACGCGAGCCTGGATGGTTCACCTCCTCCACCAACGCCACGGGCCTAGATGGGTCACCTCCTGCGCCGACACCGCGGGCCTGGATAGTTCACCTCCGCGGATTCCACGGGCCTAAATGGTTCGCCTCCGCTGACGCCGCGGACCAGGATGGTACGTCTCCACCAACGCCGCGGGTCTGGATGGATCGCTTCCACCGACTCAGCGGGCCTGGATGGTAGGCCGCCGGCCTGGGTAGATCGCCGTTAGCTTCGCAGTTAATCCGTTCTTTACTTTACTTACTTTCTTATTGATTTCTTACTTACTGCCACTATTTTAAGCATAAACTCAGCAAAATTCTGTGACACACCGAAATGTTCGATGCGCAGTGAACGCCATCTAAAGCAAGATGGCTTTAAATGACTAGTTTAGTTTGATTCTCTGCAAAAGCATTTTATGCTGTGTTCATTTTACCTTGGGAAGTAACTAGCTTATTGGCTAACTACCTTGCAAGTTTAGCTATTTAACTGAGTAATAAAATTTATGTTTTGAATTTTTTAATCTCCTTGAGACAGCTAAATGTCTTGTACTATTATTAATCCATCCATCAACCCTTTGATATTCAGGGGGCTGTTGTGGACACTATGGGTTGACAATGCTAATTTTATACACTATGCCCATTTATTCTATGTTTGAGGTATTTGCACTTTCATGCAATATGATATTTGAAATTCTGCACATTTAAAAGATTTTATATCAGTGTGTGCAGAATGTTTTTCTGTCAAAATATACCAAAATGTTTCCGTTAAAATTTTTAAAAATGTAAATAACAAAAACAGAAGTGACTCTGAAAATAAAGCCCCAGTGATGGAATTTTTAATTCGGGTTATGACATGAGTTGAAGTTCAATTCTTAATTCTCAATTCTTGCATTAGAAGCAAATGCAGCACATTTGTCACCAAGTGGAAGACCAGCAGAACGTGGGACATATGTGATCACTTTTGTTACACTGGAACAATTTATGAACATTATTATTTGTAATTTTCCACGTATGTGTGTAAATGCCATCCTGTGTTGGTCAAAAAAAAGTCTAAAAAATATTGCTCGGCCTTAATAACGGCTAAACAACCACTAATGTGCAAATACATACATTTACAAAAAAAAAACAAAACAAAAAAAACAATCCAGGAATACCCCAAAAATAAATGTAAAAAATACTCAGAACATTAACAACTTGAGAATAGGGGTATGCTAGGTGAACGAGCTTGGCTATGCTGTCTAGCTAATCATCATACACGTTTAATCTAATGTCACAAGTGCAAGATTAAATTGTTTAGTAATATCATGAACTGGCTAATAATCTAACCTTATCTGATTGACACATGAGCATAGCGCATTTTTACTCACAAAAAGTTCAACAAGCATGTTTGCAAATCAGCTAAATGTTAGCTATGCTAGATGGAACAGCAAGTCATGAAAAGAAATTAGAATTCTAGCAAAATCTGTCATTACTAAGATAAGAATTTAGCAGATCTTTAAGGGATTGCATTCTCTTACCCACTCATGTCAGTATGTCGATCTAGTTTTGTATAATTAATACATTATTAAATTTTACTGTGCGACGAGACTACCTAGTCTGTTTTGAATGTATGATGCACATTATGGCAAACAAGCATGTTAAAGTTTAATATGTAAATCAAAGAATCACAATAAATTAAGATTTATTGTCTAAATCTTATTGTCTGTTTGTGATATATATATTTTTTTTTTCTATTCAGTTTTTTAAAGTACTGGTCCTTCTTTGCTTAAATTTTATGTTAAAACAAAGTTAATGTTCATTCCATTTCCAACTAAACAAAATGTGCATTGCATTATGGGTCCCTGAAAGATCAAACAAAGTAGTAGAAAATAAGCAGATATTCCAGCGTTTTTTGTTGTTTTTTTATGTTGCTAACAACTATGTTGACACAGATTTTACTGGGAATTTGGCAATCAGTTTTAATTTTAAAAAATGGTCGCAGCATGCTGTACCTCCACCAGTATGCAAATATCATTTTATCACTGTGTTTTATCATCCTTCCTATTTTATAGTTCACTAGCTTAGCCTTTTCAGTTTTCGAAATAAAAACACAGACGTGAAAATAGCTGTCGCACATAACACACTGAGTACAGCCACAGGGATTCCCAGGTCAACAGATGCATCATTACCAACAGAATCACCAGCAGGCGGCGCTGTTCACAAATGAGAGTGACACCAAAACAGGAAGCATTATTCCAGGAGTCAAAAACCGCGTAGTTCTGGTGGAATCTAATCAGGTGAAGCTTTAAATAGCTCATAGCATTTGAGTTGATGAAGACATACTTACCCTCTTCTTTGGATTGCATAGCTGTAGGACAGATGAGTTCAGTATTTCAGCACAGTGAAAGATAATTTTGTTAAAATATTTCAGCAACACATTAAGACATTTAAGGGTGTCAAAAATGGAAAGAGACGTGATTGTGTTAAAGTCACACTGAAATGTACGTTACAGTAAATTTAACTTATGTCTTAACTTTTTCAAGGAAGAGATTTGGGTAGGATTTCATTCAACAGAATTTTATCATAAAGTTGTGCAGGTAGAACTTATGCTGCCTTCACCTACCAGTTGAAAAATCCCACTTCACACATGTGAAGTCAGAATTCGTCATGTTTAAGTGCTTTGTTTTCAAAGCAAAATGAAAAATGGTAGAGGAAAGGTCCTATGCTACAGGTAGAACGATAAACAGTCCTGTTTAAAGGTCTAACAATTAACTGATACAAATTGAAAATAGATTTTAAAGTAACAGACATGACGACATCAATACACCGACCTCAGGATCGATTTAAATGTACAGTGAATCAGTTCAGTAAAGCTGTGACACTGCTGCTTCCACATAGCATCTTCACACTATCGTAGAAGTTCAAAGGTCGGTGTGAGACTCTAGCAGGATTTATCATAATAACGTTAGCGAAGCATTGCCTGAACCAAGATGTCCGACAATGCCGACAGAATTTACATGCCACCATCAAACGCAGAACCAAAAGTTTGGAAGGCACAGAAAGCTGGACAATCTTCTAGTCATTTGCTAACTCTGTAGAACAGTAAAATAGTACTGTAGTAGCACGATGGCTCTTATTAATAATTCTTAACTTGGTGAGAAGACATGGTGAAGTGAATTTACTAAACTAGCACTAGCAGCAGTTTTTCCATCCACAACTTGGCCACAAGGTGGACTTCTCTGAAGGTGGTCAAGGGCAATATTATAGAATCGGCTTATCCTAATTTCTACTGGACATTGAGGCTATACCAGCACCGCAGAGAGGGCACCAGTGGACCTCAGTCTGCAGTTCATCTCCACCTTAAAGACACTAACCACACGTTTGAAGACAAGGAAGTTAAAATCTTAGCCAGAGAGAAGAAATGGTTTGAGAGAGGGGTGAAGGAGGCATTCTATGTGAAACAGCTGAAACCCAGCCTTAACCGGGGAGGGGGTCTGAGACACGCTTTGTCCCCTGTTTACAATGGGGTACTCAGATCAAAGCAGTTTCAGTCTTTTGATCATGGTAATGAGTCATTCACATCATCAGGAGAGGTGTCAGTCCCATCATTAGGAGGGACAGCTATCCTGTCATTAGGAGGGTGCTAACAAGAGCGCAATAGGTGCTAATTAAAGCAATTGTTTAGTCACTAGCCAATAGCAGTCTGCCTCTCGGTAGGAGGTGTCTGGTTAGGTTTAAAACTCCAGCTTTGCTGGCTTCTGTTATTCTTCTCTACAAAAGTCAAGACAGAAGTCAGACCACCACAGCAAGAATTTTAGCTGAGGAAACTTATATGTATATGGATATAAGTGTTGTATTCCATGAATAATGAACGGTGGTGGCCAAGCAGTTAGTGCGTGCATGCATAGGCAGGATAAGAATCAAGATTCAAAGCTGCATACCTTTTCAACGATGGAGGACTGAGAACTTTGAAGCTACAAGAAGTGAAACAATTAAATCAGTGACTAGTATTTTAGTGGCTGAGTATTCTTTTGAATCCATTTACTGTATATTTTATTGCTGTTAACGGGGTGTTCCAGTTTTTAAGTGTTTTTGACAGTGACGTCCCTGCAAGATCCTAAGCAGAGGGTCTGCTTGAGGTTTCTTCATCAGAGGGAGTTTTTCCTCGTCACTGTCGCCTGTGTGCTTCCTCTGGGGATTGGTAAGGTTAGACCTTACCTGTGTGACGCTCCTTGAGGCAACTTTTCTGTGATTTGGAGATAAATTAAATTAAATCTGAACATTAACAATAGCTTCTTTTTTTTTTTCATTTCATTTCATTTCAGTGCAACGTTAAACAACACGTGTGTACTTTAAGAGTGTCACATACAGTTCTCTGTCATGGCCTTAATGGGCACCGTGAGCACGGACGTCTCAGAGGGCTTCTGCTGGACCACGCTGGTTTCGGCGTGCCTCTTCCTCCTGTTACATTGCTGAGGATGGAGAGAGAGTGAAGAAGATGAGACTCTGGGAGTAACGGGGTTCTCTGCTTTAAATGCAGGCGGTGACGTCCCCACCTTGAAGGTGCTGCACATGGTGCGCTCACACAGGCGGGTGATGCAGTGCAGATAGTAGGTGGAGACCGTCTCATTCTCCTGTTCGATGAAGCGGAACACCGGGAAGTAGAATCGGGCCTTTTGGCTTTCTCCGTTCTCCAGCATGGTGGTCATTGGATCGACTGAGCACCTTTAAAGAAAAGGTGAAACCTCACAAGTGTGCATTTGCACATCACAAAAATGTGCACAGGCAGTGCACTAATGATGAAATCAAGGCTAAATCGTTGTGGCCAGCCTTTTGGCTGCCTCTGTCCCCTTCCCTTTTTAACCTCTAGTGTGTAGTTTATCTGTTTTCCCTCCGGGTGGTGCACTGCAGAGCAGAGGAACACCTACTGCTCGTCAGCTACTCACACCTGAGGCTCATCTGCGGCTCATCAGGAGTGGATTACTTATATCGGCTTTGTGCTCAGTCAGGGCTGGATTCTACGTGTTGACTCTCCATGAGCAATCCATGATCTTGACATTGCCAGAATCTCAGCATGAAGTCTGAGCATTACACAGCTCATCTTTAGGTATCCTGGCCTCTAATTTCCATATTAGGGCTTGTTGGTCTTTTGGTGTTTCCAGACACCCTCCTGCGCGGCTTCCATGCTGTACTCTCTCTGCACGACGTCACTTTGGAACTCATCTGCTCTCTGCCTCAGAAAGCACAGCTCTCTTCCTGCATGTCTCTGAGATCCCGTTCTCACCTTGCTTCTATTAATGGGTGACCAAGAAATGTTTCCAGGAACTAGTACCAAGAACTATTTCCAAGAACTGTCTGAACGCTGATATTGAACCACTATGAACGTTCCAAGCCCTTTCTAAAGTCAGGTCCAGCTTGGAACTGCATCACAAGATACACAGCATCTGACCTCTGAAGATATTCATGAACTGTGAACAATGAAATTTCCAGAACTATGAACATTCCTGTTTTAAGCCTTCAGTGAATGGCTTATTGTTAAAGGCTTCAGTTTTCCGAGTGCAGTCACTCACCTCTGCTCTCCTCCGTTCTCCTAGTTCCTGTTCTTGGCTCTGTGCATCCCACCTGGCTCCGGCTCCAGTCCCATATCCTCCAGGATTTCAGTTCTCTTAGAACACTGGCTTGGGAAGCTGCAGCTTCCTGATTTCCACCGCTACAAGCGGGCTGACTCACCACTCTGCAGGCACCCCCAGCGCAGCATTATTATTTAGTCCTTTATTGTAAATAAATATCTTTTCATTCACAACCAGTTCTGTTCCTTGCTCCCAGCATTTGAGTTCATCGCCTGTAACGGTTCGGTCCCGTCCGGACCTCTAACCATAACAGTAAATCTCCCTTTGAATTTGAGGGGAAAACTACCAGTTCCTTTAAAGGTGTAAGTTCCTCTTGATTTTCCACAAAAATGAAAAATGTATATTTAAGTTATTATACAATACCTTTTGTCCTTTGGCATACGAGGGCTGTCAATAAAGTTACGGTCCTTTTTATTTTTTTCAAAAACTATATGGATTTCATTCATATGTTTTTACGTCAGACATGCTTGAACCCTCGTGCGCATGCGTGAGTTTTTCCACGCCTGTCGGTGACGTCATTCGCCTGTGAGCACTCCTTGTGGGAGGAGTCGTCCAGCCCCTCGTCGGAATTCCTTTGTCTGAGAAGTTGCTGAGAGACTGGCGCGTTGTTTGATCAAAATTTTTTCTAAACCTGTGAGACACATCGAAGTGGACACGGTTCGAAAAATTAAGCTGGTTTTCAGTGAAAATTTTAACGGCTGATGAGAGATTTTGAGGTGATTCTGTCGCTTTAAGGACTTTTCACGGTGCGAGACGTCGCGCTGCGCTCTCAGCCGCCGTCGTCAGCCTGTTCAAGCTGAAAACCTCCACATTTCAGGTTCTATTGATCCGGGACGTCGTGAGAGAACAGAGAAGTTTCAGAAGAAGTCGGTTTCAGCATTTTATCCGGATATTCCACTGTTAAAGGAGATTTTTTTAATGAAAGACGTGCGGACGGGTCCGCGCGTCGGGACGCAGCCGCCGCGACGCTCCGCCACAGGAAAAACACCTCTGTTGAAAGCCTTAAGGACAAGTTGGAACATGTCCTGCCTGTTAAACAATTTCTCATATACTCACTCCACTGAAAGCCATCAAAAGCCGGCTGGATTTTACAAATGGTTATCAACACGGAGGTGTTTTTCCTGTGCCGCCGCACCGCGTCGGCTGCGTCCCGACGCGCGGACCCGTCCGCACGTCTTTCATTAAAAAAATCTCCTTTAACAGTGGAATATCCGGATAAAATGCTGAAACCGACTTCTTCTGAAACTTCTCTGTTCTCTCACGACGTCCTGGATCAATAGAGCCTGAAATGTGGAGGTTTTCAGCTTGAACAGGCTGACGACGCCGCCTGAGAGCGCAGCGCGACGTCTCGCACCGTGAAAAGTCCTTAAAGCGACAGAATCACCTCAAAATCTCTCATCAGCTGTTAAAATTTTCACTGAAAACCAGCTTAATTTTTCGAACCGTGTCCACTTCGATGTGTCTCACAGGTTTAGAAAAAATTTTGATCAAACAACGCGCCAGTCTCTCAGCAACTTCTCAGACAAAGGAATTCCGACGAGGGGCTGGACGACTCCTCCCACAAGGAGTGCTCACAGGCGAATGACGTCACTGACAGGCATGGAAAAACTCACGCATGCGCACAAGGGTTCAAGTATGTCTGACGTAAAAACATATGAATGAAATCCATATAGTTTTTGAAAAAAATAAAAAGGACCGTTACTTTATTGACAGCCCTCGTATTGCAAAATTACAGCTAATTTTATTGCTGGTAAAGAATTTATTTTGTGGGGATTCTTTGGCAAATATAGGGAGCTTGCGCCATGAGATTTTGTAGACAACATGAAGACAACATAAGCAAGTACGTATGCATGTGACTTTCTTAATTCCATTGAGGAAAAAACATACAGTAGTGTGCAGAATAATAGTAGTGCTATGTGACTAAAAATATTAATCCAGGTTTTTGAGTATATTTCTTATTGTTACATGGGAAACAAGGTACCAGTAGATTCAGTAGATTCTCACAAATCCAACAAGACCAAGCATTCATGATATACACACTCTTAAGGCTATGAAATTGGGCTATTAGTAAAAAAATAAAAGTAGAAAATAAAAGACGTGTTAAATAACGTGTTAAATAAAAGACGTGCAGAAGAGGTTACAATTTGCCAAAGAACACATCAACTGGCCTAAAGAGAAATGGAGGAATATTTTGGACTGATGAGAGTAAAATTGTTCTTTTTGGGTCCAAGGGCTGCAGACAGTTTGTGAGACGACCCCCAAACTCAGAATTCAAGCCACAGTTCACAGTGAAGACAGTGAAGCATGGTGGTGCAAGCATCATGATATGGGCATGTTTCTCCTACTATGGTGTTGGGCCTATATATCACATACCAGGTATCATGGATCAGTTTGGATATGTCAAAATACTTGAAGCGGTCATGTTGCCTTATGCTGAAGAAGACATGCCCTTGAAATGGGTGTTTCAACAAGACAATGACCCCAAGCACACTAGTAAACGAGCAAATCTTGGTTCCAAACCAACAAAATTAATGCCTCGCAGATGTGAAGAAATCATAAAAAAAACTGTGGTTATACAACTAAATACTAGTTTAGTGATTCACAGGATTGCTAAAAAAGCAGTTTGAACATAATAGTTTTGAGTTTGTAGCGTCAACAGCAGATGCTACTATTATTGTGAACACACCCTTTTCTACTTTTTTTTAGTAATAGCCCAATTTCATAGCCTTAAGAGTGTGCATATCATGAATGCTTGGTCTTGTTGGATGTGTGAGAATCTACTGAATCTACTGGTACCTTGTTTCCCAAGTAACAATAAGAAATATACTCAAAACCTGGATTAATCTTTTTAGTCACATAGCACTACTATTATTCTGAACACTACTGTATATAGAGACTAATAAAGCTGTGATAAAATGTTATGGCAAAACAAGTCAAAACATTATAACTACACATCATTTATATAAGAGTTTTCCATCTGAATGAGGAGCTCAGTGTGCTTTACACTGATGCATCACAATGACACACACCAATGTCAGGGTGTTGCCATGCAAGGAGCTCCACTGCACACTGGGAGCTACCATGGGATTAAGGACTTTAATGAGTTTCCAGTCTGACGGGGGTTTGAACCGAGGATCTTGTGGTGTCAAGCCCACTGCGTATCCACGAAACCATCACCTCCCCAGCTGACACCTGCTGTCAGTTGTCCTTTAGTACTGACAGCTGACACAGTGGAGCTGGGTGAGTCTTACCTGTTCAGCAGGTATCCAGCAAAACATTTTTGTGAAATATGTATTTATTTTATTTTATATAAAATAAAATAAATATCAACCTGATCCTGGATAAGTGGTTGAAGATGACATGAAATATAAACTAGCTCTTCCCCAACTTGATTCACTCATGTTTGCTGGCTGTCTTTCACTTTCTTTCTGCTTTAATTTTACATTGGTTTTAGGAACTTTGAGAGGCAGTTGCAGGTCTGCCACATTTCTCCAACTTTATGATGCTGATGTTGAGGAAGTTTATCGTTCAGGGGTCAGAAAAGACCCCATGTCATCTATGACATTGCTACAGAAAGTATCATGGCCTGTTGTTGCTGTATTTTGACCCACGTGGGTCAGAATTCTGAATTGTTTCCAGCCAAGTTGAAATATGGTCATATTAGTGATATAACACTGTAGATCCTTTATTTGAAACCTAACAAACAAAACTGCAGGGTTGTTGAAAAAAAAAAAACTTTGTTGTCGCCTTAAAAAAAAAACCTGAAAGGGACTACACCTTGAAATTTACATAATCGAACTTTAGGGCCAAGAAGAGCTTGACAGGTGAGTTCCAGAAGCAGTCCAGTGACTTACGAGACAAACAGGTTAAAGAAGGTGGAGTTGGAGGGCTGTGGAGAGGTGGAGGCATAGCACCGGTCCAGATGGACAAAGTACCTGTGAAGACACAATGAGCCCACAGTGGATCAAGAAACAGCGAACCGCAGCCTCAGACACATTCAGCCACTGCAAAGCTTGAGAGGTAAAATAATGATGGAGATGCTCACTGGGATGTCAAATTGGAAGCAGCCACTTGCACAAAGATGATGGTTCTTAGTTCGAGGCCCAAACGTGGAATGATAAGGGGTGTGGTGTAATTAATATCCTGGCAAAGGAAGAAAGTAGACAATGAGAAAACGCCCTTATAGAATCAATCAATCAAGTTTGATTTCTAAAGTGCTTTACAACAACTATAGTTGATCAAAGTGCTGTACACAGTTAAAAACAACCACAAAATAAAACATGTACATCTAAAATATATTACAGTTGTCAATTCATAGGGAGTCACACCTCTATGTGTCAAAGGCCAATTGAAACAAATAGGTTTTCAGCCTGGCTTTGAACAGGGGCAGGGATGAGATGGAGCGTAATTCCAGAGGAAGAGAGTTCCAGAGTTTAGAAGGCACAATGGCCCCACTGTCTATACCTCGACCTTGGAACCACCAGCAGATGTTGGTCTGAGGAACGCAAGGCTCTGCTGGGCTGGTGAAGGGTCAAAATGTCACTGAGGTAAGGCGGTGCAAGGCCATGGATTGAACTAAAGACAAACATCAAGAGTTTAAATTGTATTTGAACCTGAACTGGGAGCTAATGGTAAAGTAAAGAACTGGTGTGATGTGGTCGTGTTTGAAGGCGAGCAGCCGCATTCTGCACCAGCTGCAGACGGTAAAGAGAGGCTTGAATAAGTCCAGTGTATAGAGCGTTACAATAGTCCAGACGTGAGCTAATGAAAGCATGGATGGTTTTCTCAAAGTCTCTACTGTTTAGTAAAGGTTTGACCTTGGCTAACTGTCTGAGTTGGAGAAAGCTTGCTCTAACCACAGAGTCAATTTGTTTATTGAATTTTAAATGTGAGTCAAAAATCACACCCAGATTCCTGACAGTTGAGCTGAGAGCCAAAATAAGTGATGTTTTTAACTGAATTTACATGGCTGGAAGATCCAAAGAGGATGAATTCAGTTTTTGACTCATTCTGACAAAGAAAGTTTTGTGATAGCCAACATTTTATGTCAATGACACAGGAATTAATGGACTGTGTATCTGAAGAAGAGGTCACAGGCAGATAGATTTGTAAGTCATCCGCGTACATATGAAAGGACACATCATGATGGGCAGTAACAGAACCTAATGGCATAATGTACAACGAGAAAAGGGCAGGGCCAAGGATTGACCTCTGTGGCACACCGGAGGTCAGAGGAGCTGGTGAAGAGGAGAGGTAATTAATCATAACAGTAAAGGACCTATTTGAAAGATATGACCTGAACCACTGCAGTACAGGTCCCTGGAGGCCCACCTGCTGGGCCAGGTGGGTCAGCAGGATGGAATGGTCCACTGTATCAAATGCTGCAGTGAGATCCAGCATAACCAATAGCGCAGGTGTTTTGGAGTCCAGAGACAACAGAATGTCATTCTGCACTTTTAAAAGTGCCGATTCTGTGCTATGGTGTGCTCTGAATCTGGATTGAAATTGATCATGAATTTGATTCTGAACCAGGAATGAGTTTAACTGAGTGAAAACAAGCTTTTCAAGGACTTTGGAAAGAAAAGGCAAATGGGACACCGGTCTGAAATTTGACGGGATCTAGGTTGGGTTTTTGATAAGTGGCCTGACCACGGCCTGCTTAAAAACAGTTGGCACAGACCCTAGCCTTAGACAGGTATTGAAAAAGTGAAGAAGAAATGGTCCAGTTGTGTCAAAAACCTGCTTAAGAACCCTAGATGGGATAATGTCCAAAGGACAATTAGTAGGTTTCAGTTTCTGTACATCGGAGAGCTGTGAAAGTGACACTGGATCCAATGTACTAAACACACCAGGAGCAACAGGGGCATGATAGAGGTCTAGAGCATTTGGTGAGTTGCTTATGCTCTGTCTAACCAAGGCCACCTTATCAACAAAATACTGAAGAAAATCATCACAGGTTGATTTTGTTGCATTCTTAAACGCATTATCCGATGGACTTGTAACTGACTGAACTGTATTAAACAACACTTGGGGGAAATTACAGTTGGCAGAGATGACACTTGAAAGGTATTTACATTTGGCCTCTTTAACAGCATTCTAGAAGTTCAAACGTCTTGAGTTACAGGTAATGGAATTGTGAGAGCTGGAAACCAGTGTGGGTAAGAACGGTGGCATGGCCCGAGGACCCGAGGGCGGCAGTGTCATGTCTCACCTTGTATAAAGTTATGCTCAGGGTGCTGATGAAGCTCCCGTTGTTGTCCTTCAAAGCAATGGAGGAAGATGACCTGCAAGGAAGAACAGCGAATACCATCCAATTCAGCATTTTTGGGTTTGATTACTGGGATAAATACCATATTTTGACTTAATGTCGGCTCCCTGCCCCAGTCGTGAAGAACGTGTGCTGTTTTGTGTGTAAAAACTGTCAAAAGTGCCATTTTAAATAAATCTGTTCAACAGTAATACGTGCAAAGAGGAAAGTAAAAAAATAAGCACACAGAACACGAGCTTCAATTAAAAAAAAAAACAGGATTAAGTGTCTGCTGCTCGAGTAAAAATTTTTGTTTCAACAAAAACTTTTTTTCAGAGCCACTGACAGCTTTTTTTTCTTTTCTTTTACATTTCTAAACTTTTTGTGGGGAGAGAAGATGCTGCAAATTCAGAATTGTGTTTCTTTAGACTTCCCCAGTTTGATGGATTAGGATTGGAACCTCTAAGGGGGCCTAGAAATCTAGAAAGACACCCATGTTCCAACCTCTATTTTAACTGTGCGTAATAACTCACTGCAATGATTATAACTAATGAACGTCGTGTAATAACTGTTAGAAATGTCACTAATGCTTCTTTCTATAAATAACATCAGCCTACAGAGATAAAATAAAATTCATTCATTGCAAATAAATATGAATAAATATGATTACAGAACAGCAAAATATGTTGCCAAATGACACCAAAATCAAAGATAAAATAAGCGCTTGTTCCCATCCTAATAAAGGAGCCAGTGCAAACTGTAAAAAAAAAAAAAAAACAGAAAATTAACAGTTATAGATATTGTTTGTGTCGTAATAATTATTCAGTGATTGTTATCACAGACTCATTGAATGAGACACTCGGGACATTTCTCACTTTTATTACAATAGCTGTGTTAAGCTGTGCGTTCACACCTGCTATTGTAATAATTCTTACATTTGTGACAGTTATTATTACAACACCACTTGCAACACTTGAGTTTAGCTTGTTTTAATAGTTCTTTGTGTTGAAAGAGCATGAGGTCTGCATGACAAAGGAGCGAGCCCTAGGCTTCTGTGTGTAGGCTTCTGAGCTCGGTGTGCTGCGAACCACACACCTCCTAGACTTTGTCATGTACTTCGAGGTGCGTAAGCATGACAGCAAAAATGGTTATTTATGTGATTAAAACTAAATATCTGAATGGTATGAAGCACAAACTGGCTAATGTAGTTCAAATTTTACAGATTGCTCAGTTAAAGCTATAGGACCTCTTAAATTTTACAAAACCGCAAAGATTTAGTTTTTATCGAAAACCAAGCATTATAATGTAGGTTTATTTTTGTAACATGTTGCAAAATTTTGTAACAAATGCAAAAAAAAGATGTTTATCTGGGGGGAAAATTCCATAGTGAATATTGTCTTTTCCTTCATCGCTGTCATGCAGACTAACTATTGGAGGAAACACGTTTGTGCAGGCATGAGGTTTTGAGATTACCTGTGACCCATTTTACATTAAACCCATTTATTGTAAATCCCTTCCAAATCTACCAAATGTTGGTCATAGCATCTGATGCTTTGAATTTCTCCCCCTCAGGGGTTGAAATTCTAAATCCTTTCCAGACAGCATATTGGTAATATTATATTATGAATCCATTATCTAAATGCTAAGGAATAAAATTATACTGGTGCAAAATAATTTTTTATGACTTAAATAAACTTAAATAAAAACTTAAAAAAACAGTGACACTATACCTTTAAGATTAAGACCATTTTAAAAGCTAAGCTTTTACTTGTGTTTTTTGTCTGCTGCTTTCGCTGAGCATTTGCTCCCTACTGCCAACTACTGTTTTGGAGAAATTCACAACATGACACCTTTTCACTCTGCATGAAAAAAGTGCAAACTCCACTGGCAGCGTTGAAGGTATAAAGTGAGGTTTGTTTGGGGATTATGGGTTCAGATTTCAGATTCTCACAAGCATTTGTGGTGCACTTACACGTCCAGCTGAGTGTTGTTGATGAAATACTCCAGCGGGTAGGCGCACGAGTATAAATATTTGAGCTCTGTATTGTAGGAGACCATTCCGACGGTTACATCAAGCGATCGCACCACTCCGCTGACGTTTACAGTCTGGATGATGGAGAAGTTGGAGAATATTCCCGTCCCGGGTGCACTTGTGGTCTGAGGAATTATTTATTGGAAAAGTAAAAAATAAATGCAGGCAGAGGTGATGAAACCTGAACAACTCTTAATTCCCTCACCCTTCTCAAAATGTATGTTCCATTAAAGCAGATTTATTCATCTCCTCTGCAGCCTCACCGCTCACTCGGTACTTTATTTTACTTGGCACATTATGGACTCTTGGCTTTTCTTTATGTGCTTGAAGTCTCTGTTCAGCCAAAGGTTAATGAGCCAGATTGCATTGCTCAGGACAACGCGGCACTGACACAACACTCACCACGAATTTACTGCCGCAGGCGTTCCCTTCTCTGATGGGGAAGCTGAATCTGACCACTGGAGGCGACACTGATGCGTCCAGCGTTCCCTTACAGTCCAGATCACCCTGGACGTGGTTCAGGATGAGTAAAGATGCATTGTAACCGGTGTAGATAGCCGGGCAGATTTGAATAGCCAGATGGATGGCAGATGTTCCACACGTCACGTTGATGTCACTGTATTCTGTGTATAGGAGGCAAAAATGCTCACAGCAGTTACATAGATGACGGGATAATAATTAAAAAGAGAAAATAGTTTCTCAAAGTAGCAACAGAAGTCATAGAACTGCATACTTCTGCGTCATACTAGAGTCTGAGGATCTGAGTGTCTGTCTGCTTCTTCCCACACTCCTCCGATTTCCACCAATCCTGGTATGTGGATGAGGGTGAACACCAGAACTGCCCTGAAAGGGTTTGCTTTGGTAAAGGTCAATGTCATTGGGGTCAAAAGTCAAAATTTTGATCTCCCCCCCATCTTTGTACCAGACTTGACACTCATGTTGGGGAGTCCCAGAATTGCCAAGGCAATGTCAAAAATGCCAACAGTCAGGCTTTAGGGTTCAGGTCAAGGTCATTGCTCTCTCTTGACTGATTTCTACCAAACTGAGTGGATTGAGGTGCTTAAAGGGTCAGTTTTAGCAAAAGTCTTGGTCATTGGGGCAAAGGTTAGTTAATCTGATTTTAAAGCAGTTTGGGATTCAACTTGGTAGACAGACATATCGATGGGTTTTCAAAGTATAATTGTTTGATTGAAGGTCAAGGTCATTGTGGTCAAAGGTTTGACTAATTCTCTTTATGTGCCATTTATTTTGCTATTTACCTGGAAGTTCAATGGCAAGCAAAATGTCCACATTCCTACTGTTGTCATACGCATCCGATCCTCGCCTTGGTGACTTCATGCACACGGGTTTCGATTACCAGTGCAGTAGAAATGCCTGCAGAAACCCTTGGTTCTTACTCATCATCTTCATTCCTATGCAAAAATGCAAAGAGAAATATCTCACCTGGTCGTCTGAAATGTGGTCCGCAGTCATTTTTGGTGAGGGCGTCTCGGCCCACAATGCACAAGGCCAGGATGAAGAAGCTGAAGAAGGCCATCTTCCCGCTCTGGCCTCTGTGAGAAACACACAGCACATCCTCAACCTCCTGCACAATGCAGAGGAAAAAAAAAAAAAAAACCTCTGCAGCAAGCTGAAGGTCCCAAACCTGATGCATAATCCATCAGTCATGTGGATTCTCTTAGATCTTACCTCCACTGGTTGGTGTGTGTTTTAGGGTTGGAAAGTGGTGAGCTGGATTTATACGGTGAAGAAGAGCATTTTGTGGTCACAGCACCTTCTTAGGATTGGGTGGAAACAGGATCAGGGCCACTATTGGTTGAGCTGCTTTAGTTTGCACGAACAATTCACGTTTTGTGGTCATGTTTCTATTGTCCCTTCCTGGAAGCAAATGCTGAAACCCAAAACAGTCATCTTCAGAGTTACAGGGCGGAACAGCGAACATAAGGCTTTGTGCATGTGCAGGCTAAAGTGAAACTTAATAAAGTCAGAGAATGTATCGTCTGCTCTACTGGGACGTAACACACAATGAAGGAGAGAAGGAGAAGGAGAAGGAGGAGAAGGAAGGAGATCTATTGTTTTCTGATGTTTCCAGGTTTAATGATGACCCATAATTCAACAAATTAGAACAAATGAGCTTTTACATTTTGGTTCTTTGCAAACAATGATGGTTATGTGATGAGCACTCAGTGAGGTGAGATGCAGCCAGTGTTATTTCTTCTTTTTTTTATATTCGTGGCTAAATTCCTGCAGCGCACCTGCAGGAAATCAGGAAAAATAGGGGAGATTGGGACCGCTGCAGTGTTTTTATTTACATTTTACACAATGTCCCAACTTCATTGGAATTGGGGTTGTGTGTGTGTATATATACATACAGTGTGGAAAATAGGCATTTGATCCACTGTCAGTTTTGCAGGTTTTCCCACCTAAAAAGAATGGAGAGGTCTGTAATTTTTATCGTAGGTACACTTCAACTGTGAGAGACAGAATCTAAAAAAAAAATCCAGAAAATCACGTTGTATGATTTTTAAATAACTAATTTGCATTTTATGCATAAAATAAGTATTTGACCACGTACCAACCAGCAAGAATTCTGGCTTTCACAGACCTGTTAATTTTTCTTTAAGAAGCCCTCTTATTCTGCACTCTTTACCTGTATTAATTGCACCTGTTTTAACTTGTTACCTGTATAAAAGACACCTGTTCACACACTCAATCAATCACACTCCAACCTGTCCACCATAGCCAAGACCAAAGAGCTGTCTAAGGACACCAGGGACAAAACTGTAGCCCTGCACAAAGCTGGGATGGACTACAGGACAACAGGCAAGCAGCTTGGTAGAAGACAACAACTGTTATGAATATTTATTAGGAAGTGGAAGAAAGATGACTGTCAGTCTCCCTCGGTCTGGGATTCCATGCCAGATCTCACTTTGTGGGGTAAGGATGATTCTGAGAAAGCTCAGAACTACACAGGAGGACCTGGTCAATGACCTGAAGAGAGCTGGGACCACAGTCACAAAGATTACATTAGTAACACATGATGCTGTCCTGGTTTAAAATCCTGCAGGGCAGCAAGGTCCCCCTGCTCAAGCCAGCACATGTCCAGGCCCCTTTGAAGTTCACCAGTGACCATCTGGATGATCCAGAGGAGGCATGGGAGAAGGTCATGTGGTCAGATGAGAACAAAATAGAGCTTTTTGGAATCATCTCCACTTACCATGTTTAGAGGATGAGAACAACCCCAAGAAAACCATCCCAACTGTGAAGCATGGGGTGGAAACATCATACTCTGGGGGTGCTCTTCTGCAAAGGGGACAGGACGACTGCACCAAAGGGAGGATGGATGGGGTCATGTATTGCGAGATTTTGGCAAACAACCTCCTTCCCTCAGTAAAAGCATTGAAGATGGGTCATGGCTAGATCTTCCAGCATGACAATGACCCCAAACACACAGCCAGGGCAACTAAGGAGGGGCTCTGTAAGAAGAATTTCAAGGTCCTGGAGTGGCCTGGCCAGTCTCCAGACCTGAACTCAATAGAAAATCTTTGGAGGGAGCTGAAAATCCAAACCTGAAAGATCTAGAGAAGATCTGTATGGAGGAGTGGACCAAAATCCCTTTTGCAGTGTGTGCAAACCTGGTGAAAAACTACAGGAAACATTTGACGTCTGTAATGGCAGACAAATGTTTCTGTACCAATTGTTAAGGTCTGTTTTTCTAGGGGGTCAAATACTTATTTTATGCAATAAAATGCAAATTACAGTACAATGTGATTTACTGGATTTTTTTTTTTTTATTCTGTCTCTCACAGTTGAAGTGTACCTATGATAAAAATTACAGACCTCTCCATTCTTTGTAGGTGGGAAAACCTGCAAAACTGACAGGGGGGGTCAAAATCCTTATTTTCCCCACTATGTATATATATTTATATATACGAGGTCTGTTAGAAAAGTATCCGACCTTTTTATTTTTTGCAAAAACCATATGGATTTGAATCACGTGTGATTGCATCAGCCAAGCTTGAACCTTCGTGCGCATGCGTGAGTTTTTTCATGCCTGTCAGTTGCGTCATTCACCTGTGAGCAGGCTTTGTGTGAGCAGTGGTCCACCCCTCTCGTCGGATTTTTATTGTGAATAAATGTCTGAACGATTTGGAGCTTTGCTGCATCAAATCTTTCCAGAAACTGTGAGAGACCTCCAGGTGGACACCATTCTGAAAATTCAGATGGCTTTCAGGGATGATTTTATGGGGATTACACAGATTAAGGAGTGCTCCAGCCGGTTTAAAGACCACCCACAGCTGCTGAGAGTGCGGCGCGCTCTGAGCGCGATCGACAGGCTCAAACCCTGCTGAAACAACCAGATCATTTCCAACGTGAAGGCTTTGTTGATCCGGGATGTCGTCTGACTTACACAAAAATGGCAGAAGACGTGGACATCAAGACTTTTTCGGCACATTCCACTGTTACAGGAGTTTTTTTCATGGAAAGAGAAGCAGAGGGATGCGCCACGGAGCCGCTCATGGCGCGGGACAAAAGCACCTCCGTGTTGGTCTCACAGGACGGCTTTCAGACGGCTTTCGGTGGCTTTTCAGTCGTGTGATTATCCGAGAAATTGTGCATGAGCTGGACATGCCAGAACATGTCCTGTGAGGCTTCATCACGCCGTTGCTTTGCGCCATGCGGCTCCACCGCAACGCGCGGAATTCCTCCGCTCCTCTTTTCATGACAAAAACTCCTGTAACAGTGAAATGTGCCGTTCATTTCCACACTGGACGCTGTGTTGATCCGGGATGTCGTCTGACTTCCACAGGAATTGCGGAAGACATGGACATCTGCACTTTTTCGGCACATTGAGATAGACGTGTGGAGGAATTCCGCGACGCACGGTGGAGCCGCTCCTCTTTCCATGACAAAAACTCCTGTAACAGTGGAATGTGCAGTTCATTTCTAAACTGGACGCTGTCTTGATGCGGTATGTCATCTGACTAGCACAGGAATTGTGAAAAGACGTGACATCAGCACTTTTTCGGCACATTAAGACAGACGTGCGGAGAAGTTCCACGCATCGGGGTGGAGCCGCATGGCACAAAGCAACGCCGTGATGAAGCCTCACAGGACATGTTGGGGCATGTCCAGGTTATGCACAATCACAATCGGATAATCACATGACTGGAAAGCAACCGGAATCCGTCTGAAAGCCATCTCAAAGCCGTCCTGTGAGACCAACACCGAGGTGGTTTTGTCCCGCGCCATGAGTGGCACGGTGGCGCATTCATCCGCTTCTTTTTCCATGAAAAAAACTCCTGTAACAGTGGAATGTGCCGAAAAAGTGCTGATGTCCACGTCTCCTGCCTTGTTGTGAAAGTCAGACGACCTCCCGGATCAACAAAGCCTTCACGTTGGAAATGATCTGGTTGTTTCAGTGGGGTGTGAGCACGTCGATCGGCGCTGGGAGCGCGCCACACTCTCAGCAGTTGTGGGCCATCCTTAAAGCGGCAGTAACACTCCATAATCTGTTTAATCCCCATAAAATCGTCCCTGAAAGCCATATTAATTTTTCAAACGGTGTCCACCTGGAGGTCTCTCACAGTTTCTGGAAAAAAATTGATGCGGCAAAGCTCCAAATCATTCAGACATTTATTCGCAATAAAAAATAGACGAGAGGGGTGGACCAGTGCTCACACAAAGCCTGCTCACAGGCGAATGGCGCAACCGACAGGCGTGAAAAAACTCACGCATGCGCACAAAGGTTCAAGCTTGTCTGATGCAATCACACGTGATTCAAATCCATATGGTTTTTGAAAAAAATAATAAGGTCGGATACTTTTCTAACAGACCTCGCATATATATATGTGTGTGTGTGTGTGTTTCTGTGTGTACTCACTCACTCACACACACACACGTAAGGTGTCCAGTCCAAAAGAGGTGAAATTCAGATTTTTGTTCACGTTATGTACATGAGAATGTGGAGACGATGTGCAATTCTTCATATCCATCTTGTGGCCTTTTAGCTGTCAGGAGATCAAAGCTTTTTTTTTAACTCACACTGAAAGTGTTATATTTAAAATAATAGAAGTTAAAAATGGAAACATGGAATAGTAGAAAACAAAAATGGACAAAAAGGACCATGCTGTTAATGAAATACCAAGATTCTACAGGAAAATGACATTTCTTAACATTTACGACAGGGGTGGCCAAGTTCGGTCCTCAAGAGCCACATTCCTGACACTCTTAGCTGTCTCCCTGCTCCAAGACACCTGAATCCAATGAAAGGCTCATTAAAAGTCTGCTAACGAGTCTTTCATTGGATTCAGGTGTGTTGGAGCAGGGAGACAACTAAGAGTGTCAGGAATGTGGCTCTCGAGAACCGAACTTGGCCACCCCTGATTTACGAAGAGCAGTGGGTGTGATGATACCTAAAGAAAAGGATGCCTCAAAAATTGATCAATTTCGACAGATCAATCTCCTGAATGTGGAAGGGAAGGTCTTCTTTGGCATCGTTGCACAAAGATTGTCAAACTACCTAAAACTGAACGGCCTGATTGACACAACAGTGCAGAAGGCTGGAATACCAGGTTTCCCGGGATGCTTAGAACACACAAGTGTCATATGGCATCAAATCCAGTGGTGTCAAAAGTACACACATTTGTTACTTAAGTAGAAGTATAGATACTGCAGTTTAAAAACACTCTGGTAAAAGTTGAAGTATCAACTTGACCTCTTTACTCAAGTAAAAGTGAAAAAGTATGTGCTCCAAAACCTACTTAAAGTATAAAAGTATAAAGTAACCTTTAAAAAAAAAAAAAAAAAAAAAAAAAAAAAAGGTAGATGCCACTATATGAACTGAAAGCTTAATTTAAAAACTGATTCGTTCTACATGTGGCCCAAGACCCAAAACCCCAAATTACCCCCCAACACCACCTGCACGACAATGTTTCAATTCTAGAAGCTCTGAAATGCAGTCTGGGACTATTCCAGACAATAAACTGCAGTGAGTGCAGCATCCATTTAGTGAAGGAAAAAAACAAACAAACAAAAAAAACAACTTTTCCTTATTCAGATTCATTCCAGTAGTATTCTGCTCTTACAAGGATGCAGCTGTTTTCTAGTTTGGCAGATAGTTCTGGAGGAAATCACTGAAGAAATTAACACATTAAAAATATGGTTTGACTGAAACAAACTGTCATTAAATAAGACAGGGATGAAGTGGAGGTGTAAGAGTCACTAGGTGTTCACAGGAAACATTTATTTCTGTATGTATGTATGTATGTATGTTCATTGTTAGTTGCTTTTATATTTTCTGTTGTGTTTCTATTCAGGTTCTTTTTGCCTCTTTCTCTAAAATTGTATATAATAATCATTAGATTATTGATATATAAACAAAAATAAATCTAAGAAATATTACAATTTGAAAACAAATGCACCCGAACGTGATGAGAGCTGCAATTGCTTAATGCTAACTTTTAACATTGAAAACGCCATAGACACGCTAACGCGTTAGCGTCGCTCCCGTTTTTAAGTTATGAAATACATCTATCAGCTGTTTCAGAAGACCGTAACAGGTCGGTTTAACATAGAAAAGGTAAATAATACTCACAGAAGTATGCTCTTTAGGATTTTAGCGGGGGAAAATTAAGCGAAAGAAAGAAAGAATAAACGAAGCAATAGGTCGAAGCATTCAATCTGCGAACCACTGCTTCGATTGGTTCACGGTTCAAAGCAAAGCCGTGCTGCAGAAAAGTTGATTACAGGCGCACATGACGTGAAATATATATATATATATATATATATATATATATATATATATATATATATATATATATATATATATATAAACATTAAACCGAAGCCAAGAGTAACGAGGCTGTTTTAAAAATGTAAGGAATAGAAAGTACAGATACTTGTGTGAAAATGTAATGAGTAGAAGTCAGAAGCAGGCAGAAAAATAAGTAAAGGAGTAAAGTATAGATACCTAAAAAGTGTACTTAAGTACAGTAACGAAGTATTTGTACTTCGTTACTTGACACCTCTGATCAAATCCAATCTGCAAAAAGGGAAGGAAGAGATCTGCATGTCTTATTCCTGGACCTAGCCAATGCTTTTGGATCCATACCCCATTCTCTCATCTGGTCAGCCTTCAATTTCTTTCATGTGCCAAAGAACATCACAGACTTGGTTAGAAACTACTTCCAGGATTTGCAATTCTGTATAACAACAACAGAATACAAATCGTGGGGCAAGTACAACATGGAACAGCAGGACTTGGATTTGGTGCAAGTCGACCAACTTGGCATAAGGCTACATCCATCGAGAGAAGGAAACTAGTGGTTGAGGAAATTCGGCGACAAGAGGAAGCAGAAAGGAGTGCAAAGGCAGTCTCACAGGCCAAACAAGGACAGTGGACCAGGTGGGAAAATCTAGAACATCAGAAGCTCACATGGAGGGATATTTGGGAAATGGAGGGAAGCAGACTTAGCTTCATCATCAGAGCTACCTATGATGTTCTTCCAACTCCCAAAAACCTTCACCAGTGGAGAGGAAAAGATCCCTCATGTGTGCTCTGCCAAACACCAGCAACATTGAGGCACATTCTAACTGGGTGCAAAACCAGCCTGTCCCAAGGCCGTTACACCTGGAGGCATAATCAGGTCCTGCACCAGCTAGCCAGCATCCTTGAAGAAAGGAGAAATGCCATCAATGCCCTCCCACCCCTGACGCGTGGACCTCCAAGCACCACCCACTTTGTGAGAACAGGAGAACATCCACCCAAAGCATTGGCAAGAGCAAACACCTCCCTCCGTGACCTTGCCCAAGACTGGCAAATGCAGGTCGACCTTGGCCACAAACTCGTCTTTCCAGCAGAGATAGTAGCAACTACTCTCAGGCCAGACCTAATCCTGTGGTCAACTTTTCAAAAACTCCTATACATTCTGGAGTTAATGGTACCTTGGGAAGCTGCTGTTGAAGAGGTGTATGAGCGAAAACATCTGAAGTACGCTGAATTAGCAGCCCAGGCAGAACAGCGCAACTGGGCTACCAAGGTGTTTCCTTTAGAAGATGGTTGCAGAGGGTTTGTTGCCAAAACCACAACCAGGTTACTGAAGATGATGGGAGTGAAAGGACATGCCTTCCACCAAGCAGTGAAGGCACTTTCAGAGGCGGCAGAGCGAAGCAGCAGTTGGCTGTGGATGAAAAGGAAAGATAATAACTGGGCTATGAGATGACTGGCGAGGGCTTGAGACAGAGGGGGGCACACTGGGACGCCAAGTGATGCTGTTGAGCCCTCCGGAGGTGTCATGGGCCTAAATCAATGAAACACTGAAGATGGAGGGTGCCCATCTGATGACCCCAATGATGTTGACACCCCTCTCCCACTCCAGACACGAAGTAAGAAGCTGTGCTGATGATTCATTCAAGGGATTGTTACATCAAGTCCTTTAAGCTTTAATAATTACTGTTTGAATTCCACTCAGTGTTTGTTTGTTTTTTTTTGTTTGTTTGTTTGTTTGTTTTACTTGCTCAGCTTTCTATCAGAAATATAACAACCAGAAATTAATGTTGTGTCAAACAAGTAAATTGCCCCTAAGGGCAAGTGACACAACTGTAAGTTGATTTTTTTTTCTGTTAGTCCATATAATTTTCACCTTCTCAAATAAATAAACAGTCAAGACTTTGCCACACATTTGAGCAGCTTTTCTCACCAGCTAGTGGGTGATGTGAGCATTTGAGGGCTTCCGGTTCATTTCCTACTTGAAACCCAAAAATCAGTAAATATTAAAAAAATGTCAGAAATGCACAATTTTTTTTTTTGGGGGGGGGGGGGGGGGAGTAGGCAGAGCTCTGACCCCTCAGTATTAATGTAGAAACAGTTCGAGTTTTACGGTTCTTAAGTTTTACGATACAAAACTTTGCCAGTACACACGAAAGGACAGAACTTATCTAGACAAGCACAACGTACAGTTATGAATAACTTTTTTAAAAGGCTGTTGATCAGACTTGAGCGTATCCAGATTTCTAAACAATATTTTATGTCTGAGTCATATCAGTGATTTTTAAAGAACTGCAGGATGCAGTGAGGTTAGTAGTTATCAAATTAAAAGTGATATTCTGTCTTTTTGATCATGTTGGCCTTTTCCAGAAAACTTTCTTCACATGATTTTTTTTTCTTTCCCCTGTACGTGAGAACAAAGATTGCCGTGTTCTTGACTGATCCGCCTCCTCTGTTTGTGAACGTGTGAGCATCACTGTCCAGAATGAACCAAAAACAAGTGAAGGACAGGAGGAACCCGATCTTGTCAGGTGAGCCACCTGGGAACCAACACTACGATTAAGGTCAATCTGGAGGATGGGCGTGACCGCCAGCCCTTTGTCAAAGGTGCCAAACTACAATGTAAAATACAGGACACATGAATGACAGCGCTGCCGTCACAATGATCCTCATTTTTCAGGCCGAAACCGGTTTCAGTATTCAAGGCCGGCGCCGGCTTGGTTTCCACTTGGGGAGGAAGGTTTAATCAATTATCCAGGGGTGGCGTTGCATTTATTTGTCTCTTTTCATTCATCATAGGTGGTTGTGGCTCCTGAATACGCCATAGAATAGCCGCGGAAATCAGGAATTAGAGAGAAGCACAGAACGCCGCAGAGCAGTGAGGGTAGAACAAATGCCCGCTTACGAGGATATGTTTATGTCCTCGTAAGCGGGCAATTTGTCCTGGCTTAAACATACAGCTGTCCTCCCCTTAAATGAGGCCTGCCCACCAGCATATACATTTATTCACGTCCCTCGTGATGCGAAGCAAGGCGGGGGTGTTGCTCTTATTTATAAATCTAGGTTTAGCTTATTAGCTGTTGGGGGTTACAAATATCACTCATTTGAGCATCTGATTCTCCGCTCTGCTCAGGATATTACACATTGCCAAGGTCAGAAGAATAAAAATCAGTCGTATTACCTTGTCAGTGTATATAGGCCTCCTGGCCCGTATTCTGAATTCTTAGATGAATTTGGTGCATTCATCTCTAACTTGTCAACTAGTGTAGATAACATTCTGATCATTGGTGACTTTAACATTCATATAAATAAGCCTTCTGATCCCCTCTGCAAATCATTTATGGAAATTGTGGATGCATTAGGAATGCATTCGGGATTCGACACACATTAGTGGAAATACCCTGGATCTGGTTCTCGCATGTGGTATTGCTGTCACGAATATTAACATCATGCCTCTTACATCAGTGGTGTCTGATCACTCAGTTATTAAGTTTATAGTTTCGCTGCCATGTTTAGTGGAACAACAACCTTATATATCTTTACGGCGATTCATCAACTCCTCAACTAAGACTGAACTCGAAGCTAGACTGTGAGTTTCTCTGTGAATTTTCGGACCTTTTGTCTGACTTAGTGCTTAGCTCAGATAATGACAGCCTCAACACTGCATTTAATCTATTGTTAGACTCGATTGGCTTTGCTCAAAATGTAAATGAGTCCACCCACCACTTTAATCATACCTTAGATCTTGTTCTGACTTATGGTATGGAAATTGAAGAAATTATTAGACAGCATTGCTTAAATTTTCATTGTTACGCAGATGATACTCAGCTTTATCTATCCATGAAGCCAGAGGACACACACCAATTAGCTAAACTGCAGGATTGTCTTACAGACATAAAGACATGGATGACCTCTAATTTCCTGCTTTTAAACTCAGATAAAACTGAAGTTATTGTACTTGGCCCCACAAATCTTAGAAACATGGTGTCTAACCAGATCCTTACTCTGGATGGCATTACCCTGACCTCTAGTAATACTGTGAGAAATCTTGGAGTCATTTTTGATCAGGGTATGTCATTCAATGCGCATATTAAACAAATATGTAGGACTGCTTTTTTGCATTTGTGCAATATCTCTAAAATTAGAAAGGTCTTGTCTCAGAGTGATGCTGAAAAACTAATTCATGCATTTATTTCCTCTAGGCTGGACTATTGTAATTCATTATTATCAGGTTGTCCTAAAAGTTCCCTGAAAAGCCTTCAGTTAATTCAAAATGCTGCAGCTAGAGTACTGACAGGGACTAGAAGGAGAGAGCATATCTCACCCATACTGGCCTCTCTTCGTTGGATTCCTGTTAAAGAAGAAGAATTTAAAATTCTTCTTCTTACTTATAAGGTTTTGAATAATCAGGTCCCATCTTATCTTAGGGACCTCATAGTACCATATCACCCCAATAGAGCGCTTCGCTCTCAGACTGCAGGCTTACTTGTAGTTCCTAGGGTTTGTAAGAGTAGAATGGGAGGCAGAGCCTTCAGCTTTCAGGCTCCTCTCCTGTGGAACCAGCTCCCAATTCGGATCAGGGAGACAGACACCCTCTCTACTTTTAAGATTAGGCTTAAAACTTTCCTTTTTGCTAAAGCTTATAGTTAAGGCTGGATCAGGTGACCCTGAACCATCCCTTAGTTATGCTGCTATAGACTTAGACTGCTGGGGGGTTCCCATGATGCATTGAGTGTTTCTTTCTCTTTTTGCTCTGTATGCACCACTGCATTTAATCATTAGTGATTGATCTCTGCTCCCCTCCACAGCATGTCTTTTTCCTGGTTCTCTCCCTCAGCCCCAACCAGTCCCAGCAGAAGACTGCCCCTCCCTGAGCCTGGTTCTGCTGGAGGTTTCTTCCTGTTAAAAGGGAGTTTTTCCTTCCCACTGTCGCCAAGTGCTTGCTCACAGGGGGTCGTTTTGACAGTTGGGGTTTTTCTGTAATTATTGTATGGCTTTGCCTTGCAATATGAAGCGCCTTGGGGCAACTGTTTGTTGTGATTTGGCGCTATATAAATGAAATTGATTTGATTTTTGATTTTAGACTGCCTGATGTCTTAGCTTCACATTTGACAAATATCCAGTCAGTAGACAGTCTTGTGGATAGTTTAAACTCAGTGCTCAAAACTACATTCGACATGATTGCACCACCTGTGTTAAAACCGCGCACCCCAAATCACAGTTACCTTGGTTCAGTGATTATCTGCGTGACCTCAAGCATAAAGCAAGAGGTCTAGAACGGAAATGGCGTTTTCAAAATTAGAAGTATTTCACCTTGCGTGGCGTGATGCTATCTTAGACTATAAACATGCATTATTGGCTACAAAGCGGACTTACTACTCTGATTTGATCAACAAAAACAAGCATAACTCAGAGTTCTTGTTCAACACGGTGGCAACACTTATTCATGGACAACCACCTGTAGTTCGCTCTCCTTTTGCAGCACAAGATTTCCTGGATTACTTTGGGAAGAAAATAGAAGACATCAGGTTAAACATATCCCAGCATGCCTTAATCCAGCCATTACACCCTGCTATTGATGTGGGCGCCACTACTGAGGTATTACCTAGATTTACAGAATTTGACAGTATCTCTCTAGGCATGCTGACAAAACTTGTAATGTCAACAAAAAGCACAACCTGTTTATTTGATCCAATACCAACAAAACTGTTTAAGGACCTGTGGCCCACTCTTGGGCCGACTGTGCTGGAAATTATTAATCTTTGTTTAACTTCTGGATCTGTTCCTAAATGTTTAAAATCTGCAGTGATTAAACCATTACTTAAGAAACCTAATCTTGACCCTAGTGTATTGACAAACTATCGGCCAATATCAAATCTAGTATTTTTCTCTAAAATTCTGGAAAAAGTGGTGTCACGGCAGCTCGTAGACTATCTTACTGAGAATAATCTCTTTGAGCCACTGCAGTCTGCTTTTAGAAAATATCATTCCACAGAGACGGCTCTCACTAAAGTGGTGAATGATCTTCTGCTTACAATGGATTCGGACACCACTACGGTTCTGTTGCTGTTAGATCTCAGTGCTGCATTTGATACAGTGGATCATCATATTCTACTTGATAGGCTGGAAAATCATTTTGGGAGTGCCCTTGCATGGCTGACGTCATGCTTGACCAGTTATTCTCACTGTGTTTTGTACAGTAACACTACCTCTAACCTTAGTGACATGAAATTTGGGGTTGCACAGGGGTCTGTCTTAGGCCCCCTGCTTTTCTCCTTTTATATAGCACCCCTTGGGCACATATTACAGCGTTTTGGGATTACCTTTCACTGCTATGCAGATGATACTCAGTTATACATGCCGATAACTGCTGGTAATCTCGTTCACATAAAATCCTTAGAAGATTGCCTTGCAGCAGTGAGAAGTTGGATGTCTAGAAACTTCCTACTTTTAAACTCTGATAAGACTGAAATAATGGTTCTTGGTACAGTGAGACATCGGCATCAATTTGACCAGTTAACACTCACACTCATGTGTCATACATCACGCTGACAAAGAGAGGAACCTTGGGGTAATTTTTGATCCTTCGTTGTCCTTTGGCCTCCACATTAGAAATATTACTAGGACTGCTTTCTTCCACCTGCAAAATATAGCGAAGATTCGTCCCATCCTGCCTATGGCTGATGCTGAGACCCTGATCCATGCATTTATCTCTTCTAGATTGGACTGCTGCAATGTTCTATTTTCTGGTTTACCGCAGTCTAGCATTAGGGGTCTCCAATTGGTTCAAAATGCTGCAGCCAGACTTTTGACATGAAGCAGAAAGTTCGACCACATTACACCCATTTTGGCATCCCTTCACTGGCTTCCTGTCCCAGTGAGATCAGATTTTAAGGTTCTGCTACTAACCTATAAAATTATTCATGGACTGGCACCTCCCTAACTAGCTGACCTAATTAAACCTTACTTACCGGCCTGGGCTTTATGTTCTCAGGGCGCAGGACTACTTTATGTACCTAAGGTGAATAAGAAGTCTGCGGGTCACAGAGCTTTCTCTTATCGTGCCCCTGTTCTGTGGAATGATCTCCCTGCGTCAATAAAACAGTCAGATTCTGTGGAGACTTTCAAGTCCAGACTTTCCCTTTCATATGGCTAGCATACTGGTACCGTTTTGTTTTACGCTTTTTACTCTTTTCATTCATTTTATTAGTAATTGGAGCGGGCCACGGCCTCAACTTTACCTAAATTCTGGGTTTTTTAGTGAAGTTTAGGGCTAGTGGCCGGAGATCACCTTAGTATTTCTCTGTTTTTCTTGTTTATTGCTGACAAATTATACAGTATTTCTTGTCTTTCTGATGCCTGATTCTGTTTTTTCTCTCTGTTTAAGGTGCAGCTCCATCCAGAGATAGGAGTTGTATTCGTGTTGGCAATCCTCCTGTCCTGTGCGCCAATAGCATTTCTTGTATATTTGTCCGTGAATTGTTCTGTAATTTGTGTTTCGTAGCATGGCCCAAGCAGAGGGTCACCCCTTTGAGTATGGTCTGCTTGAGGTTTCTTCCTCAGAGGGAGTTTTTCCTTACCACTGTTGCTCTGGGGGTTGGTAAGGTTAGACCTTACCTGTGTGAAGTGCTTTGAGGCAACTCTGTTGTGATTTGGTGCTATATAAATGAAAATAAATTGAAATTATATATATATATATATATATATGAGGTCTGTTAGAAAAGTATCCGACCTTTTTATTTTTTTTCAAAAACCATATGGATTTGAATCACGTGTGATTGCATCAGCCAAGCTTGAACCTTCGTGCTCATACGTGAGTTTTTTCACGCCTGTCGGTTGCGTCATTCGCCTGTGAGCAGGCTTTGTGTGAGCAGTGGTCCACCTCTCTCGTTGGATTTTTATTGCGAATAAAATGTCTGAACGATTTGGAGCTTTGCTGCATCAAATTTTTCCAGAAACTGTGAGAGACCTCCAGGTGGACACCATTCAGAAAATTCAGATGGCTTTCAGGGACGATTTTATGGGGATTACACAGGTTAAGGAGTGCTCCAGCCGGTATAAAGACCGCCCACAGCGTCTGAGAGTGCGGCGCACTCCGAGCGCCGATCGACAGGCTGAAACAACCAGATCATTTCTAACGTGAAGTCTTTGTGGCTTTCAGGGACGATTTTATGGGGATTACACAGGTTAAGGAGTGCTCCAGCCGGTATAAAGACCGCCCACAGCGTCTGAGAGTGCGGCACACTCCGAGCGCCGATCGACAGGCTGAAACAACCAGATCATTTCTAACGTGAAGTCTTTGTTGATCCGGGACATCGTCTGACTTACACAACAATGGCAGAAGACGTGGACATGAGTACTTTTTCAGCACATTCCACTGTTACAGGAGTTTTTTCATGGAAAGAGGAGGGATGCGCCACCGTGCCGCTCATGGCGCGGCACAAAACCACCTCCGTGTTGGTCTCACAGGACAGCTTTCAGACGGCTTTTCAGTCGTGTGAATATCCGAGAAATTGTGCATGAGCTGGACATGCCCCAACATGTCACGTTGGAAATGATCTGGTTGTTTCAGCCTGTCGATCGGCGCTCGGAGTGCGCCGCGCTCTCAGACACTGTGGGCGGTCTTTAAACCGGCTGGAGCACTCCTTAATCTGTGTAATCCCCATAAAATCGTCCCTGAAAGCCATCTGAATTTTCCGAATGATGTCCACCTGGAGGTCTCTCATAGTTTCTGGAAAAATTTGATGCAGCAAAGCTCCAAATCCTTCAGATATTTTATTCGCAATAAAAATCCGACGAGAGAGGTGGACCACTGCTCACACAAAGCCTGCTCACAGGCGAATGACGCAACCGACAGGCGTGAAAAAACTCACGCATGCGCACAAAGGTTCAAGCTTGGCTGATGCAATCACACGTGATTCAAATCCATATGGTTTTTGAAAAAAATAAAAAGGTCGGATACTTTTCTAACAGACCTCGTATATATATATATATATATATATATATATATATATATATATATATAAACCTCATAAAGATTTTAGTAGTTTCACAGAAAATTTGACACTTACCAAGAAAAATTCTATGTTTTCAGTTTCTAACGTTTGTCTACAGCGACCTCAGAGATGCCGTTGGTGCACTGCATTGGGATCAGGTGACAGAGGCCACACCCACTCCCATAACCTATTTACTTTTCTCACTATTCCATTTGCATTGTGCTAGCCTTTTTAAAATAGTTATTTAAAGCAGTCACATCCAGGAACTGACAAAAATGTCCAAAATTCAGAAATACTGAAGGAGAATACTGCCACCTAAAGAAGAAAAGCAGTTATCTTGACTGTGGCCCTTATAAGCCGTATAGTTTTTCTTTTTTTTATGCTTTTTTTAGACTTTTAAAAATTTGTGCTTAAAATGCATATTTACACATTTGCTACAAACTCTTACTGTACTGTTAAATAGTCACACACTCACACCACAAAGAAAAATCTGGAGCCGCCCCTGATGATTAAAGCTGTTGAACAGGCTTTCTTCAGCTAAGATACTCAAATATTAAATGTCATTTACAAATATATATCTTTAGTTATATTTAGCATTAAATACATTATAAAGGTGCAAGACGTTCAGTATAAATTCCAAATGTTTCTGTGTATTCATTTATTTTAAGTAATATTCAGACCTTGACACAGTGATTCAAAGGGGTCACGTTGAGCAGAATTAGCTTTTTTTTTTACATCTGCCTTTTATTGTTAAATATGGTATGTTTTTATTTTATGTTTAAGATCCTCGGAGTCACACAGTTCTCAATCTGCATGTACAAACTCCATACAGGTCAAATGAAAAATCAAGCCTGAAATGGCTTTTTTTTAAACTTACGTGACATATGTCACGGAGGTCCATGTCCAAACTCCTCCATGCTGTGTGAGACACGTTCACGTCCTGAGGCAGAGACCCCTCCCAATTTGGGGACAGGCCAGTAATTAAAAGAACAACTCACAGAAAAATGTTAGCCTTCAGAGATCAGGAACTGTTTTTTAAGAATGCATCAGATGTTTTTTTCTGTTTTGAAGATACATGGTGACCTACTGTATATTAGCATGCTAAAAATATGTGAAATATGACCTCTTTAAAAAATAACTGATTTTTTTATACATCGCCACCAACAAATGTTTCTTTTCTATTGCAGGGAACAAACCCACGTTCAGGAACTGGGGCCTGAATGAAAGAGGAACTACACACATTTTCAATGAGAGAACCAGAGCTGAGTTTATTATTGTTTTAATACCACAGCTTTTATTTATTCCTTATTTATTTTTCCAATTCTAACTTTGACATATTTCTATCACTTTGTTCGTTAACAATAGGGGTGGAGATAACAGTCTAAACAACAATCATAACTCAAGAACTAGTGTGTCAGAAGAACAATGACTCTGGGTCCTTACAAACAACTAGCAGGAACTAAGACTAGCTGGGCTGAGTTCCTGGAAATGGGTTAGTTTATTATTCAGCATCTATATCCTCCAGGAAAGCACCTTTCTTAATTACAAGTCTACTAATTAGAGCACATCAATCCTGAAAATGGCTCATGCAGCAGCATTTAAAAAGGTAGATTATAATTCCTTGACTGCATTCTTTTATCGAGTTCTCTCTACCACCACCACCACCTCCAGCGTCAACATGTATGAGTTTCATGTAAACTACCATCTTGTTCCATATGCCAGACATGGTTTCTTCTTGAAAATACATCTGAAAAAAAGGCTCATCTTATGTTCAGCATCTAGACCTTTACATGTCATATACATCTGAAACAGCAGGTGGTACCATAATGAGTGTGCCTCCCAGTGACCGGATCCTCTAAAATAGCTTACAGTTGCGCATGACTAAAGAGACACAGTGGTCATCCTGAAAAGAGAGTTTATCAAAAGTCAGATAAGTTAACCATTAACTTGGGCTCATAGTGAACATTGCATAAAACAACTCACAAGCAGTCAAGAAATACGGTGTGAGAGTGTAATGCTCATTGTTTGGGATTCTGTGGTTTGGCGCTTCCCAGCCACTGTACCAGTGGCTTCCAGTGGATTGTTTGCTGTTGTGACGCTCTTTACACGGTTGTATACGTTTCTTTTATTTCTGTTTAGCACTCTTCTGGTTGTTAAGTCTATCGACTCTGAATCTTATTTAACTACAGTCCTGTTGTGAATCGCTAGCATTGTCGCTAGACAATGCCAAGCCACATTCTGCACGTTACAACAGCGTGGCTTCGTAGTAAAAGAGTGCGGGTACTAGACTGGCCTGCCTGCAGTCCAGACCTGCCGTCCATTGAAAATGTGTGGTGCATTATGAAGCGCAAAATATAACAACAGAGACCCCGGACTGTTGAACAACTGAAGTCGTATGTCATGTTGTGTGGGCCGCCAGAAGAGGAGGTACTGCTGGCCCACCACCAGAGGGCGCCCTGCCTGAAGTGCGGGCTTCAGGCACGAGAGGGCGCTGCCGCCACGGACACAGCCAGGGGTGACAGCTGTCAAGAGATAATGAGTGACAGCTGTCACCCATCTACACTACATCATCTCACTCCATAAAGACCGGACGTCATATCCACCTCGTTGCCGAGATATCATCTACCTACGGAGGTAATACTCTCAGCTGTTGTTGTTCTAAAGAATACGTAATTTTCCAGGTTCGGTGGCGGAGGAAATTGTGTGGTTCCAGTTCTTCTCAGGACAGACGTCTTCTATCCTCGAGCCTGCCCACACGACACCTTTGTTAATTGATTTTTGCACCTATTCTGTAATCTGCTGTGTTGAGTTGTGCTATTCACAACAGTAAAATGTTCATATTTGACTTCCTCCATTGTCCGTTCATTTATGCCCCCTGTTGTGGGTCCGTGTCACTACACTTTCCCAACATGTCAAGCAAGAATGAGAAAAAATTCCACCTGCAAATCTTCAACAATTAGTGTCCTCAGTTCCCAAACGCTTATTGAGTGTTGTTAGAAGGAAAGGTGATGTAACACAGTGGTAAACATACCACTGTCCCAGCTTTTTTGAAACGTGCTGCAGGCATCCATTTCAAAATGAGCAAATACTTGCACAAAAACAATAAAGTTTATCAGTTTGAACATTAAATATCTTGTCTTTGTGGTGTATTCAACTGAATATAGGTTAGAGAGAATCATTGTATTCTGCTTTTATTTATATTTTACACAATGTCCCAACTTCATTGGAATTGGGGTGTATGTTACTATGCTTTTAACCCTTTAAAATTCATTTTATGACTTTAAAAGGGTAAAAAGCCACAAAGTCTGGGTCTTTTAGTGAAGCTTGGGTTAGTGGCCGGTGATCACCTCAGTATGCCTTCTGTTTTTCTTGTTGCTTAATTCTGTATTTGTTGTCTTTCTGATGCCGATTCTGTTCGAGCTGCAGCTCCATCCAGAGATGGGTGTACTGTCTGTTTCTTAAACCCTCCTGTCCAGTGAACTGGCAGAATTTCCTGTATATTCGTTTCTTAAATTGTTTTGTCAATTGTGTTGGTAGAATGGCCAAAGCAGAGGGTCACCCCTTTCATTCTGATCTGCTTGAGGTTTCTTCCTCAAATCATCAGAGGGAGTTTTTCCTTCCCACTGTCGCCTGTGTTCTTGCTCTGGGGGTTGGTAAGGTTAGACCTTACTTGTGTGAAGCACCTTGAGTCAACTTTGTTGTGATTTGGCGCTATACAAATGAAAATAAACTGAAATTGAAGAGGATGTGCTCAGCAGTCAGTAATGCCTACTGTGGTCTTAAATGTCACAGTGTGTCAGTACATGTCTGAAGAGAGACATGGGGAGGGGTATGTTTGCTCCCCCCCTTTCCCTGGGGCCCTTAGAGTCTGTTGAAATGCCCCTGAACAGAAGATAAAAATGTTATGGTTAAAAATGGTATTGGAAGACATAAATACATAATACATATAACAATGCACTAACTGATGACAATGTGATATTTGTACTAGGGTGGTCCCAAAAAAAAAAAACTTCAACTTTTTCAAGGTACGTCTTCATTTTTTGGTTCCTTTAGAGGTAAAACATAAATTGGCTGAAATTTCATGAGATTTAAAAATACGTGTGAGTCACATTTTGAGTTATGAACTGGATATATGAGTTCATTAGTGGCAGATTTTGTTACATCTGCCTCAGGTCACATTTTTATGGCGTTCAACTTCAACATGGACGACCCGTCATGCCAGTTGTCACAGCAGGTTCTGGATAACATTTCTGAATAACGTTGTTGCTGTCATTGATTTCACTGAGCAAGGAGTTGAACTTATTCATCTCATTACAATACTACTGCTTGTTTACGCTAATATACTCAACCATTGCTATTTCCATCCCAGCAGTGCTTAGAATTGTCGTATCGAAATAAAATTTTTGCACAAAACATTTTCTCATCAAGAAACAACAATTTTATCAGGAAGCACCTTCAGAAAGTCACATTCTTATTTTTGGCATAGTGCAGAGGACCACCCCAATGTGTACTTTTAAGGGGGAGGGGTTTTTTGTTTTGTTTGTTTTTCTTTAAAGGACACTCCTTTAAGCCAAATGAAGAGTTCCAAAACCTAAGCAATGACATCAGGCTAAAAACATTTGTTCATTTGAAGTTCGGGTTCCAAACACCTGAAGATGTAGGTGTAGGGAGGCGGGATTTCTGCAGGAGGTGGAGGGAAAGCAGGAAGAAGCCCACGCTGACTCCGCCCAGGATGACCACGCCTGAGAGTAGAGCGCTAGTGACTGCATTCATTGGCTGTGAGGTCTCACCTGGAGCTGCAGGACATAAACAGCAACAAATAGCAGAACCTTAAAGTGTAAAAGGCACCAGTGCAGTTCAGGAGGTTTCAGGACCACTTGTGTCTAAAAGCACCTGCAGGAACACCTCGTGGAACTGCTGGAACGACAATAATCAGAGGGTTTCTTGAGTATTTATATTGCAGCTTTTTGACAGCTGTGCCAATCAGATGATGACAATATTTCACAAAATGAAGACGGGATCACAAATCTGCAACCAGCCAGACCCTCCATCATCACCATCACCATCTTTTCTCATCATCATCACCACCATCAGCATCACCATCACCAGCATCATCACCACCATCAGCATAATAATCACCATCATCAGCATCACCACCATCAGCATAATAATCACCATCAGCATCATCAGCACAATCATCACCATCAGCATCCTTCCTCATCATCATCACCACCATCAGCATAATAATCACCATCATCAGCATCGCCACCATCAGCATAATAATCACCATCAGCATCATCAGCACAATCATCACCATCAGCATCCTTCCTCATCATCATCACCACCATCAGCATAATAATCACCATCATCATCATCACCACCATCAGCATAATAATCACCATCAGCATCATCAGCACAATCATCACCATCAGCATCCTTCCTCATCATCATCACCACCAGCAGCATAATAATCACCATCATCAGCATCACCACCATCAGCATAATAATCACCATCAGCATCATCAGCACAATCATCACCATCAGCATCCTTCCTCATCATCATCACCACCATCAGCACAATCATCACCATCAGCATCCTTCCTCATCATCATCACCACCAGCAGCATAATAATCACCATCATCAGCATCACCACCATCAGCATAATAATCACCATCAGCATCATCAGCACAATCATCACCATCAGCATCCTTCCTCATCATCATCACCACCATCAGCATAATAATCACCATCATCATCATCACCACCATCAGCACAATCATCACCATCAGCATCCTTCCTCATCATCATCACCACCATCAGCATAATCATCACCATCATCATCTTCACCACCATCAGCATAATAATCACCATCAGCATCATCAGCACAATCATCAGCATCCTTCCTCATCATCATCACCACCATCAGCATAATCATCACCATCATCATCATCACCACCATCAGCACAATCATCAGCATCCTTCCTCATCATCATCACCACCATCAGCATAATCATCACCATCATCATCTTCACCACCATCAGCATAATAATCACCATCAGCATCATCAGCACAATCATCACCATCAGCATCCTTCCTCATCATCATCACTACCAGCAGCATAATCATCACCATCAGCATCCTTCCTCATCATCATCACCACGATCAGCATAATCATCACCATGAGCGGCACCATCACAATCATCATCATCACCATCATCAGCATCCTTCCTCATCATCATCACCACCATCAGCATAATCATCACAATCACCAGCATCATCACCACCATCATCTCCATCACCATCATCAGCATCATCATCACCATCATCAGCATAATCATCACCATCATCAGCATCATCATCACCATCATCAGCATCATCATCAGCATCATCTCCATCACCAGCATCATTACCACCATCATCTCCATCACCATCATCAGCATAATCATCACCATCATCTCCATCACCAGCATCATTACCACCATCATCTCCATCACCATCATCAGCATAATTATCACCATCATCTCCATCACCAGCATCATTACCACCATCATCTCCATCACCATCATCAGCATAATCATCACCATCATCTCCATCACCAGCATCATTACCACCATCATCAGCATAATCATCTCATCACCATTATCACAATCACCACCATCACCAGCATCATCACCATCATCAGCATCACAATCATCAGCATCATCACCATCCGCATAATCATCACCATCAGGACCATCACCATCATCATAGTCACAATCACCACCATCATCTTCATCAACAGCATAATCATCACCATCATCACAATTACCACCATCCACAGCAGCATAATCAACCATCACTATCATCTCCATCATCGCAATCGCCACTATCATCAGCATTATCATCACCATTAGCAGCAGCATAATCATCACCATCATCACCACAATCACCATCATCTTCACCACAATCATCATTATCACCATCATCATTAGGGAAGGTGATGGTCTAGTGGTTAAGTGTTGGGCATGAGACAAGAAGATCCTCGGTTCAAATCCCAGCCTGACCGGAAAATCATTAAGGGCCCTTGAGCAAGGTCCTTAATCCCCTAGTGTGTGTACTGAGCACCTTTTATGGCAGCAGCCTGACATTGGGGTGAATGTGAGACATTACTGTAAAGTGCATTGAGCATCTGATGTAGATGGAAAAGCGCTATTACCATTTAAATGCAGTCCATTTACCATCATCACCATCACCACCATCATCACCATCATTAGCATCGTCATCATCACCATCATCATCATCACTGCACGTTGGGACAAGCATTTAACACACTTGCCTCCCGACAAGAAGGTCTTCTATGGTTCAAGGCCTTTCTCTGTGTGTGATCCAGCACACAGGTGCCTCGGTGCTGAGGACCCCAATGGCTGCAGAAGATCGTGGACATGCCCACATTTCACCCGGCTTCAGCACAAAGATGGTTATGTTCGAGATGTGGGGATGGACTGTTTGTCTGCCTGGGTGGTTGCCATCCAGAACATGGGGCATTTCTAAAATGCGGGGGATATGGAGACCTGTTGCACCAGCAGATGCTCCCAGACCTGACCTGATGTGCACCATCAGCTGTGTTTGCTAGCATGTCCTCTCTGGTGTCGCTGCTCACTCATTTGAGTTGTCGTCATTGTGATCAGATGTGAACTCAGGATATGATTCATCGTTCTAAAGCAGGTAAAAATAAAAAAAAACTCCTGATCAATACGATCTTCAGGAACGTGACCTCACCGACGTCTAGAATCAGTTATCTTGACATTCTGAACTATCTTGTTAACAAGCCGAGTGTTCAGTCTTGCCCTGATGAAGCTTACCAAATCAGCAACGGCGTGCAACCAGTTTGTCTTGAGCTGGGTAAACAATGTGCTTCATTTTGAGAACAAACATTGATAAGCATTGATAAGCATTGATAAGCAACACTTTTCTGCTTGAAGGTGTTTACAAAGTACAGTTCAGTGTTTTTGACCTATTGAGCCTCAATATGCTTCTTGGGTTCACTGTGTCTAACATACATACCAAGTTTGGTGACAATCAGGCAATTAGGAAAGAAGTTATTGTGTTCACAAGATTGCTACAAAATATGGTCCACTGACCTTGACCTGTGTGACCTTGACCTGAGTACACCTGAAATAATCTTGCTCACAAGTGAAATGATGTATATGACTGACTGACTGACCCACTGAATGACTGGCTGACTGACTGACTGCCTGGCTGACTGACTGACCCACTGACTGACCGGCTGGCTGACTGACTGATTGGCTGACTGGCTGGCTGACTGACTGACCCACTGACTGCCTGGCTGACTGACTGACCCACTGACTGACCGGCTGGCCTACTGACTGATTGGCTGACTGGCTGGCTGGCTGACTGACTGACTGACTGACTGACTGACTGACTGACTAGCTGGCTGACTGACTGACCCACTGACTGGCTGGCTGGCTGACTGACGGACCCACTGACTGACCGGCTGGCTGACTGACTGACCGACTGACTGACTAGCTGGCTGACTGACTGACCCTCTGATTGACCGGCTGGCTGGCTGACTGATTGGCTGACTGGCTGACTGACTGACCCACTGACTAGCTGGCTGACTGACTGACCCACTGACTGACTGGCGGACTGACTGACTGACTGACCCACTGACTAGCTGGCTGATTGACTGACCCTCTGACTGACCGGCTGGCTGACTGACTGATTGGCTGACTGACTGACCCACTGACTGACCGGCTGGCTGACTGACTGATTGGCTGACTGGCTGGCTGGCTGACTGACTGACTGACTGACTGACTAGCTGGCTGACTGACTGACCCACTGACTGGCTGGCTGTCTGACTGACTGACCCTCTGACTGACCGGCTGACTGATTGGCTGACTGGCTGACTGACTGACTCACTGACTGACTGGCTGGCTGACTGACTGACCCACTGACTGACTGACTGACTGACTGACCCACTGACTAGCTGGCTGACTGACTGACCCTCTGACTGACCGGCTGGCTGACTGACTGACCCACTGACTGACTGACTGACTGACTGACCCACTGACTAGCTGGCTGACTGACTGACCCTCTGACTGACCGGCTGGCTGACTGACTGACCCACTGACTGACTGGCTGACTGACTGACTGACTGACCCACTGACTGGCTGGCTGGCTGACTGACTGACCCTCTGACTGACCGGCTGACTGGCTGACTGATTGGCTGACTGGCTGACTGACTGACTGACTGACCCACTGACTGGCTGGCTGACTGACTGACCCACTGACTGACTGGCTGACTGACTGACTGACTGACTGACTGACTGACCCACTGACTAGCTGGCTGACTGACTGACCCACTGACTGACTGGCTGGCTGACTGACTGACCCACTAACTGACTGGCTGGCTGACTGCCCGCACATGGTGATGTTTAGCCCTCTGGCTGCACTGTGGTGAAAGTAAAAAGATGTGCTCCGCCCGCCGCCACAGTTCATTGTCACAAAGAAGCAAGCGTGTCGGTGTCAGGATGTGGTGTGTCTATAAATCAGCTGCATGATGTTTGGAGATGAACTGAGCAAAGTGGCGTATCTGCACGTGGCGCGGCGTCCTCCCTGGATGTCCAAGCTAGCCAGAGTTCTGGCCTTTTCCGGCTCAGCTGCTCGCTGTATTCTGAAAAATGTAAATGATTTTGTCCATTTGATGACTTTGCATGATGAGCTGTGGACGAGTCTCACGCTCCGTTAGCAGTGAAATCACATCGCTAAACATGCTGCTTCCAAATATTTTACCTCAAACATGTCAGTGGGCAAGGAACGCGGTCTATTCTGTGGGGTGGCATAAGGAGGCTTACCGAGTTGTGAGCTGTTGACAGGAGTTTCTTCTGAGGAAAACAAAGTGTTTATTAGAATCATTTTGACAGCTGATGTTAAACGGTTATGATGGCGGTTTGAGTGGCCGCGCGCACCGCTCCTGGTGATGATCGGTCCAGCTGAGATGATGGAGTTTCCAGATGCTGCAGGTGGGAATTCGTGACTCTCCTTTCCATCCCGCCGGCGTCGATGCCCACAGATCTGCCGATCACATGATCAGAGTTTCAAACGTTACTCCTCGGTCATGTGTCGCATCTTCAAACTCAGCATCATGAAGCATCTTTGAACAGATTAAGAAGCGAATAAAACTCATAGTCATTCTGACACCTGCTATGAAGCATTCAACACTTTCACCACAAACAGATATACTTCTCGAAGTCCAGAGGTCAGCAAAAATCTGATTTACAACGTATGTGCATATCCAATTTGAATCTGATCACATGTTGCAACAGTCAAAAAAATCACATCAAATCTGTTTTTACCTTCACCAATGAATTTGGAGGAGGTTATGTTTTCACACCTGTTTTTTTTGGGGGGGGGGGGGGGGGGTCTGTTTGATTGTTTGATTGTGAACAGCCTGGAGGCCACAGTTTTCACTGAAGATTCATATCCTGATAGGCAGAAAGTGATTAAATGTTCAAGGTCATAGGTCAAAGTCCGGAAAAATCTTGGAAAATTGGAAAAATCCCTGTCTTTAACATGGAACTAATTTTCAAAAATTCATACCTCTGTCAAAAAGATCAAATTTCTTTCACATTTGCAAGCATTATGTAGGCTGGTATCCTTTATCAATTGACAAAGTTCCTGATCCAAATTACAGGAACAGGAAATTTGTGGACATTTAAATTTAACATCAAAACCCCCATTTAATGTATATTTTACATTATATCTTAATCAAGCGTGTCCAGTCACTCTCATATGTGAATGTGAGGTGCAGACCGACACTCTCAATTTTGATCCAGATCTGATCCGGATTGTGGATTTTGTGGACATTTGAATTTAATATTGAAAAGTCCATTTGATGTACATTTTACATTATATCTCAATCAAAAGTGTCTCAATCACTCTCATTTATGACAATGAGGTACTAACTGGCACTATCAGTGAATAGTGTGATCTGTATCTGGCTGATATTGCGGATTTAAGGAATATTTGATATATCATCGAACAGCCCTTTTGATCTATATTTTGTATTACATTTTAGCTTATGAAAAATCACTTCTAACAGGACTTTGACCATGAAAATGTTTTCCAAGGTAAAAATTTGTGGAATTAGAAACTAGTGTTGACGAAGGTTTGCACTCTACGAGCGCGACACTCTGGTTTCCAAATGTGGAGGTTTAAAATAGTTCAACTCACATTTTTGCAAATCCATTTTGGTCTGAACTCTCAGGTCAGATTCCAGGTGTGTTTTGTTATGTCTATGATTTTTGATGCCACGTAAAGTTCACAGCCACTGCTGACCACTTTGCTCTCTATAACTCCCTGCTCTAGTCAGTTTTCACAATGTTCTGATAAAATTGCTCACTGCTTGCTCCAAAAAAGAAAAAAAAACATTCAACATGAGATGGACTTACAGGGATGTGCTGTCGAATGACAGCCATTGTTCAGCTAAATGAGCCAAGGGGAGGAGCGTGCACACACACACAAACACACATGCGCGCACACACAAAAGCCCAAACTAACCTATGAAATCACATAAAAAAGTCAAGGAAGACACAAATCTACCTATGTCATTGGTTGACATGGAGGCAGCATGTAGTTTACCCAGCATTCATCACTGCATAGCATCTTATAAAATACCCCAACAGATGTTACGTTATCATTTTAACGGAGTATTATTTATTGTAAATTTAGCCTATTATTCATTAAAAACACATCATTGTGGAATATATTGCGCATAACTGTTTCACCAGTTGGGAAACCCTGACAGAGAGAGGTTTGCTTCAAGGCTATAAGGTAATGAATCAGCTGCGTAACGCGCATGATGTGCATTTTTATGCACACTGTGCACAGTGTGCGTCACTGTGATAACATGAATTAGTTCAGACAAATTCACAGCCCCTGTATGTCCCGGGCCCCAGTGCGACAGCACATGCTGCCCTGTCTGTCTCTACGCCACTGCAGTGTGCCTTAAAAGTCATTATCAAAGGCAAATGATGTGGAACGATTGAGTAGCAAGGCAGCTGAAAGCAATCCGCCATGTGTCACGCGGGACCGACATTAGGCTTGCAGCATGTTTCAGGCTTAATAATACACAGATGCATTCTGGGTTAGTCATGGTTCTGACGCATGGTGTGAGTGGGTCCATTACCACTCCAATTTGCAAAAATAAAGTAAGATGGTGTTGACCCGCAAAACATGAATCAGGTGCAAATCATGAATTATCCCCAAACCATTAATTGCAAAATGTGAATGCTGAAAAAAATTCTATCACAACAAAGCTGCCTCAAGGCGCTTCACACGAGTAAGGTCTAACCTTACCACCTTGAGCAAACACACAGGAGACAGTGGTAAGGAAAAACTCCCTCTGATGATACTAAGGAAGAAACCTCAAGCAGACCAGACTCGGGTGTGACTCTCTGCTTGGACAATTCTAGCGAAAAAGGTTTACAGTATGCAAAACAACACAACAACAATTGATGAGACTCCATGCAAGCGTCCAGTCCACCGTCGGGGAGGGGTCACCAAATTCACTGAACACATCAGTGGTCTCCTGCTGGTTATATTACAGCACTCAGTTTGGAAAAATGTCATTGTGAAAAACTTTGGAGAATTTTTCATTGTTTAAATTTTCAATAGCGTCAAAGTTATAAGGTGTAGTGAGACAAAAATTTACTGCACAAACCAGTGGTCTCGTGCTGATTATACTACAGCACTCAGTTTGGAAAAATGTGCAAAAATTTAATTTTAGTTATTTTTTTAAATCATTAAAATAAGTAATAAAATGAGCAATACAATTCACTAATTCCATAAAATTTAATTTTTGCACATTATTCCAAACTGAGTGCTGTAATTAACGATTTGTGGATGATTCATGTTTTGGGGTCAACAGATGGAGTGAAAGATAAGGTGACACTTCAGTTTTTTCAAATATAACACTCTGTGTTTGCTCCTACTCTGCTCACATGCCTTGCTGTGTGATATGTCACTCCTATAGCAACCGATGTGGACAAGACCTAAAATAAGGATTTCCACATGGACACACAGATCAGATCTAGTCACTTATAATATGGACAGTCAATTAGTGAGATCAGATTTGAAATAGATATACAATAATTCTAATTTGAGCTGGCAGTCTGAACAGGGACTAACTCATCCCTTTTCAACATGTCTCCACAAATCAGAACACTACTGAACCTTAAAGTCATACTGCACCACTATCTTGGCACTATTTCTGACAACTTTCTGCACAGTTCTTCGAAGGCCTCATGTGATTATGACTCTGTCTTTAAAAAATTGACACTTCACTATCTAAATAACACCTGTTTAAACATCTTTATAATCGTCAGAACACTGCTGTAGCTCGAGGTCACAAGTGCTGTTTTTAACAACTTTTTCACTCAAAAGCCACAGGATTTTCTGTTACCACACTACATTTTAAAAATGGACACTACCCTATCCAAATCACTCCAGTTTTAAGCATCTCTGCACAGTTTAGAACATGACTGAAGCTCAAGGTCATACTGCTGTTTTTGACATTTTTGTATCATTTCCTAAAGGCCACAGCTGACTGTTGTTATCACTGTATCTTCAAAATGTCACTAGCCTACTTAAAGTGTTCCTGGTTGAGGGATTTTGAAGAAAATAGCGTGCAACTGAAGCTCGAGAACATACTGTAAATGCAGACAAAGCTGGAACACCCTAGTTTAAGTGAATAAAAGTCCCACCATGCATTGCTTCCACCTGTGGACCTAAAACAGGTGATTTCACTATTTGTTTCATGCACCTGCATATTGAACTGTGACGAATCGGATGCTTTACTTGGTGGCTGGAACAAATACGTGGTTGGATCTTTAATCAGTAAAGCTGGAGTTTTCTACCTCTAGTTTTTGTTTGTTTGTTTGTTTTTGTTTTTTTCTTTAGCTGAACTTTTTTTAGCTGAAATAACTCCAAGAGCTTCGGTTGATGTATCTTTGTGAAATAGATTGTGCTCATGCCATGTATACTCCAATTAAAATATAACAAAAACACTCCAATTAAATTTTAAAGTACATTCTGATAGAGTGATTTATTTGTGTTATATTAGGATACAACAAGTTGTCCTTAAGGTCAGGGACACCACTGTAAGTTGAACTTTGTCTGTCAGCCCATCTTATTTTAGGCAAAGGTTAATTTGTCAAATAAATAAACAGCTGAGACCTTGCTGCACATTTGAGCAGCTTTTGTTATCATGTAGCGGGAGATGTGAGCGTTTCAGGGCTTCTGGTACATTTCCTAATTGAAACCAAAAATTCTGAAAAAAGGCCTTTCTAAATGTCAGAAATGCAAGATTTTTTTTTGGCACACAGAGCTTTGACCTCCCAGTATAAATGTTTAAAAAAAATTTGATTTTGTTAGTTTTACAGTTGTTGCGGTTTAAGCAAGGCTTTGAACTGGTTTGTGGAATAAAAATGAAAAAATAAACTTTTGGAATTTTGCTAAGAACAAAAAAAACAAAACCAGAAAATGTATATTTTTTATGATCTGGTTCAAAGCCCTGGTTTTAAGATATGAAAGTTTACCAAAAAGACAGAATTTCTGCTGACAAACACAACTTACAGTTGTGAAGAGAAAGCAGTACAACACCTTTGCAATACGTGCATGTAGATTTTTTTCAAATTATTTTGAACATAAGTATCAAACAGTTTTTTTTAGTTTGATTGTAAATGAAGCAGTATTATTTGTACGACACCATAGTTCCATACTTACTGGAATGAGCATGATGCAGTCGTCCGCCCTGCAGAGCTTTGTGACGCAGTGCAGAAACACCGTCGACATCTTCTGGTGTCTGTGTTTAACAAAGCGAAAAACCTCGAAGGCAAACCGGCCCGTCTGACTGTTGCCATTCTCAAAAACGGTGGTCTGGGGGTCTTTGTGACAGCTGTTCCAAAAAAGCACAACAACTCTCACATCCATGCACATATGCAGACGCACACGCGGACGTCTGGATGTAGAGCTAAACGGTCATTAAGGGGAAAAAAATGTAGCATTCATGAGGACGAGATTGACAAGGAAACCTGAGCAGGTAATGGCTCCATTTTGTGGTTTATCAAGTCGTTATCTTGAGGGAACAAAAAAATAAGAAAATTTACCCGAAGAAAAGGTCGTAGCGCAGTTGGTCATTGGGATTCCCTGAGGGCGTTGTGTAACAGTAGTTCATCAAGATGTTCCACCTGCAGAGAGACAAAACTCTGGTGGGACAGGGGATAGAAATCTAACATGAGACAACACAGATCCGTCTCTCTGTGCCGCTGACAGACGCCTTCACCTCGCTCAATGACACAGTGGCATAATGAAAGTCTGCAAACAGCTGAATGTGGGCACGTGATGGTGGGAACGATGGTGCACGCCGTCAGCCTGTTTCTGCAGCCCGTATTTTACCGTTTGTCTAAGTTTGTGGCCTTCACGGCTGCAAAAACCCGGGTCTTCAGGTCAAGTCCAGCCATCGGAATGGAGAGAGGATGACTGAATGTGGAGTCCTACGAGGAAGGTGAAGAGAAAGGAATAAATAATAATAATAATGTTACAACACATAGTTATTTCTTAGAAAAAAGTCCCTTAAAACAACAACAATAATAATAATAATAATAATATAACACAATACAGACATAATAAATCAACAATAGGTAAAATAAAAAAAACTAAAAATTTCAAATTCCTGAATACCAAAAATTAAAAATTGATTTGATATGTATACCTTAAAGTGCTATAGAAATACAAGTTTTATTACCTCAGCCAACTATGTTTTCGCCCCTGTTTGTTTTTGTTTGTTTGTCTGTGAACAGCCTGAAACCCACAATTTTTCAAATATCATTATGAAATTTTTACCGAAGATTCATATCATAATTTTCAAGGTCATAGTTCAAAGTCAGGAAAAATCTTTGGAAAACCCTAACAAACACACTATTATTAATAATAACTATAAATATGGGCTTTATCCAGAATCAAATCACAAAAAGCCAGTAATAAAAAGTACAGTTTAAACTCTGGAAAATATGGCACCAAGAAAAACCTGCTCTGTGTGTGTGTGTGTGTGTGTGTGTGTGTGTGTGTGTGTGTGTGTGTGTGTGTGTGTGTGTGTGTGTGTGTGTGTGTGTGTGTGTGTGTGTGTGTGTAGTGAGCATCTTGCATGGCAGCAGCCTGACATTGGTGTGTGAGTGTGTTTGTGTGAATGGGTGAATGTGAGGCATAATTGTAAAGTGATTTGAGCATCTGATGCAGATGGAAAAGCGCTATATAAATTCAGTCGATTCATTTACCATTGTAATATTATTATTAAAAATAAATATTTAACCCTCTGGGGCCGACGCCCTCGTTTACGACGGCTAAGACCAAGTTTTACTAAATTATAAATAACTTTTTAATGATATGAGATAGAAACTTACTTTTTTGGGGGGAAGCTAACTCTGCAGACTTCTGAGCCAGCATCGGTCATCTTTGTACTCCTCATAGAAGCTGTGTGATGACGTGCGCAATGTGAGTGTCCAATTGGAATTGGTTCACTGTCACATGATTTTCCAAAATCCAATTGTAAGGCAGATTTACCTCACGTGAAAAGCCAAAGATCGTTTTCAGGAGTGATGTGTTACTAGTTGGCCCGTTTGAATAGCCCCCTGGGTGCTCCAATGAGTACATACTATTAGTACATACTCAGTGCGCCCTGCACCATTACGCACAGCAATCAGTGAAAGCAGGAGCAGACGGAGAGCCTCTGATGATAATCTCACGTGCTCAAACAAAGAGTGTGTAACTATCAGGATTGCTCCACGAGTTTGCATGTGAATGTTACTGGATAACTCGGTTGCCTTCTCTGCGTAAAGCACTGTTTACCATATCAATGGACAACTAAACGCATAGACCATTTTGTATATATTGTTCAAAATGTGCATTTGTGTTTATTGTTTGAACCTTTTTGTTGTACAGTCTTTCACACAAGACCTCAAATTACCTTTATAAAGTGTCAAAACAGTTGTTTATTATAGTTTGCTGTGTGTTTTAAATAAATGTGTGTGGAAAATTATTTTTCGCTTTATTTTTTCCTTGCCTATTTTTGATTGTAAACCTTTATTACACTTATAAAACACAACAAAAACATATATATTCTGAAAGCACAGGTTGTCCTGAAAAAAGAGACATAAAACTTGATTGTGGGATGCAGGGAGAGCTGTTAACAGCAATAATAAAACATTTATGCCAGGCGAGTGAACTGTTCAAAAAATGCCCTCGGACCCCAGAGGGTTAACTATAAACTGTATAAAATAAGTATATATGAACCTGGACTTGAAATTAATATAGATACTGAAGGAAATAACTTTTATATTTGTTTATCGGGTGCAGATCAAAATACAAACAGATAATACAGAGTAAGAATCAGAAAATGTAAAAAACTGTGACTCCCCCCCTCCACACACACACACACACACACACACACACACACACACACACACACACACACACACACACACACACACACACACACACACACACACACACACACACACACACACAATCTCTTGAGTCATATGCTTTCTCCTTTTGTTGCTGTAACTGTTTGATTTTATGTAGATTTCACAGTAGTTTATCTTTTCAGTTTATATAAATGTCACATTTTCACAGTCCACAAAATATTTTAATTTCTAAACTGTAGCTCACATTAATCAACTCTTCACTCTCCAAAATAACAGTAAACCATTGTTGATTTGATGTCTGCAGTCCTCACGTCATAACACAACTCTGTATTTGTGTCCGTCACGATGCACGTTGTCGGTGCAAAAACTCAGGGACTTAGACTTTGAAAGGCTGTGAATTCAATCCCCTGAACAGACAGCACTTGTCTCACCCTTATTGCCACCACTAAGGTGCCTTTGAGCAAGGTTTGTAATCCCTGGGTTGGTATCAGTGTGAAGCTGAGCATCTTATACAGCTGCTCCTGGCATCAGTGTGAATGTGACACATTACTGTAATGTGCTTAGAGCCTTTTTTTTTTTTTAAGCTGCCTTTTATGTTGGTCTGAAATGAAGGATAATATTTGACATTAGCAACAACAAAACACATTTTGAAAATAGATATTTTGTTGTGATGTGGCCTGGAAACACTGAATGTGTGAAATAGATGACATTTTGAGCAACAGCAAAACTAAGAAAAATTGCTCAGACCCATTTTTCATGTAGGAATATAAAAGTAAAATTACTCCTTGGTTGAATTTGGTTGGAAGCTAATTTCTCCTATCACATCTAAATTCACAGAATGAGTTGCCAGTAAATGACTGGGGGCCCTATCTTGGACACGTCATGAATTTGGGACATGTGTAAAACCTGTTCCAAACTCCATAAGTTGAACATAAAATTTGGCAACTGGAGTAAAATGGGTTGGATTTATCCTCTTCATTAGACATGAGCATGCTGTCAGCATAAAAAAAAAAAACATAAAATCAACCAGCCAGAGTGGCACCTGTCACTGCCTTTAAGACACAAATGCACCAAGTGCTTGCAGCACAGCAGAAATAGGGTGCACTCAGAAGTGACAGGTTTACTGGTGACGAATGAGATCAGCATGGACAGAGTGCATACGCACATGGAATAGGCCAAAAGGACATAATGCTGGATGTTTGTTACAATACTTGGATTAATACATACATGAATATAGTGTTATTTATCATCTATTGCTTCCGCTATGTCTGAAAAGTGTTCACTGACCACTGTGCATGGCTGTGCACATAAAGTGGTGTGTCAAGTGGCCTTTGAGATCTACCATGTACACAAATTGCTGAATGACTGGAAGTATTGAGACCTATCAACTGCAGCACTCTTTAAAGTAAGTTAAAAACTGTTAGTAAGTAAACTAGTCCTCAAGCCCTGCCCACTGCACCTGAAACAGACCAGTTCAGATTTATACTGAGGTCACACTGGTTTGAACGATTTTAAGGGGGAATCTGTGCCCTTCAGTAGAAGAATGTAAAAAGAGTTATTGTGATAAATTGTGACACACAGTGCGTCATGTAAATGAAACATTTAGTAGATATAACCACAAAAAACTAATTGTTGAGTGGATTTTATCTTTAAACACCATATTTTATATGAAAGGAAAGAAAAGCTCTTTCAAACAAATTAATGAAGTGTTTTTTACTCAAAAGCTGAAACTGTGTTTACATTTTTTTTAAAAAAATAGTGTGACTTGAAGAAATGAAAAGCGATTCAAAGCTCATGAATCAGTTTTAATTTTGCACCTCAAAACTCAAAGCCTTCTGTGTGTGTGTGTGTGTGAGAGAGAGAGAGCGAGAGAGAGATGCTTTGTACTCACATTGAATAAGATCATATTCAACGTGCTCACAAATGTTCCGTTTCCGTCCTTGACAGACACAGCAGCAGAGGAGCTGTGAAAAGATGCATCTTATTTATTACATTGTTCTTTTATGTCCTTTGAAAGGTGCGACACTTGTACGTAGACGGCTGCAGCACATCTTCGAGTTACACTTTAGAGTAATAAATTCATGCGCGGGAATTAGCATTAATCAAAAAATGATGCACCGTGCAAAGCCAGCACAGTTTAAGGAACACAACAAATGAAGCTCTTAATTAACAAATGCATCTCAATTTAACTGCAGAGGAAGAAATCCAGCGGGTAATTTGTGAAAGGTCAAGTCCTCGTGTGGAATCTGAGCAACTTACGATGCAAGCTGTGAGTTATTGACCAGGTACTCCAGCGGGTAGCTGCAGCTGAATTTGTACAACAAACCCGGCAGGTAGCTGATTATGGTCGGTGGGTCGGGGGTGTCGATGTAACCTGAGATCGTCCCGATTTGGACCAGAGACAGGTTCCCGTAGGCATTGGCCCCGTAGGCTGTGCTGACCTGGAGAGAGAAGCACCTTGTATGAATCAGCGAGCCGCCACTTTGCTATGTCTCAAATCAATAAAGTGCTTATTGCCCCCACCGAGAAGGTTACGCCTTCACCCGTGACAGTTTGCTGCATTGTTAACATGACGACTCACAAAGTAATGAATCGATTTTCACAGCACCTGGTGAGAACATTGAGTCTGGTCTGGAAGTTCTCTATTTATTTTTGCACATTGCCAAACAGTGTTTTGTGCCTTGTCGGGGTAAATCACTAACAAGTGCACTCCTACTATAATATTGTGGCGGTTTTATATCACCTAATAACAGGATAGGAGCAAAGTCTAATTTAGTGGGTCATGTTGTGTAAATTCGAGTTCGATTAACTCTTGTCCAATTGCACAAAAAGCTGTTCAGCTAACAGGGGCCCTCCATTAGACTGTCACAATCAGACAAGTGTACGTTTGCAGTGAAATTCTTTTTTTTTTTTTCACATTGTACACAGAACTCAACTCTATTGTATTTCTAAATAAATACATTAAAATTTTATTTTATTTTTTAATGAAACATATATTTGCATACCCATGAATCCACTGGCCTTTCTTCTGTAATGTTGGAGACATATATCCCACAAAAAAACCCAAAAACAAATAAATAAAATAAAATTACTAGAAAAAAATGGCCTTTCAACTATCACAAAACTAACAAAATTTACTATCTACTGAAAGACAAGCATTGCTGCAAATTTACAGCTCATTTTAATGAAATGAACATATTTATCTGGGGGGAATTCCATAAAGAATATTTTATTTTCCTTTTAACGGTGTCTGCAGAAGGAAGCATGCGCATGAGATTTTAATGGAAGTTACCTTTGACTTTGTGTCATGCGCGTACATGTGGCATGTATGCTAACATCCGTAAGATGGTTACAACACAGCATTTTTACATTGGATTAGTGCTTATTTCTCCATACCATTTTCAAATTATACAAGAAACATATTAAATTTATACAGAAATTAGCCATTTTGGAGTGTTTCCCATCATCTTGGGTAATTTTGTTTGAGCAAGTATCGGCCTGACATCATCATGCATCTCTACTCTGATTGGGTGTCACCGTGTGCTTCCCAGCATCCCACCCGGACATTGACAGAAGCCCCCATGTGATCTATGACATTGCTGTAGTCGCTATCTTAGACTGTATGGGTCACTACCGTAAGTAGTTCAAGAACAACTTGTTATTAGAACTTTTTTACCTTCAGGAGATCTATTTTTATTTTTTTCACAGACAACGCAAATTTTGATCATATTGGCAATGTCATCTTGTGATTCCCCTATTTAAAGTCTAATAGATAAAATGATAGTGGTGCCAAAGAAAATTATTTTTATGACTTAAATCTTAAAAAAAAAAAAAACATAAGCCGTATGTACACTTGGAGACATATTGTTGTGTCCCTATGAAACCACTGTCCTGGTAGCACAGCTCAAAGAGATGTTTGGCCTTAATGTTTTATATTTATGAACATTATGCAACACCAATCACTGAGTGTAGCGACGGGGACATAAACTCAATTCAGCAATTCAGTGAGCCTCCCAGCCAAATGCTTCACCAAAACCTTCAACATTTTAAGCCACATTTAACAGCTCATTTGAGACTACTAACATCTACTGGCAAAATCATGTATAGCCCACATCCTATGATATTATAAGATAAGAGATAAGATAAGACTTTATTGATCTCACAGTGGAGAAATTCACGTCTGTTGTGTGTTGGGGGGTGTGGCTGGACATTTTGGTGTTCTTTTCTTTTCTTTGCTCTCCAGGTGGTATGAAAACTGATTAGTCTGTGGAGAAGGTGCTGGCTGAAGAGTCCTTCACCCTCATCAACGTTATGTGCAGTACCTGTGGATGGTGCTCACATGCAACCTTAAAGACTTTCAGAATTTAGATGAGATAAGGTGACATTAGTGCTGGGATTTGTAAACAAGTTGTTATTGCACATGATTTGTGGACGTATTATCACATGTGGTTATTTCACAGTGTTATTGTACAGTCTGACAGCAGCAGGGAAGAACAACCTGCGGTATCGTTCCTTCTTGCACTGAGGGTGCCTCAGTCTGTCACTGAATGAGCTACTCAGCTCCACTACAGTCCAGTGTAGAGGGTGAGAGGAGTTGTCATGATGGATTCGAACTTGGCTAACACTTGGCTAGTATCTATTCTAGATGTACACACACATTTCATCATTGCAGACCAGTAACTTTTTAATATTAACTGAGAATTAGATTCTTATAATTCATGCTCATTTGTTTACCAGCTGTTGTGGGACAAGTTGTTGTTGTCAAGCTGCAGTGTGTCTGAGTTGTGTAATTGTAATTCCTTTGAATAGCTCTTGAGTATATTATCTTATTCGTGGCTTTCACACCTCATACGCAACGCTCTGCAGAGGTGTGAACTAATAATTGCTGTTGACCAACAGAGCATGAATACTAAGTCGGTACTTCACAGTCTTAAAATCATGATTTCTTCAAACAAAAGTATGTTTGTCATACAAATTTTGACCCTTCTGTGCAGCTTTTCAGTTTTTTCAGCTGGCACTGGAAATCAGAACTTTTGACAGGTGAGTCACACGTTTGTAAATTACCTTTGTCTAAACTTTATTTCAATGAAAATTACAAATAAAATGCAAACTCAGTGTATCAAATTCACAGTAATAAAAGGTACTTCAAGTCTCTTTTTTGAAGATGAAATATAAATCGCATAAATATAAAGCCAAATGTATAGTTGTCCAGGTTGTTTACCAGCAGGCTGTTGCCGCAAGCCTCCAGGGTGCTGAGACTGATGCTGAACAGAACTGCTGTGGGGAAAGTGTTGTTGTTAATGAAGCCGTGACAATGTGCGTCGCCGTGGTGACCGTTCAGGGCCAGGTCGGCATCTGTGTAGCCGGAGAAAAGCACGGGGCAGAAGTTGAGCTTCAAGGTGATTGTCTGGACCCCACAGTACACATTAATGTCCCGGTCTCCTGAACAAACAGAGAAGTTTGATGAGATGAAAAGAAAAGCTGCTGGGAATAATTGTATTCACCCCACCCGGTTTTCTGTTCTCTACATGACCACTGATTCCATCCTACTGGATTTCACCTGGTAATGCAGATGTTAAAATCAAAATTCCAAATCTGAGATGATGAACAAGATGACAAACATTACCTCAGAAATGAATAAACTTTAAATATGTGATAACATGAAACTTTAAAGGCAGCTATAAAGGTAAAAGTAAGTCATGCTTGGATAAAAATATCCAAAATACAAAAATGAATTGGTTATGTTCACTATAAATTCAATAATTTTGCAAAGTAAATAGGCATTCATAGATTTAATAAGCCAAAAGCAAATTATGAGAAGCTAGTGAGTCATGCTAGCTTACTTGGTGACTAACTACAGCACTGTAGTTAACATAGGCTACCATAGTCCCAGATAGTATGCTCAAGTTTGAAAAGTTCAGTGTTTTTTAATTTCAAAGTATTTTGTGATTTCCAACCATTACTTGATGACTTTCACTTTAAAATTTAATATTTTCTATTCATATATTTCCTACATATACAGTTAGCTAGTAGTAATCAGGCTGAATGAGCTAAAAACAAATTATAAGATAATGTGTCATGCTAGCTTACTTGGTAGCTACCTAGGGCACTGCAGTTAGCATAAGCTAGCACAGTCCCACATAGTATGCTCAAGTTTCAAAAGTTCAGAGTATTACTAAATTCAGGGTATTTTGTGATTTTCAACCATTACTTAGTGACTTTCGCAAACAATTCAGTACTTTTATGAAGTAAATAACCATTCATATATTTCCTGTATGTGCAGTTAGTTACTAGTAATCAGGCTGAATGAGCCAAAAGCAAACATGCTAGTTTACTTGGTGGCAAATATTGGCTCACCGAACCAGTCCCCAATAGATGTTTGGAGCATTTTTAATTTGAGGTATTTCAAGATTTGCAAGAATAATCCAGTGATATTCATTAACAATTCAATAATACTGAGACATAAACAAGCATCCATACATTTACTGTATTCACAGCTAGATAGTAATAAATTGGCTTAATGACAACATCCCACTAGTCTGAAGGTTCACTAGTCCGAAGGTTTAGGTCAATAAATTAATATACTTTGATGCCAAGTTTCAGTAGGCTGCACTACTAGCTGTATACTTACATGTGCTTTTCATTTCAATTAAAAAGATTATTTGAAATGAGAGAGTGAATGTTACTATAATTAAAAATGTCACTTTGTTTTTAACTTCACTGGTTATAAAGATGCACCGTACAATGTAATTGTCATACACAATATTCCATAATTAAGATTGTGGCATTTAATTGGTGAGGTTGGTAACGGGGGTTGGTAAGGTTAGACCTTACTTGTAAGGTTAGGCCTTACTTCTGTGAGGCGCCTTGAGGCAACTTTGTTGTGATTTGGCACTATATAAATGAAAATAAATTGAAATTGAAATTAATTCAAATAGCAAATATCCAACCTTCACGGATGACTGTGAATTGCGATTTTTGACTTAATTTGGAGTAAATACACACATAGACTACTGAACCTCCAGACTACTGAACCTTTGGACTAGTGAACCTTGAGCCAAAAGCAAGTTATAAGAAGCTAAAGAGTCATGCTAGTTTGCCTGTTGACCAACTAGGCAAGGCTATAGTCAGCCTATATTAGCTAATACTTGCTTCATTGCCAATTTTTAAGCTTGATAATCTGGTATTATTTACCTATTACTATTGTCAAGCAATATTTTAGAAAAGTACATTTTCATCAAAATAAAGCAAAAGCAGGTACTTCTATGTATACATGAAAATGTTTTAATAAGAAGTTTTATAGATTACTAAAAACATGAACAAATTTGTACTAAATTCCTCCACACAAGCACATATTGCATATTGCAAATTAACATACGCTTATTACTTATTTACAAAAAATATGATGTATCACTGTTAAAAAAAATTAAACTCATTATATGCTACAAGTTAAAATTACTGATTAAAATCACTGGTGTTTATTTTTATTCAAGTTTGTTTAAATTTCATTCCAAATTTGTGGTATCTTAATCAAAAATACCATTTTGTGTACATGCATATAAAATATTCAGTTAAATGTGCGTAATTTCAAACATTATATTACACTAAAGCTCTCTTTCTGTTACCCATTTTTGTGAATATTATTTTTCAGAATTAAAACAGCTGCTAATTTTAGTAGATTGACATATTAATAACAGTTTAACATAAATACAAAGCTCAAGCTGTCCAACACAGAGGTTCAAAAATAAATAAAACTTTACTTCAGTGTAACAGTCTACACCACTGACTGAACCAGCTGTTCCTTTCTTTCTTTCTTTCTTTCTTTCTTTCTTTCTTTCTTTCTTTCTTTCTTTCCCATCTGCCATCTGAGTGGAAAAAAGCTTATTTTTGTGAAAGAACAGCTAATTTTCGTCACATATTGTCTGTAGGATCCTCACCAGGAAACCTGCTGTGGTAGTTGGCGTCACAGTTGTATCCATTAAACTGTGCCTGGACCGTCGCCCCGTTACTCAGCACCACAAAGATTAAGCACATTCTGGTCATCTCGGCTCCTGAGAGATGTTTGCCTGCTATCATCTTCAGAAGGTCAACTTTGCATTAACCACATTCCTTGGTGCAGGACGCGGATGTTACAAGAAGTATCAATTTCAAAATTAGATGTTCAAAACACAACTGGCTGCCTCGTTTGTTCCCTTCAAAGCAAACTCCGACCTCTGTCCGAGTAGAACACCACCTTCACCTCGGTCTCCTAATCCTGTCTTATCCCTCACACCTCAGTCGCTCATATTGGCCCAGAACTCCTTTTAAGCTAAGGCCAACCTCTCTCTCAAACCAGTCCAACTCCCACCAACACCCGTTTGGGTTTGTCTGCTGGTTTGTGAGGACACAAAAATTTTGTGTGTTGCATGAAGCACCAAAACCCATCTTTGCGTAGCATTGATGGAGAAGATAGGAGGACTCATTATCCAGGGCCAAACATGGGAACTCCATCAGATTTCAATGGCTCAGACAAATCTATTGACAGCACTCAGAAACTTGAGCAGGCGGCGCTCTGAGAGTTCCCACTCGTCTCGCCTCGGTCTGATCTTCTTCTGTCCACTCACACAAACAGTGGGCCTCAGTGGGGGAGGACCACGCCGAGAATTAAGCTGTCATCGGTTTGTTCGGCGGCATACATTCACACGAACAGAAAAGTCAGCTCACGGTCTGATGCAGCGCTGTGTGTGTGTGTGTGTGTGTGTGTGTGTGTGTGTGTGTGTGTGTGTGTGTGTGTGTGTGTGTGTGTGTGTGTGTGTGTGTGTGTGTGTGTGTGTGATTGTAATGCATGAGGCATCACTTAGAGTATTCCGTGGTGTGCACAGCAGCATGTGTTCAGTGTTGCAGAAAGCAAAGTAGAATCTCAATCTGGAGTCTGTTTCACTATCGTCTTGTTTCTCTCCCTTGAGAGACTTTTACCGCAGTCCATCGAAGAAGTTATAACAAAGCACATGTTAAAATGTCTGATCTCACATCAGAAAAAATAGACTTTAAGCAAACTGGCTTTTGAAGTGATTCATGTCAGGATCACAGAGCAGGTGGCTCGGTGGGACAGGAGTTTGACTTCCAGTATACGAGTAAAGTTGTATGTGATTCATGCTACTTGTCATCTCCATCATTCCAGGCCACCCACCTGGAGATGGGTACTGGCCTTGGCTGGGGAAGTAACCTGTGATGGACTGGTGTTCCGACCAGGGGGAGTCATAGACTCATCATTACCTTCACGCTACAATATTTGGGGATAAGCACCAGCACTAATGAGCTCCATGGCCTGGGTAGGAGGTATAGGATTCCTGTCAAGTTCAAATCAAATCAAATCAATTTTATTTATATTGCGCCAAATCACAACAAACAGTTGCCCCAAGGCGCTTTATATTATAAGGCAAGGCCATACAATAATTACGGAAAAACCCCAACGGTCAAAACGACCCCCTGTGAGCAAGCACTTGGCGACAGTGGGAAGGAAAAACTCCCTTTTAACAGGAAGAAACCTCCAGCAGAACCAGGCTCAGGGAGGGGCAGTCTTCTGCTGGGACTGGTTGGGGCTGAGGGAGAGAATCAGGAAAAAGACATGCTGTGGAGGGGAGCAGAGATCGATCACTAATGATTAAATGCAGAGTGGTGCATACAGAGCAAAAAGAGAAAGAAACACTCAGTGCATCATGGGAACCCCCCAGCAGTCTAAGTCAATAGCAGCATAACTAAGGGATGGTTCAGGGTCACCTGATCCAGCCCTAACTATAAGCTTTAGCAAAAAGGAAAGTTTTAAGCCTAATCTTAAAAGTAGAGAGGGTGTCTGTCTCCCTGATCTGAATTGGGAGCTGGTTCCACAGGAGAGGAGCCTGAAAGCTGAAGGCTCTGCCTCCCATTCTACTCTTACAAACCCTAGGAACTACAAGTAAGCCTGCAGTCTGAGAGCGAAGCGCTCTATTGGGGTGATATGGTACTATGAGGTCCCTAAGATAAGATGGGACCTGATTATTCAAAACCTTATAAGTAAGAAGAAGAATTTTAAATTCTATTCTAGAATTAACAGGAAGCCAATGAAAAGAGGCCAATATGGGTGAGATATGCTCTCTCCTTCTAGTCCCTGTTAGCACTCTAGCTGCAGTATTTTGAATTAACTGAAGGCTTTTTAGGGAACTTTTAGGACAACCTGATAATAATGAATTACAATAGTCCAGCCTAGAGGAAATAAATGCATGAATTAGTTTTTTCAGCATCACTCTGAGACAAGACCTTTCTAATTTTAGAGATATTGCGCAAATGCAAAAAAGCAGTCCTACATATTTGTTTAATATGCGCATTGAATGACATATCCTGATCAAAAATGACTCCAAGATTTCTCACAGTATTACTAGAGGTCAGGGTAATGCCATCCAGAGTAAGGATCTGGTTAGACACCATGTTTCTAAGATTTGTGGGGTCAAGTACAATAACTTCAGTTTTATCTGAGTTTAAAAGCAGGAAATTAGAGGTCATCCATGTCTTTATGTCTGTAAGACAATCCTGCAGTTTAGCTAATTGGTGTGTGTCCTCTGGCTTCATGGATAGATAAAGCTGGGTATCATCTGCGTAACAATGAAAATTTAAGCAATGCCGTCTAATAATACTGCCTAAGGGAAACATGTATAAAGTGAATAAAATTGGTCCTAGCACAGAACCTTGTGGAACTCCATAATTAACCTTAGTCTGTGAAGAAGATTCCCCATTTACATGAACAAATTGTAATCTATTAGATAAATATGATTCAAACCACTGCAGCGCAGTGCCTTTAATGCCTATGGCATGCTCTAATCTCTGTAATAAAATTTTATGGTCAACAGTATCAAAAGCAGCACTGAGGTCTAACAGAACAAGCACAGAGATGAGTCCACTGTATGAGGCCATAAGAAGATCATTTGTAACCTTCACTAATGCTGTTTCTGTACTATGATGAATTCTAAAACCTGACTGAAACTCTTCAAATAGACCATTCCTCTGCAGATGATCAGTTAGCTGTTTTACAACTACCCTTTCAAAATTTTTGAGAGAAAAGGAAGGTTGGAGATTGGCCTATAATTAGCTAAGATAGCTGGGTCAAGTGATGGCTTTTTAAGTAATGGTTTAATTACTGCCACCTTAAAAGCCTGTGGTACATAGCCAACTAATAAAGATAGATTGATCATATTTAAGATCGAAGCATTAATTAATGGTAGGGCTTCCTTGAGCAGCCTGGTAGGAATGGGGTCTAATAGACATGTTGATGGTTTGGAGGAAGTAACTAATGAAAATAACTCAGACAGAACAATCGGAGAGAAAGAGTCTAACCAAATACCGGCATCACTGAAAGCAGCCAAAGATAACGATACGTCTTTGGGATGGTTATGAGTAATTTTTTCTCTAATAGTTAAAATTTTATTAGCAAAGAAAGTCATGAAGTCATTACTAGTTAAAGTTAAAGGAATACTCGGCTCAATAGAGCTCTGACTCTTTGTCAGCCTGGCTACAGTGCTGAAAGAAACCTGGGGTTGTTCTTATTTTCTTCAATTAGTGATGAGTAGTAAGATGTCCTAGCTTTACGGAGGGCTTTTTTATAGAGCAACAGACTCTTTTTCCAGGCTAAGTGAAGATCTTCTAAATTAGTGAGACGCCATTTCCTCTCCAACTTACGGGTTATCTGCTTTAAGCTGTGAGTTTGTGAGTTATACCACGGAGTCAGGCACTTCTGATTTAAAGCTCTCTTTTTCAGAGGAGCTACAGCATTCAAAGTTGTCTTCAATGAGGATGTAAAACTATTGATGAGATAATCTATCTCACTCACAGAGTTTAGGTAGCTACTCTGCCCTGTGTTGGTATATGGCATTAGAGAACATAAAGAAGGAATCATATCCTTAAACCTAGTTACAGCGCTTTCTGAAAGACTTCTAGTGTAATGAAACATATTCCCCACTGCTGGGTAGTCCATCAGAGTAAATGTAAATGTTATTAAGAAATGATCAGACAGAAGGGAGTTTTCAGGGAATACTGTTAAGTCTTCAATTTCCATACCACAAGATCTAAGATATGATTAAAGTGGTGGGTGGACTCACTTACATTTTGAGCAAAGCCAATTGAGTCTAATAATAGATTAAATGCAGTGTTGAGGCTGTCATTCTCAGCATCTGTGTGGATGTTAAAATCGCCCACTATAATTATCTTATCTGAGCTAAGCACTAAGTCAGACAAAAGGTCTGAAAATTCACAGAGAAACTCACAGTAACGACCAGGTGGACGATAGATAATAACAAAAAAAAAACTGGTTTTTGGGACTTCCAGTTTGGATGGACAAGACTAAGAGCTAAGCTTTCAAATGAATTACTGCCGACGTGAATTACAATCTTACCAATTTACGCTTAGCCTTAGCCAGCAGTTTCAAATTTCCTTCAATGTCGCCTGCTCTGGACAAGACAATTGACTATGGTTGCTGGTGTCGCTAACTTCACATTTCTCAAAACAGAGTCGCCATTAACCAGAGTTTGATCCTTGGTGGGTGTGTCGTCGAGTGGGGAAAAACGGTTAGAAATGTGAACGGGTTGGCGGTGTACACGGGGCTTCTGTTTAGGGCTACGCTTCCTCCTCACAGTCACCCAGTCGGCCTGCTTTCCCAGCTGCTCGGGATCTGCTGGAAGGGAACTAACGGCGGCTAAGCTACCTTGGTCCGCACCGACTACAGGGGCCTGGCTAGCTGTAGAATTTTCCACGGTGCGGAGCCGAGTCTCCAATTCGCCCAGCCTGGCCTAAGCTACACTTTTTACAAGTACCATTACTGCTAAAGGAGGCCGAGGAATAACTAAACATTTCACACCTAGAGCAGAAAAGTGCGGGAGAGACAGGAGAAGCCGCCATGCTAAACCGGCTAAGAGCTAGTAGCTGCGCTAAGCTAGCAGATTCCTAAAAACACACAAAGTGAATAATGTGTAAATAATTTAGAGGTGATTCAGCAGAGGGAGTGCTTTAGTTAAGGCACGTGAAGATTACACTGTGAAACAAATCGTTATCTAGTTATCTAGATCAATCTAACTGCACAGATTAAACAGCTAACAGATACAGAAAAACACCGCTGTGCTCCGAAACAGGAAGTGATACAATGCCGCAGTGAGAGCCAACCACCAGTAGAGGCAAGCAAGAGAAAATAAAATTTATAATTTATAAATGTGGTGTGAACAATTGTAACAGTACATCTGTGTGCTAAATTTTTGGATATTGTCAACATTGTTGCCTCTTTAGCTATCTGGTGGAGCTAAATGGATTCAGGTCAGGTCATCCAGAGATGGGTGTGGTAATTGTGCTGAAGACCCTCCTGTCCTGTGCACCAACAGCTTTTCCTATATATTCGTTTTGTGAATTGTTTTGTAATTTATGTCTGTAGCATGGCCCAAGCAGAGGGTCACCCCTTTGAGTCTGGTCTGCTTGAGGTTTCTTCCTCAGAGGGAGTTTTTCCTTACCACTGCTGCTCTGGGGTTACTAAGGTTAGACCTTACTTGTGTGAAGCGCCTTGAGGCAAATCTGTTGTGATTTGTCCCTATATAAATGAAAATAAATTGAAAAACTGAAATTGAAATTGTGAGAAGACCATTGCCAAACATTTTTCTTGTAGATTTAAAGGTGTCACATTGAGTGGTTCAGGGTGGGGTACCGGGCTGTTTGTTTTTTGTGAATTCTCAGACTCTGTCTGGTGTTGGGGTTCGGGATGTGTGTTGTACTTTATATTACATTGTCTCAGGGTTGCCTCGTACTGCCTGTGAGAAGTTTGGGTGCACCGTCTCGTTGAGTGGCTGCTGTCAATTCAAATCAATTTATTTAAGTAGCACCAAATCACAACGTAAGTCATCCCAAGGTACTAGACAAGGGTAAAGTTTAATCTTACTCACCCCCTGAGCAAGGACAATGGCAACAATGGTAAAGAAAAACCTCAAGGAGATCAAAATCAGAGGGGTGATCACCTCTTTGGCCATAAGAAAACAACAACTAACAAATTAACACAGTGCAACAAAGAACTGCCAAACATGCAAGACAGAGATGATGGAACTAAGCATCCTGGGACTTATAGAGGACAGTGATCATAGTGACCTATAGTTTTAAAGTTTATGAACCTGTGAAGTGGGATTATCATAGCCAACCAACAGTTCTGTTCCCAAACCCCTGCAATGGTCACAAGTCCTCCAGTTTCCACATGGATCCACAGCAGACCATAGACCATAACAGTCTTCCTGCCCCAGTCGCCATCCAGTGACAGTAAGAGCGGATGTAACAGAGGCCAGCAGGTGTCGCTGTGCACATGTAGTTAGTAAACCTCACTCCCAACAGCTCAAAAGGATTCTCTGGTCACAAGGCCAGAGCCCTGGGTTTTAGCCTTCTGATTAGAGACTCTGACTTTCATGCCGAGGATCGTGAATTTGTGTCCCGAGGGGAACAAATAGGGCGGAGTCATAACAACACAACGCAGAGTGCAGCCACTACACAGCCATCACGCATTCCACACCACACGAGCGGAAGGTCCCATACTCAAGACACAGGAGACTGACAGAAGAACCATGCGATGCTCCTCCTCCATGTTACATCTCATGGATGTCAGCAATGTCACTCCTACGGCTTCTTTGTTTCAAGTACCTCAGGTAAGAAGACAGAGGTCTCAATTTCAATTTCAATTTATTAATTTATATAGCGCCATCTCACGACGTAGTCACCCCAAGGCGCTTCACATAACACACAATTTATGACAACACAAAGTAATTTAAAATTAAAATTTAAAATCAAAAGGGCATAATAAAAAGGTAAAACACAGTAGAATAAAAAGAAATTACAAAGCAAACACAACAGAATAGATTAATGATGAGACAGTCTAAAAAAGTAGGTCTTCAGTCTTGATTTAAAAGTCTCCACCGTGTCAGACTGCCTAATAACTGCAGGTAGAGCGTTCCAAAGACTAGGGCCATGGTAGGACAAGGCTCTATACCCCACAGACGTTTTATTCACCCTTGGAACACCCAAAGCCCTGTGCCCTGCAAACACAAGGGCCACGCAGGTACGTAGGGCTTAACCAAGTCAGCCAGGTAGGAAGGAGCCAGTCCATGAGCAATTTTATAGACCAGCAACAGGACTTTAAAATCCGATCTGGCAGAAACTGGAAGCAAATGAAGGGATGCCAGAATGGGTGTAATGTGGTCAAACATTCTACTTTGTGTCAAAAGTCTGGCAACAGCATTCTGCACTAACTGAAGACTGCGGCAGACTAGAAAATAAAGTATTACAATAATCCAATCTGGAAGAAATAAATGCATGTATCAAAGTCTCGGCATCAGCCATAGACAAGATGGGACGAAACCTCACTATGTTTCGCAGATGGAAGAAGGCAGTCCTCGTAATATCTCTAATGTGGGGGCCAAAGGATAACATAGGATCAAAAAGTACCCCAAAATTTCTCACTTTGTCCATATGACCACAGGTCTGTGGTCACTTCTCGCCTCCTGATAGCACTACAGACTGTATATGGGTAGTACTGATTATTGAGCCTGTGCATGTCACCTCCCACTGAGGCGAGGGCGCTCTGTATCCTGTGGTGTTGGAATATTTTTGGGCTGACCTTCATACTCATGGGTTCACAGAAGCATATGACATCTCAGGTTTGAATATTCCTTTCAAATATGTGGTGTTTCCATAGACCATTTATGTCACCCATAGGTTCTTTTCAAGCTGAATTATTGCTTACACCGCCAACTCCCAGCCAATCAATGAATGGCCACACAGGTGGAGCATGGACGACACCGGCCTGGATACAAGACAACTCGGCTTGGTGCGAACTCGGCCCCAGGTGTGAACTGGGCCTGGAACTAACAACACCCCTATCCCCTACCCCTATCCCTACCCCTTAACCCTAACCCAGGCAGAGTTCTGCCAGAGGCTGGGTTTTCTTATTATCACCACCATGGCCTGGATGGGATGCATGATGCCCAATCATGAGTCCATCTCACATTTACCAAACAAGCAAAGCGAAGCTAAGGCTAACAGGCTAACTTTGGTTCGGGTGTTTAACACATATTTTTGTGGTGATTGCAGGTATTAAAATCATATTACTGGCACATTGCCTTTGTAACTCTTGTACTATCAGTGGACCTAATGTCACCAAGCTATCTGAAAATTACTACTAGCCTGGTGCTAGCGTATAAATTAAATAATACTAAAATTGTACTCAATGGAAATACCGTAGCACTGACTTTGTTGTTATTAACCACATAGAAATTATCTTAGATATTTGTACAACCCCAAATCCAATGAAGTTGGGACGTTGTGTAAAATGTAAATAAAAACAGAATACAATGATATGAAAATCCTCTTCAACCTGTATTCAACTGAATACACCAGAAAGACAAGATATTTAATGTTCAAACTGATAGACTTTATTGTTTTTGTGCAAATATTTGCTCATTTTGAAATGGATACCTGCAACACGTTTCAAAAAAGTTGGGATGGGGAAACAAATGACTGGGAAAGTTGATAAATGCTCAAAGAACACCTAATTGGAAACAGGTGAGTGTCATGATTGGGTATAGAAGGAGCATTCCCAAAAGGCTCAGCCATTCACAATCAAAGATGGGGTGAGGATCACCACTTTGTGAACAACTGTTTGAAAAAATAGTCCAACAGTTTAAGAACAATGTTTCTCAATGTTCAATTGCAAGGAATTTAGGGATTCCATCATCTACAGTCCATAATATAATCAGAAGATTCAGAGAATCTGGAGAACTTTTGACACGTTAGCGGCAAGGCCGAAAACCAACATTGAATGCCCGTGACCTTTGATCCCTCAGGTGGCACTGCATTAAAAACCAACTTCATTGTGTAAAGGATCTTACCGCGTGGGCTCAGGAACACTTCAGAAAATCATTGTCAGTTAACACAGTTCGTCGCTACATCTACAAGTGCAACTTAAAAATCTACCATGCAAAGTGAAAGTCATACATCAACAACATCCAGAAACACCACCACCTTCTCTGGGCCCGAGCTCATTTGAAATGGACAGATGCAAAGTGGAAAAGTGTGCTGTGGTCTGATGAGTCCACATTTCAAATTGGTTTTGGAAATCATGGATGTCTTGTCCTCCAGACAAAAGAGGAAAAAGACCATCCAGATTGGTACCAGCTCAAAGTTCAAAAGCCAGCATCTGTGATGGTATGGGGGGGTGTTAGTGCTCATGGCATGGACAACTTACACATCTGTGATGGCACCATCAATGCTGAAAGGTACATCCAGGTTTTGGAGCAACACAGGCTACCATCCAAGCAACGTGTTTTTCAGGGACGTCCCTGCTTATTTCAGCAAGACAATGCCAAGACACATTCTGCATGTGTTACAACAGCAACAACGGAGACCCCAGACTGTTGAACAACTGAAGTCGTACATCAAGCAAGAATGGGAAAGAATTCCACCTACAAAGCGTCAACAATTAGTGTCCTCAGTTCCCACACGCTTATTGAGTGTTGTTAGAAGGAAAGGTGATGTAACACAGTGGTAAACATACCATTGTCCCAGCTTTTTTGAAACGTGTTGCAAGCATCCATTTTGAAAATGAGCAAATATTTGCACAAAAACAATAACGTTTATCAGTTTGAACATTAAATATCTTGTCTTTGTGGTGTATTCAGTTGAATATAGGTTGAAGAGGATTTGCAAATCATTGTATTCTGTTCTTATTTATATTTTACACAACGTCCCAACTTCATTGGAATTGGGGTTGTAAGTAAAATTCTCAGAAAGGACAATCAGTCAACTTGACCAGGTGGAGTCTCTAACCGCTAGCAGCATCTGCTAGTGGAACCCTGGAACCCTGACTCCAGCACAGAGCTGTCACGCATGGTGACCACGCACATCATTATTCATTACTTTATGGCTTAAAATATCTAAAACTGATGAGTTATGCAACAATTCACCCCTGTACAGCTGTGATGAAGGGGGAAATTAGCTATTGATAGTAAAACATAGGCTGTTGATACTTTAACGTAGGAATCTATGGAGAGTGACTCACTTTTGCAGTCAGCCTCAAGTGGACATACAAGGAACTGCAAGAGTTTCCACTTCTGCGTTGGATTTATTTTTCAGCACCAGAGGCTCGAGCTTTGGCATTACTAACAATTACACCGTTTCTCCAGTTAAATGTACAACTGACTGAAAATTTTCATTCAGGCCATATTTCATAATGAATAATGTGACCATATTAATCTGCCTTGCAGGCCACATCTGGCCATCGGGCCGCCACTTTAAGGCATCTATTACAGTGTAGGACAATTTATTATAGATCACTGTTGCCATGAATAAGCATGAGGTGCTATCAATTTATAGGATCCGTGCACTGTTGGGCGTGCATGCGTGCGTGTGTGATTGAGGAACACTATGTGCTTGAAGTGTTTTGTCCAGTTTTGCCACTGAACACAACTTCAGTGCAACATGACGCACGCAGTCACTGTGTCCTCGTAGCTCACGTGTCAGACTCGTATCCGGACTGAAGCACAGGTGCTTGGATTGTGAGGGAGGGCTGAAATCAAATAGCATTCAGAGCAAATAGGATCAGATGGCCATGAACACATGAAATGAATAGAGTGAACCCATTAGCAACAGCCAATGACCTACTTGGAAATGCACAGACATATGCTCTAATTCTGCAATATGCCTCATTTTTAGCATGTAACATTTAATTAGAAAGCATGCACAAGCTTCTATATGCATTCATGTTTACCCACACGTGGGGGTCCAGAAGTATTTGGACACTGACAATAATACTAATAACAATGATATAGCAGCATCAGTTTGAGGGTATGTTCGTCCAAATCACTGATCACTGTGATTACGTTACCTTGGTATTTCACCTTCTTTCAAGCTGCCAGTTGTTGGGCTGCAGGAAAAGATTATTTTTCTTTCTAGTCACACACTGCTGTGCTCAGAGACATTAATGGCTCAGGACCAACCGTCACTCTCAGATCTGGCTTTCAACAGCGTCTCTCTATCTGATCACCCTGAAACATCCAGCTTCAACAAACACATATCAAAATCATACAATCTGGGCTGCATCACAAAAGCTGTAAGAGCGTGCCTGTAATCTGACGCTCGGGTCTAAACACAGGCAGGAAAGCGAAGCCCATCAAAGGCCGAGCTGCCATTTGATCCCCAGCAAGGAAAGTTTGCAGTGGTCTTTGTTTTAAAGGACGGAACAAAGGCAGATGTATAATGGATTTAAGGAAAACAGACTTATTGGCACAGTGTTTGCATACACCGATGATATTTGCACAGATTGAAGACTGTTGATATAATTATTCATTAGAAAAGAAATGGAGTTTAAACAGAGCCTGGCCTTTTTCCACATGTTGCTACTTTATTTGTACGGCAAATTTCCAAATGTTCTATGAAACTAGCTTTTTTGCAAAAATGGATGCAGATTTTTATTTTTTTTTTTTAATCGCTTTGGCCTGGAATAAATGCAGCTAAACTGATCCAGATGAAGGAGCAGAGCAGAGAAGGTGAGGGTTACACCCTTGATTCCTTGTTGGTTGACAGCCAAATTAAATTGTAATGAGCAGATTTTCATAAATCGTGACGAGGCTGCATCTGGTCTAGTCTAAATGCAAAATATTACATTTGGAATAGAGTCCATTTATTCTGGGGACTGATCTGGATACAACGAAGCTGCCCATAAGGGCAGAGACACAACTGTAAGTTGATTTTTGGCTGTCAGACACTTATTTTCAACAAAAGTTAACTTAGCAAATGAATAAACAACATTTGTCGCCATCTAGCGGCTGATGTGCACATTTCAGGGCTTCTGCTTTATTTCCTATTTGAAATTCAGCAAAATCCAGTAATGAAGGCATTTATAAATGTCAGAAATGCATGATTTTTTTTGGCATGCAGATCTTTCACCTCCCCATATATAATATATAAAAATTTCACTTTGTAGAATTTTATGATTTTTGAGTTTCAAGACATGAAATTTGCCAAAAGGGCATACAGAAGGAGGGAATTTCTTCTGACAAGCACAATTTACAGCTGTAAAAAGGGCGGAACCAAGAAACTTTTAAAGAACATTGCAACATGGGTCATTTTACCATTTTTCTGAAATACGAAAATACTGGGTTTGGTCCAGAGTTTGTACCATTACATCCAGAGAAGGGGACAGAGAGAACTACAATGTACCTACCTTACAATGTAAATGTCTTTACATTGTAAGGTAGCATTTTAAAAGCAAACTATTTTGCAACATTTAGGGGAAGGGATGGGCAGGAAGAGTTGTGTCACCACGGCGCTCTGTTAGAACAGGTGTGAAATGTCTCAGTACCAACAATATCCATATGCAGACTTGGATTAGATTCCCTGTCCGTGAGATTGGACAGGACACTTTATCTTCATTGACTCAGTCCACCCATCTGAAAACTGGGAACATTACCTGCCTTGGACTCACGTTCTTTGGACTGTTAGGCCTCAGGGATCTGTATATGACTTCTGAAATGTCTTGAACAAAAAATAAAATTCTCAAAGACAGGATCATATTAAATGAGAATGCCCGTGAACACATTCTTTCGTCATTATTGTGATCCAGTTTTCATTCTTGTCCATCAACTGAAGAAATAGTTTGAACAAATGTCAACCCCTGACCAACTGATGCAGTTCTCAAAGTGTTGGAGCCTGACAGCTGTTAGACACAGCACCCACTGTTCCACACTGGACGAGCGGGATTTGGACTGTTTTGGAGAGGTTGATGGACACTGCAGCCTTAACATTGTGTAGAAGACAGCAAATACTGAATTATGTACACTGAAAAAAAGAACCAACTTTAAAAAAGCATTACTATTGACAAAATCTAAATGAATTAAGTTGTTTGAACTTAAGTTAGCAACTTAGATCAACTCCAACTTATAGACTTAAGTTCAAACAACTTAATTTATTCAGGTTTTACCCAATGAAATGCTTTCTAAGTTGGTTCAACTATTCTCTTTTTCAGTGTACTATAATGTTTTGAAATCAACCAAAGTCTGATGGAGAATAAATGTCACTCAATTCTGAGCAGGATCTTTAAAAAAGAAGTGATTCTGAATATTTAGAAATTATTGAAGTTGAATTGATCAAACTACTGTAAAATAAAAACCACACTGAAAAAAGTGTTACAATTTGTAAAACCCTGAATGAAATAATTTTTTTGAACTTGTTTATAAGTTAGAGTTGATTTAACTTTCAAACTTAAGTTCAAACAACTTAATTCATTCAGGTTTTTACAAATTGTAACACTTTTTTTAAGTTGGTTCAAACATTCTCTTTTTTCAGTGCAGTAGATGATTTAACATTGTACGATTGTTTTGACGCCTTGGTGCAGACCCTAATCCTAACCCTCTGATGAGTGTAATCTGAAGGAGACTTGGCTCTACAAATACTCAAAATGACAATGTGCAGCTCTTCTAATACCCTGGTGGCTTGAGTTGGGGTTGTGCAGGAGCCTCTCACAACATCTTTTGTTGTGCTGGAAAGTTAGAAAAATTCCCAGGTGAGGAGGGAAACCAACATGATGCCTTATTGTTGGTGCATGTAACCCAAACCTGCAGGATGAGAACAATGTGTGAGGAGCACGGGCAAGGATCGCACTCACGGAAATTCTCACGACGACGCACATAAAACTCAAATAAGGGCGATATAAACTGCAAATCAGACTTTACTATGTATATCATTGAATTATACCTGTGAAATACTGATTGAAAACCTCACAGGAGGGCAGAGGTCATTTACAGTAATGGGACTGAGTGACTCAGATTTAGATTATTATTATTATTATTGGTGGATAAATAATCCAGTTATTTAAGATGTAGTGAAAACTATGATTAAAAAACAGGCTGAGTTTTTGAAGCAGTGGCAGAAAATGGAACCCTTCTTGAGCTGAACTGAAACAGACGACAGGATTTTGGTTGTAAATGCACAGCAGACAATAACATGGCGCGGTGCTGCCCCCTTGTGATGCACGCTATATACAACAGCCAGATTTATTTATTTAGTTTATTTTCCCACAAAAAGACTTCAACGACGTCATTCCAGTTTCAGAAGTTTGATCTGTTGGAGATGATGTTGTCATTTGTTAATTTAAGGTCAGACCAACAGAAGAGAAACAGCGCCCCTACTGGCAGATCAACACCAAGTTTAGCAGTTTTATTACCTTCATGCATGAAAGATTTCACGTCTTGCTTTCAGCACTTTTTTCACTTAACAATCCAACCTCAATATTCCATGACCTACACAAAAATGTATGGTGGCCATCCCTGTGACTAGACTATCCCTGGACTATCTTTGGCTGAATGTTCTGGAATTATGGGATTAAAAACAGCTAAAATTGTGACAAAGATTAACTTCAGAAACGTTGCTCCAATCTTGGTAAAAAGTGATGCAAACTATTGGTTGAGCTAATAGGATTAAGACCATGTTGAATGCTTGGTCTCCAAAGTAATGGTCAAAGTCCATTGGATTCTATGACATATGTTACCCCATAACTTCATAACTCAGCATGACAGAGCATGCAAACTATTCCTTTTTAAAACCCTCTTAACTCAAACAGTAATTTGCATTACTTTTGTGCCAAAATTGGAGCAACTTTAACTTTTGATCCCTGTACAAGTCTGAAACTGACGTTTGTCATCATTTTTGCTAGTTTTACTCCATAACTATAAAAATTCAGTTATAGATTGTCCAAACTATACCATTTTGGAATTGTTATGATCAGGCGTACAGTGTGGTGTAATTTTCAATATGATGGGAGCATTTCTAAATGTTGACCCTGTGAATTCTTCACTGACCACTACCTAAGGACAGCTACCAACCCAGGATGGCCACCATACATTTTTCTGCAGGCCACGGTATACTGAGTGTCAGTGTCATTTATTTCCATTAAGTGGTAATGACACCCTGCTTGGCTCATGGTTTACAATGGAGTTACCAAGAATTTGTCAGTATATACACAACATACAAGTGGTGCCGTAGCTGGAGACCACGTATAACCCGAGCAGGACAACACATCAGGAAGATCTTTTTCAACATCACCCACACATTTTAGAGTAGCCTTTTATTATGACCAGGTCAAGGCACGTCTACGCAATAATCACACTATTTAATCACCACATTATGCTACACCTGCTAAGTGACTGCTCTAACACATAGTTTAAATATTTAAAACAAATGAACCTTTTGTGTGCAGAGAAAACTCACATGTTTTACTTACTCATGAAAAAGGGGAGTGAAACTGAAAATTTTGCATTTATTGCACTTTGCAATTTTGCACTTATTGACTCATGAATAAATAAAACACCTGTGTGTTACTATACTCATTATACTGCTCTACAGACAAAATGCCCCAAAAATAAAAATATATAGTCAAACTTTAGTCATTTTGGGCCACTGAGAAGGAAAATTATTTTTGAAATTGTTGATTGGCTCCAGTTTTAAGATATATTACTGGGTCAGCAAATATGACCCTGACATGTAACTGCCTTTAAGAAGAATTATGATGTGTATTATAGTAGCAAGTCTTAACCGTGTCAGTGGTTCTGAATGCATTTATTTTAAATTTCTTATGATGTGTCATTATATACATTTTGTATATTTTTATTTTACACAATAAAATTAATTATGAATTATAATTAGGAATCATGGAGGGTGGGTGAGTTATAAAAGGAAGGAATCTTAATTTAAATCACAATAGAATAGAATAGAATAGAATAGAATAGAATAGAATAGATGTTTATTGTCATTGCATTTCTGCAATTAAATTCTGGTGGCATTTTCCAAACAGCTATACGTGGAACTGGCTAAAAACTGTTATATGGCTGGGGGGGCCTGGCTGCCGGTTTGTTTCTGTCTTTTGGTTTTCCTCCCAGGTGGCGTGCGTTTGGGACTGAGTGGCTGTGTTGCTGAGGCTGTCAGGACCTCACCCTGATCACCTGCGACTCGTCAGGACTCACAGCTGTGGTGCATCTGGATGGATTGGAACATGTTGGCATTTAAGACTGGAGTGCACAGTGTGTATTTGCCAGAGACTCGACCTTGTGACCAGACGGGTGAGATCGTCGTCTCGGGAGCCATCTCATCAGCAGCGGATGCTGAGAACGTCCAGGTTTGATGCACAGTCTGTGAAAGAGGAGGGGGTGAGGTTTCACGCTCGTCAGCACACTTCCTGAGGTACGTTAGATTTTGTGACTAACAGTTATACAGTCAGTAAATGTGGTGTCCCTCACACCTTATTGTATTGAGCTGTTTGTTAGTCATGTATCAGCTTCCACTGCAGTGGAGTTTTGTGAACTGGATGTTCCATGCCTGCAGGTTGGGAAGCTGATCAGTAATCAAGCCAGGAAGTGTTTGCTGTTTGTACACCTTTAAGTGTTCTGTGTGTAGAGTGTGGACTTCTTTCACAGACTCGGTTGTTGCGGCCACCTGGGGGGGTGTCGGCGGGGTCCTTGGGTCCGAAACAGCTTCTGGCTCCGGACCGTTAGCGCTGCTGGGAGCGCACCACGCCAGGCCGCACCTTTTTGTTATTATATTATCACTGTTATGTATTAAATTCAGTTAGCCTTTGTACCGTGCTCTGCTTATTTCATACTGGGTCCTTCAAACGCTGGTTGGTTCTCCGAGCTGCGTCCGACACATAACAAAAACATCTTTGATTGGATCTAGGAATAAACCTGAGGTTTATAGGTTCAGTGCTGGAGCATTTACTACAGGTGCAGCAGGAAAATGGAGCCCATCCTTGCTTGCAGATAACTGCTGGACAGTGACAAGAGACGTTCCATTTAATGAATACCAGAGAAAGGCCAAGAAGCTCTGAGTAGACGCTGAATGGGAACTCTGCTCTGTGATTAAATTTTTTTTACCACTTTTGTTCCAAAATAAATTTAATATATAACCCTTCTGCTGATTTTTAAAATTTTACAAAAAGAGAGCAGGTGAAATATATAAACAATAAGAGAAACATGAAAAGACCTCTGTTTATGATTTATCATGAAAACTCTATGATCAACACAATATAATTATGTAGATGTAACATGCAAAAATGTAAATATCTTTAAACCAGTAAACAATTAGCCATGTTTATTGTCATATTTCAGTTCAGCATGCTAAAATGCATAATTTTGTTTCTGAAGCAGAAAACTAAAATTTGTATACCAGTGTTATTTACTAAAATATGTAGTCATCATTAATATGCATATGTCTTGGACATGAATGAGCGAAGCTCGTCAGCATCTCACCATGTTATTTAGGTTCTTCAGACTTTATTTTGAGTAAATGCTTCAGGGGAGCATTAGCATGGCAAAATCCTTTCAGCTTCTGGGGGAGCTCCCAGATCCCTGCCTTTTTAAGCGTTTATCTTTATTTTCCTCTCACATACTCGGAAAAGCTCCTCGCCATCTAACCATGTCCTTTAGGTCCTTCAGACTTTTTTCAGTAAAATGGTCCGAGAAATTGTGGATGTGCCTGGACATGCCAGAACATGTCCCGTGAGGCTTCATCACGGCGTTGCTGTGCGCCATGCGGCACCGCCACGACGCAACGCCGTGATGAAGCCTCACGGGACATGTCCAGGCACATCCACAATTTCTCGGATAATCACTTGATGGAAAAACCACCGACAGCTGTCTGAACGCCATCTCAAAGCCATCCTGTGAGACCAAAACGGAGGTGTTCCTTTGTCTCGCCCCATCAGCAAATCGGTCGTGACGCTGCTCGGCTTTCCATGACAAAATCTCTTGTTAAAAGTGAAATCTGCCGGAAAATGGTTGATGTCCAGCTCTTGTGATAACCAGAGAAAGTGCACACGACGGTCTCAGATCCACAGAGCCATCCGTTTAGAAATGATCCTGTGGTTTGTGGTTCTCGATGGCGGCACGGAGCGCGGCATGCTGAGCGTCCTTAAAGCCGTCCTTAAAGCTGTAGTAACAGTCCTTATTCTCTTTGAAGACCGTAAAATTTTCACCAAAAGCCAGATAAATTTTTCGAATGGTTTCCAGCTGCCAGTCTCTAACAGTTTCTGAAAAAATTCTGATGGAAAAAAAGCCCAGATCATTCCGCCATTTCCTGACAATGAAAATCCGCAGAGGGGGTGGACCACTCCTCACTCAAAGCCTGCTCACAGGTGAATGACGCAACCGACAGGCGTGGAAAAACTCACGCATGCGCATGAGGGTTCAAGCTTGTCTGACGCAATCACACGTGATTCAAATCCATATGGTTTTTGAAAAAAATAATAAGGTCAGATACTTTTCTAATAGACCTAGTACATCTCATATATATAGTGAAGCAGATAAGAGAATATTTAGAGTGGAATCCTGCAAATGGTGATACAACCATCAAATTTGGCACAGATAATCCATAGACATTAACTCTTTTGAAAAAACTGATTGGCCACTTGAATTTTCAATAGGCAACCAGGTAGGGGTCAATTGAAGAATTACACAGGGGTCAAAATCAGGGGTGGGCAACATGTTCCAGAAAGGGCCAAGAAGGTGCAGGTTTTCTTTGCAGCCACTGACTCCACCAGGTGATTTCACTGATTAATATCATTTTAAGCAGATGGAATCAGTTAATCAGTGAAATCACCTGGTGGAGTCAGTGGCTGCAAAGAAAACCTGCACCTTCTTGGCCCTTTCTGGAACAAGTTGCCCAAATTAAAAGATGCTCCAATCATATGGAAAACTACACCACATTATTTGCCTGATCATAAAGATTCCAAAAAGGTATAGTTTGGACAATCTGTGACTGAATGTTATGGAGTTATGAGGTAAAAGCAGCTAGAAAGGTGACAAAGGTCAGTTTCAGTTTGTACAGGGGTCAAAAGTTAAAGTTGCTCCATTAATTTTGCTCCAGCTGTATTTGTGCTGAATTTGATGCTTGTATCACCATTTGAAGGATTGTTTCAGTTATCTGCTGCACTAATAAGCCAACAGAGCATGAACTAGCTGATGTCTGCTGGTTTACAGATGTGTATATAAGACAACCCGAATTAAAGGAAAAATGCTGCTTTTAACAACCTGGACCTCATTTCTGGCATAAAATACGGTCGTTTACTCACCAATATAAGTTTGGAGTGATTAGAAGTCTACAGTTCAAACGACGTGTTGAGTTCAAATCTGGAGCAAACATTTTTCTTCTTCTACTAAGGTGGATTAGAACTTTTTGTGGTACACAGCACCAACTACTGGACAGGAGGAACAGCAGTCAGTGTGACTCACTGATTTGAAAATGCAGCTCTTTCAAACAGACGTGTGATGCTGTGACATGTCAATCGTCTGTGTCCAATCAGATTTCAGGGGAGTCCAGTGAAACCCCGGCCTCCACTCTAGCTCCACCCATGCCAGGAAGTGTTTGACATTTGAACACTGAACTGTACACTACGCGGAATGGGCCAGATCGATCGCTGCACCTTGATTGGCTGCTGAGGCCTGAAGCTGGCGGAAGCACAGAAAACGCCATCTTGAGTCCCCCAGAATTTCGAACGCCGATCTAAAAAAGACGCTCATAGCACACGCACAATTTAGATTAATATTTGCTGATTTAGCTTTGTTTGATTTGATTTAGCTTTGTTTGCACCGCAAGTGTTGTGTGGGCCGCTGAAGAGGAGGTACTGCTGGCCCACCACCAGAGGGCGCCCTGCCTGAAGTGCGGGCTTCAGGCACGAGGGGGCGCAACCGCCTCGTAGGAGCAACTGGGAGTGACAGCTGTCACTCATCATCAACACCAGCTGTCACTCATCACCACCATCTCCATAAAAGCCGGGCAGCAACTCCACCTCGCTGCCGAGATATTGTCTTACCTTCAGGTAAACACTCAGCTGTAGTTTTGGTGCCATACGCACACAATTGTTCTGGACATTTTGCAGGCGAACCTGTTGACTGGTCCGCAGCTGGAAGCTGGGAGGAGACGACACTCTTCGCTCCTCAGATAAGTAGTCACTCAGGCGCTGCACGTTATTGTTCCTGTTTCAGAGGTGGAGGTGTTTTTCCCACCCATTAACGGAGAGACTGTTGCTGACTGTTTTAATGGGTGTGTACACACACACCCACCATTAACTGTTTCTGCCTCCTGCCAGCAGTACCAGGTCTGACAGCTGGAGATGGTGGCCACCTGGGGACTCAGGACTTGGCAGCTCCGGTGTGCTTCAGATCCATTGGCAGTGGAAATCGTGTGGGGCCCGGCTCTTCTCTGGACAGACGTCTTCTATCCTCGAGCCTGCCCACACGTCACCTTTGTATATTGATTGAATGTGAAATCTGTGATTGTCTGTATTTTGTTGTGCACATTCACAACATTAAATTATTATCTTTTTGGCTCATCCATTGTCCGTTCATTTACGCGCCCTGTTGTGGGTCCGTGTCACTACAATTTCCCAACAGGATATCTCGGCCAACGTCATGGATTCCGAGGGGCATCAACCATCGGTTGAACAACCAATGGAAGAGCAGGGTGCACGGGCCCCAGCAGGAAACATGGTAGGTGAGTTGCAGCAAATCCTCACCAAATTCACTGCTCAGTTGGATTTAATGACCGAGCAGAACATCATACTCAATCATAGGATGGAGGCTCTCACCGCTCAGGTGGAATTGCATGCACAGGGCGCGGCTACAGCTCCTCCTCCTGCTGTCCTGGTGCCGAATATAGACATTCCAATGGTCATTCAACGAACCCCCCCCCCACCATCCCCTGAAGCATACATAAGTCCCCCGGAGCCATACGGAGGCTGTGTAGAGACGTGCGCAGACTTCTTGATGCAGTGTTCGCTCGTCTTTGCACAGCGTCCCGTCATGTACAAGTCAGACTCCAGCCGGGTGGCTTATGTGATTAATTTGCTTCGAGGTGAGGCAAGCGCCTGGGCTACTGTTGGGTATTTTCTCCTCCAAACATTCTTAAAACCTTGATAAGACAAACAGAGTCAAGAACCACCAGTGAGACAGAAAGTCAAATTTTACGCGCGGAGTGCAGTCAGGCTATACACCAAAGCTACACTAAAGTCTGGCCTGCGCTTCGCTCTTTTTATTAGTGAATCCCTCATCACATGAACAAAAACTTGTCCTAAGGGTGGGGGAATGACGCAAGACAAGTTTCTTCCCGTAACATAAACACACACGTCAATAAGTGCAGCTGTAAGCAAAAACAGTTTCTTTCTTTTACTCTTATCGTCGAAGGTCAGCACATCTCGTTCATCTGTTGCAGTTATCAGCTGTTCTGCATCTGCCTGGAACACTAAGCATCACATCATAATCAGTCAAAATTCAACCTTCAGTTCTTTTACTCCCAGTCGTTAGCGGCTACGAAAACAAGTTGTGTAATAATAATAATAAGTACATCCAGCTTCTCATTCCCAGTTCAGATTGACCCAGCATGCTAAAACAAGGTTGAATAACACGTACATTCTCGGGGTTAAGTGCAAACAGCACAACACCGTTCTCATCAGAAAGAAGACAAAAGGTACAAATGTTTAACAGTGATAACATATATATATATATATAAAATCCTTAACATTTCCCACCTGTTTATCACCTGTTAAACATATAGTAGGCATCACCCAGCTTAGTTAGTTAGTTTATTAACTTAGTTTATTCTGTCCACGTTTTTATTAATTGAACACCACCAACAGATGGAAGATTCGAATCCAGCTGCTATTTGATCAACCAGTTTATACTCGTCAGGCACTCCTCTGGGGACTCCTATTGCGTCAATATATGTTGGATTTCCTACTCCTTTCCAATCTCTTTTTACTCTATGTCTGGCTATGCCTTTCTGCCAATCCTCAGGAATAAGAGAGGCTGCATATGTCGTAACGTCTTCAGGGGTCATGGGTAACAATAATGATATTAATGCACAATAACCTGACACATTTCGTGGCAGTCTGTCAAAGATTCTGTTATTACCACACCACCACCATACATCACTTCGGCTGACTGGTATAAATGAACCGTTTTTTCTGTATTATTCGACTACACCACTTGTCTTATTACTTTTTCAGCTAAAGCTTCATAGGCTAAGAGTGTGTTAACTCATCACGTCAACAGTTCAAGCTTGAACTGGAGTTGTGAGCTTTTCAATATCATCATAATTCTCAGTACAGTCATTATAGTTTTCTCCACTAAGGTCTGACTGTTTCAATGCTTGATATTTTGGCATAGTTTGTTGGAAGGCCAGATTACACTGTACAAATGTATTTGACACCATTTTGCCAACCATTGTTTTGATACAAGGGATCACACAACACATGCAAAGTCCAATCAGAATTAGGACTATAATAACTGGTGTCACCATTTTCAATAGTAACTGCCAACATGGTCCTGAAGTCAACCAGGACCAGGGATTCCACCGGTTCATGGCTAGGGTGTCTTTATGCATTGCATCACGAAGTTTATTCAGCTCTTCCAATGCGTCCTGCATATCCACTGAATGAATGGAGTCTGGGATGAAAGTACAGCATGTTGTGTTCAGCAGAGCACAAACTCCTCCCTGTGAACCAGTAAGCAAGTCTAAAACCATGCGATTTTGCATCACCATGGTACGTAAAGCATCTATTTCAGTGTTTTGAGCTGCTACTATTTTTTCAGTTACATTCATGAACAGACCCAATCGATAATTCAGAGTTTCAATCATTAATGAATTTTTTCCCACTCCTATCCCGGGGAACAATGAATGTGCTATTTTATCTCCTACAGACCACAATTTTTGGTCCTTTGGTACATCCGAGCCCCACATGTGATCATGTGGTAACACATCTGGGTATATCAATCTCCTCCGTCTGGTGCTGCCATTCTTCTCTGTGGAGGTCCTTGGCACTACCACATATGTATGGTCAGTCACCTGGGTAGGTGCACACACACCACCCCAATTTGGTGGGAGACTCATGTACAGTCTGGAACCACAAAGCCAATAGATGTCATCATACACCGGAGTACCATTTACAGGTGGTAGCAAAAACTTACTAACATAAGCACATGATTCATCCGTTCCCCATGGACAGGAGCCTGTATAATTACATCCCCGTCCAATGTGATGAAGATAAGTACCATCCACATATTATGTTTTGGCTAGGCTTAAATGGGGGCTCCCGGACGAGCCCCCAGTCAATGTTGGGTATTTTCTCCTCCAAACATTCTTAAAACCTTGATAAGACAAACAGAGTCAAGAACCACCAGTGAGACAGAAAGTCAAATTTTACGCGCGGAGTGCAGTCAGGCTATACACCAAAGCTACACTAAAGTCTGGCACTCTGGGAGCAGAACTCACGGCTCCTAATGACATATACTGGGTTTGTGAGTGAGTTCAAACAGGTTTTTGATCATCTAAATAGAGGCGAGACCGCTTCAACGGTGCTACTGTCTATGAGACAGGGGCGTCAGAGTGCAGCCGAGTATGCAGTTGACTTCCGCATCGCGGCTGCGAGGTCCGGCTGGAATGCTGCTGCACTCCGCACCGCCTTTGTAAATGGACTGTCGTCGGTCCTAAAGGAGCACCTGGTGGCTAAGGACGAGCCGCGGGATTTAGACGGGCTGGATGGAATGGACTCCCTTCCGGGTCCGAAAAGGTTCCACCCTCCCCACTCTCCACAGCCTCAGCGCTCCGCGTGGTTACAGCTCCCCCTGCTGACGATGCTATGGACACGAGCACGGCTAAATTGAGAGCTTCCAGTAGACAGAGGAGACTGGCTCGCGGGGAGTGCTTCATCTGCGGCTCGAGTGAGCATCTGCAGAAAAACTGCCCCAAGCGGTTAAACACCAACGCCCGCCCTTAGAAACTGGGCTAAGGGTGGGCCAAGAAATTCACGTGGGACACACACGCATATCCGCACGTCTCCCAGTTACGATCCTGAGTGGGGATCTAACCCTTCAAGCCCCAGCACTGGTGGACACGGGGCCAGAAGGGAATCTGCTGGACAGCAGATGGGCAAGGGAACTGGGGCTCCCTCTAGTGGCGCTCCCTTCACCATTGAAGGTACGAGCACTAGATGGCACCCTTCTTCCCTTAATTACACACAAGACACAACCAGTAATTCTGGTAGTGTCTGGGAATCATCGGGAGGAAATTGAGTTTTATGTAATTCCTTCTACCTCCCGCATAATTTTGGGCTTCCCGTGAATGATAAAACACAATCCCCGGATTGATTGGCCATCTGGGGTTGTGGCTCAGTGGAGCAAAACCTGCCACCGGGAGTGTTTAGGATCCTCGGTTCCCCCCGGTTTGACTGCTAATGAGGAGGTTAAAGTCCCCCCAATCTGACGGCGGTGCCTGAGGAGTACCACGATCTTGCTGATGTTTTCAGCAAAGATCTGGCACTCACTTTCCCTCCGTACCGTCCGTACAATTGTGCCATTGATCTGATCCCGGGCGTTGAGTACCCGTCCAGCAGGCTGTACAACCTCTCACATCCAGAGCGCGAATCAATGGAGACCTACATCCGGGACTCGTTAGCTGCCGGGCTGATCCGGAACTCCACCTCCCCGATGGGAGCTGGTTTCTTTTTTGTGGGCAAGAAAGACGGCGGACTCCGTCCATGCATTTATTACAGAGGGCTGAACGATTACGGTTCGCAACCGATACCCGTTGCCCCTGTTGGATTCAGTGTTCACGCCCCTGCATGGAGCCAAAATTTTTACCAAAGTAGATCTTAGGAATGCGTACCACCTGGTTCGGATCCGGAAGGGAGACGAATGGAAGACGGCATTTAACACCCCATTAGGTCATTTTGAGTACCTGGTCATGCCGTTCGGCCTCACCAACGCCCCCATGATGTTTCAAGCTTTGGTAAATGATGTTTTGCGGGACTTCCTGCACCAATTTGTCTTTGTATACCTGGATGATATACTCATCTTTTCCCCGGATCCTGAGACTCATGTAAAGCATGTACGTCAGGTCCTGCAGCGGTTGTTGGAGAACCGGCTGTTTGTGAAGGGCGAGAAGTGCGAGTTCCACCACACGTCTTTGTCCTTCCTGGGGTTTATAATCTCGTTCAACTCCGTCGCCCCTGATCCGGCCAAGGTTGCAGCGGTGAGAGATTGGCCCCAACCGACAAGCCGTAGGAAGCTGCAACAGTTCCGCAGCTTTGCGAATTTCTACAGGAGGTTCATTAAGGGCTACAGTCAGATGGATAGCCCCTTGACAGCCCTGACCTCCTCCAAAGTCCCCTTCACCTGGTCGGATTGGTGCGAAGCCGCGTTTAGGGAGTTGAATCGTCGGTTTTCGACTGCACCAGTTCTGGTGCAGCCCGATCCTAGCCGCCAGTTCGTGGTTGAAGTGGATGCCTCTGACTCAGGGATAGGAGCCATGCTGTCCCAGAGCGGGGAGTCCAATAAGGTCCTCCACCCTTGTGCCTATTTTTCCCGCAGGTTGACCCCGGCAGAGCGGAACTATGACGTGGGCATTCAGGAACTCCTTGCGGTGAAAGAGGCTCTTGAGGAGTGAGACACCTGTTGGAGGGAGCTGTGGTGCCATTCACGGTTTTCACGGACCATTGGAACCTGGAGTACATCCGGACCGCCAAGCATCTGAACCCCAGGCAAGCCCGCTGGTCACTGTTCTTCGGGCGTTTTGACTTCCAGATCACCTACCGCCCCGGGACCAAGAACCAGAGACCCGGGGACCGGCCCGAAGAACCGACTACACGTCCCACCAGAGGCCAGAGCTGCAGTCCTGGACTTCTGTCACGGTTCCAAGCTCTCCTGTCACCCAGGGGTGCGAAGAACCGTGGCAGTGGTCCGGCAGCGCTTCTGGTGGGCGTCCATGGAGGCCGACATCCGGGAATACATCCAGGCCTGTGCCACCTGTGCCAGGGGCAAGGTGGACCACAAGAAGACTCAAGGACTCCTCCAGCCGCTTCCGGTGCCTCATCACCCCTGGTCACACATCGGCCTGTACTTTGTCACGGGCCTCCCGCCGTCCCAGGGAATGATGACCATCCTCACGGTAGTGGACCGGTTCTCCAAGGCGGCCCAATTCGTGGCCCTCCCGAAGCTCCCAACAGCCCAGGAGACAGCAGTCCTCCTGGTCCACCACGTTGTATGTCTGCATGAGATACCAACTGACATTGTCTCGGATCGTGGTCCTCAGTTCTCCTCTCAAGTCTGGAGGAGTTTCTGCAGGGAACTGGGGGCCACCGTGAGCCTCTCGTCCGGGTATCATCCACAGACGAATGGACAGGCAGAGAGGGCGAACCAGGAACTTGAACAGGCCCTCTGCTGCGTGACCTCCGCGCAGCCAATAGACAAACAAGAGCAATAAAAGAACAAGCTGAGCAGGAAAATCTCAAATCAGCCATATCCGACCATTGCAAGAGGAAAAATCACATCATGGACTGGACCAATGCCAGGGTCATACGTGCTGAAAGCAACAAATACCACCGCTGGATCAGAGAGGCCATCGAGATCCGCAAGCGAGGTCCAAGAAGCATGAATCGGGATGAGGGGGCCTACACCCTATCACATACATGGGATGCCATCCTGGAGAAGACGTCAGACAGTAGGGGGCGTAAGTTTCCCCTGCCGTCTGGCCAAATCAAGAAGTAGCAGCCTATAAGACACGTCACTTCCCCATCTTGTGACGCTTCTGAGGAAAGCTACAGGAAGTAGCCGAAACATGTAAAGCAGGTAAAACAATTTTTCCTGTCTGACTAAAAGAACTGTTGAAATAGTCAACATTTTATGCCTAACAGTGCTTTATTATTATGAATTTTCCATGAAGTTGACAAGCCAGATTCAGTGATATACATTATTCAGTAATATACATGTAATATAATACATATATTATACAGTAATACATATAATATATATAATAATAATATAATATAATATATAAAATATATATAATATATGTAATATAATATAATATAATAATACATATATAATACATATATATAATATGTGTAATATACATTTTGAAATTTTCTGCCTCTAACTTGGTCTGGCTTCTTTGAAAATGTCAACTTCTATAGAGCATTATCAAACAATATTACTATACTATTTTTTTATATTGGATCCAAATAAGATGCTGCTCCATCTGATGATGAAAGTGCGTACACGCTCTGTACATACATAAAAGGTATTTTTCAAAATATGTTAATCAGATGCTGTAAATTTTTGAAATGTAAACAACTGTAAACAACTCATTTAAAATTGGGCCATTGCTCTAGTTGTATTTTGTTGTATTTTGTTGTTTCAGACACTAAAGCTGTCACATAGTTAATTTTCAATTTGATAGAGTGTACATTGACGTGTGAATGGATTGACTGCTTGACATCACCTGTGATTGTGATTTGTTGCAATGTTCCTACTTCTGCAAAACTATAATACATTCTATTATCATATACCTATAAATAATACACCAATATGATTGGCTAAAACACTAAAGAATAAATAGCAATACACCCTTTTTCGCGGACGGGTAATATTTTTCATACCACCCAAGTAATCAGCCAATCCGGACAGCGGAGCGGCGCCACGATGAAGAGGCGCGGTCAGAGTAACTGTGAAATACTGGTGAGTCACGTGTCCAACCTCGTAGATTGATCGTTAAAATTAAATTCATTAGTTCTAAAAGCCATCATAATTATTTATAGGAAAACGTTCTATTTTTTTTCTACTAAGGTTTGAACTTTGAGTGTTTACACAGGAGAGAAAAGTGAGAAAATGTTGATGCCTGTTTGAGAAAAGTGTATAAAGTGTGTAGTGAGGGGTTTTACAGCCTTAAAACATCTATAATAATTGTAAAAAATAACGTTGACTACTTCGCGGATTTCGCCTATCGCGGGTTATTTTTAGAAGGTAACTTCCTTTCACGGCCTTGCAGTTTCGCAGAATTTTTTAGTGCAATTTTGCATGCTTCTTCTTTTTTTTTTTTTTTTTTTAACAACGCATTGTGTTCTGCGTCCTTATCAGGCGGGCCGGTCGCGGCACTGCGATTGCTCTCACTGCCTCTGATGCGCTTACTGAGTCTGCGGCTCGGTAAGCGCCGCAGCAGGCCACTCACACCACCCCCCTGTCTGCTGTGCCGAGCTGCATCCAACTCCAGCGCCAGGTCCAGAGACTACGCTCGCTGTTTTGATGTGCAGCGCCCGCTGCATGGTCTCGGTAACCGTAGCCGCAGAGCTTCGTGGCCATGACTTGGATTCTTTGCGGGTCCCGCATCCATACCCCCGGAGACAGTGAGCGAAGGGAGAGCATGCGCATTGTGTTCTGCACGCAATTATCATTTATAGGTATATGATAAAATCATTATCAAGTTGTTTTACCAATGAATATGACTTTATACACCCTGAAAAAACCATACACCCTTCGGTGAACAACTTGATAACTGATAATATTTACTTTAACTGATTGACCAATTATTTGTGTGCCTTTCTGCGTGTGTGCATGACATTAAAAAGTATTTCTGCATTTGTGGTTGATGTGCACCGTTTGGGGGGTGTTTTGAGTGTGTGTGTTGTGTCAAATGAGCATTATGTGTGTGTGTGGGTGGGGGGCTTTGTGCATGTTCACAAGCATATAATATGATAGAAAGTATTCAAATAGTGTTGCATTGCAAGAGCTTATAATGTCCATAGATTTAACAAGTTTTTGTTTCTATTTACTTTAGTAATCTATCAAAAACTACAATACGTGTACAAGTCTTATAAATGGCCTTAACACAGCTTAATAATATTGTATAACAACTTGACGAAGGGCTTAATTCTGCAGAAATTGGTGAGTTTGACCCTATACTATCAACCTGATTCCACTGTGCGCCGTTTGCACCTTTTGGGGGAAGCAAGATGGCCGACAATGCAGCGGCTTGGCTTGGCTTGCTCAGCCGTGACGCCCATTCCAGGTAGTGTAGAGTTCAGTGCATTTGAACATTCCCTGTTTCCCTGTGACTGTGAATCCGGCACTTCCTGTTTGAGTGTGAGCTTGCCACTGAGTTCCCGCAACATTCCATGGGATCTCGTCTGTCAATCCAGGAAGTGTTTGCCATTTGAACATTTCCTGTTTTACTGTGGATTTGAAAATTGGCACTTCCTGTTTAGGATGCCCTGAGTGAGCTTTGCGCCGCTGCGTGATGCTTCGCTCATATTATACCTTCATGTTATATTATCATTTGAGAAATGTTTGTCAGTTCTCCGACTGTTCCCAGATCCATTGACCGATTTCCACCAAAGGTGAGATGTAGATGACGGTCAACTACAGAACTGCAGTTTAAGGGTTTGTCAGGTCCACTGGGATCAAAGGTCAAAACCTTTTTGTCCACCAAACCTGACACTCATATGCAGCTGGGTTCTGGAATTGTCAAGGCCAGATCAAATTTATCAAACATCAGTCACTGGGGTCAAAGTAATGTCTGCCTGTTCATTTAATGGCTGCTTTTGTTCATTTCAGACTTGGTATGTAAATGAATGTCAGATGCCATGACCAACATTTGGTGGCAACATTGTAGATAATGTGGGGGGCTTCCCCCGATCTGCTGAGGAGGAGAAGGCAACTGCTAATCAGAATAAAGAAAGGCAGTGTGACGTCAGATGGCTGCTTGCATCAAGAGAGTGCGTCAGGTCACTGATCATCTCAAAACCTCATGCATGGAATGGAATCCAACATAAAACTTGTGCCAAATATGTAGATCCATCTCAGAAGCCAAAGGAACCTACTTACTGATATGAACTCATTCTGTCTTGGGTAGCCACAATAAGAGTGTAACTATTTGTTTCAACATTATTTGAGTAATATACGATATAAGCGGTCTTCTGTCCCCTCTGCTATAAGACTTTAGCTCGGTCTGAACATTTGTGCTTTATTTGTTTACTATCATTAGTAAGTTTTTTTATTTAACTATGTATGTGTTTTTTATGTGCTGCATGTGTCTGTGCGTGGATGTGTTGCTGCTGAACAGCTGAATTTCTCCTTTGGGGGATCAATAAAGTATTTATCTCTCTATCTAATAGTTTGATGCAGTACATAACAACACATTTTCTCAACATTCAATTTGAGTTACCTTTAATACCTCCATAAAAGTACAACTCTGAAGTTTGAAAACTACTGTTGGTACGGGATTTACAGAAGCTGATTTGAGACTGAAATGTCAGTAGAGCTGAATATGAATCTGTCACTGAACATTTTTGTTTTGCTGGGTTTTATTTGTGCAGGAACAAGTTTAATGGTCTATTTGCAACCATTTGAGGTGGATATAGTTGGATTCAAAACCACAACTGGTGCACTTTTATCTACCTCTAATAATAAATAAAGTCCCTGGATAAAGTGTTGGGTCTCCTTGAGCCTGGTTTGAATTATGCGGCATACCACAAGTAAAAACAACAGAAACATGTTTTTTACTTGCAATTGTGTATTACAAAATATATTCTGATATTCATGTCTAGAAGAATCTTCTTTTATGATGTTAGACAATCCTAAACTGGACCATACAATTTCTTAAGATGAGTTAAATGTCTTGTCGGGATGCTTCACCGCCCAGTGGCTCATGGGTCTGAGGTCCAGGCAGCTAAACATGCTACAGCACAGTAACTCCCAAAAGTGGAGGTGGTGGCCCCTGGTGGGCTGCGCAGGTACTGCAGGTGGGCCGTGAGAGGTCATTAAAGAATAAATAGAAACGTGTTTTTTTAATTAGTAATCAATTACACTGAGATATTTATGATTATTGACCTGAAAACAAAGACTGTTCAACAGCATGGTTTAGGGGAAGGATACAAAAAGCTATCTCAGAGATTTCAGCTGTCAGCTTCCACTGTGAGGAACATAGTGATGAATTGGAAGACCACAGGCACAATACTACAACCCCAATTCCAATGAAGTTGGGACATTGTGTAAAATGTAAATAAAAACAGAATAGAATGATTTGCAAATCCTCTTCAACCTATATTCAATTGAATACATCACAAAGACAAGATATTTAATGTTCAAACTGATAAACTTTATTGTTTTTGTGCAAATATTTGCTCATTTTGAAATGGATGCCTGCAACACATTTCACAAAAGTTGGGACAGGGCAACAAAAGACTGGGAAAGTTGATGAATGGTCAAAGAACACCTAATTGGAAACAGGTGAGTGTCATGATTGGGTATAAAAGGAGCATCCCCAAAAGACTCAGCCGTTTACAAGCAAAGATGGGGTGAGGTTCACCACTTTGTGAACAACTGCGTGAAAAAATAGTCCAACAGTTTAAGAACAATGTTTTTCAATGTTCAATTGCAAGGAATTTAGGGATTCCATCATCTACAGTCCATAATATAATCAGAAGATTCAGAGAATCTGGAGAACTTTCTACACATAAGCGGCAAGGCCGAAAACCAACATTGAATGCCCGTGACCTTTGATCCCTCAGGCAGCACTGCATTAAAAACTGACATCATTGTGTAAAGGATCTTATCGCGTGGGCTCAGGAACACTTCAGAAAACCATTGTCAGTTAACACAGTTCGTCGCTACATCTACAAGTGCAAGTTAAAACTCTACCATGCAAAGTGAAAGCCATACATCAACAACATCCAGAAATGCCACCACCTTCTCTGGGCCGAGCTCATTTGAAATGGACAGACGCAAAGTGGAAAAGTGTGCTGTGGTCTGATGAGTCCACGTTTCAAATTGTTTTCGGAAATCGTGGACGTCGTGTCCTCCGGACAAAAAAGGAAAAAGACCACCCAGATTGTTATCAGCACAAAGTTCAAAAGCCAGCATCTGTGATGGCATGGGGGTGTGTTAGTGCCCATGGCATGGACAACTTACACATCTGTGATGGCACCATCAATGCTGAAAAGTACATACAGGTTTTGGAGCAACACCTGCTCCCATCCAAGCAACGTCTTTTTCAGGGACGTCCAAGCTTATTTCAGCAAGACAATTCCAAGTCACATTCTGCATGTGTTACAACAGCGTGGCTTCATAGTAAAACTATGGTCAATATCTACAATAACATTCTTTCTACCTCCCTCAATAAAGTGGCACCTCTGAAGACCAAAACACAAACCTTCACTCACTCTGCTCCCTGGTTCACCCCAGAACTCCATAATCTCAAAAAACAACTCAGACAACTAGAACGACTTTGCAAAAAAAAACGGCCTCACAGTCCACGCCCAAGCCTACAAAGACCATATGCTGCACTACAAATTAGCACTCAACAAAGCCTGTTCTGCTTATTACTCCGGCATCATTCACTCAGGATCCTCCAACCCACGCTCCCTGTTCTCCACAATAAACAAACTACTCAAACCTCATGACAATATTTCATCCACTTTCACCCCGGAAAAATGTGACCGCCTCATGTCATTTTTTACTTTAAAGACAGACACCATCCACAATGAGCTTGCATCCTTCAATGCCACCACCCCAGTCCCAGAACACACATTTGGCCCCCATTCACCGGCTTTCACATTTCTCATCCATAACTACAGCAGACCTTTCCAAAATACTCTCAACCATGAAGTCATCCACCTCCCCCCTGGATCCCATGCCATCTGATCTTGTCAAAGCCTGCCTCACCCCCCTCGCTCCACTCATCACTGACACCATCAACTCTTCTCTTACCTCTGGCATGGTCCCCTCACCACTTAAGCTCGCTGCCATCACTGCTCTCCTAAAAAAAACCTGACCTCGACCCTGATGACCCCAATAATTTCAGACCCATCTCCAACCTCACATTCCTCTCAAAATTATTGGAAAGAGCTGTCGCAACACAACTAACTAAACATCTCCTCACCAATGACCTATATGAAACATTCCAATCTGGCTTCAGAACCCATCACAGCACCGAAACAGCTCTCCTCAAAGTAACAAATGAACTCTTACTATCTTCTGACTCTGGAACCTTCACCATCCTCCTTCTCCTCGACCTCAGCGCTGCCTTTGATACAGTCAACCACTCCATTCTCTTCAACCATCTGAAATCCATTGGCATCACCGACACTGCCCTCTCCTGGTTCAACTCATACCTCTCTGACAGATCCCACTACATCGCCATAAACCACCAAAATCCTCTACTGCCCCTGTCCTACATGGAGTTCCACAAGGTTCAGTTCTTGGTCCTGTTCTCTTCATCCTCTACATGCTCCCACTTGGCCACATCATCCGCCACCATGGACTCAACTTCGACTGTTACACCGATGACACTCAACTTTACATAAACACCAAAACCATCACTCCTGCAATCCTTTCCACCCTCACCAACTGCATCACTGACATTAAAACCTGGATGAGCCAAATCTTCCTCAAACTCAACAGCAATAAAACGGAAATCATCATCTTCGGCCCAAAATCCATCCTCCACACATCCCAGAATTTCTCACTCTCCATCGATGGTCACTCTGTTTCCCCCTCCCCCTTGGTCACAAATCTTGGAATCTACATGGACTCTGCACTCTCATTCAAGTCACACATAAACCACATCACCAAAACATCTTTTTTCCACCTCCACAACATAGCACGCCTTTGACCCACCCTCAGCTGCTGAAACACTAATTCATGCTTTTATCACATCCAGACTCGACTACTGCAATAGCATCTTGTATGGCCTCCCCTCAAATGTTCTTCAAAAACTGCAATATGTCCAAAACTCTGCTGCCCGGCTGCTTACCCACTCCCCCTCCAGAGAACACATCACCCCTATCCTCCGTCAACTCCACTGGCTTCCCATAAAACAGCATATACATTTCAAGATTCTCCTCATCACTTACAAAGCCCTAAATAACCTCGCCCCCTCATATCTCACCGATCTCCTACACCACCACTCTCCTCCTTGCCGTCTACACTCCTCGGATGCCAACCTCCTCACTCCCACCATCAAGACCAAGTACCACACCCTGGGTGACAGAGCCTTCTCCATCGCCGCCCTCACCCTCTGGAACTCCCTTCCCCTGACCATCCGAGAGTCTGACTCACTGCCATCCTTCAAACGCCATCTTAAGACCCACCTTTTCCAGACCACGTATAACACCTAAGGCTTGCTTCTCCAGTTCCATCAACCACCACCATCTCCTCCCTCCAGATCTGTTGTTGTTGTTGCCCTTTGTTTTCTTTCATTGTACTGTTGTTTCTCCCTACCTCTGTCCTGCCTATCCTTATACTGTGTGTTTGTATTGTCTACAAGTTTTTCATGTGTAAAGTGTCTTTGAGTGTCATGAAAAGTGCTATATAAAACGTATGTATTATTATTATTATTATTAAAATTGTGCAGGTACTAGACTGGAATGCCTGCAGTCCAGACCTGTCGCCCATTGAAAATGTGTGGCACATTATGAAGTGCAAAATACGACAATGGAGACCCTGGACTGTTGAACAACTGAAGTCGTACATCAAGGAAGAATGGGAAAGAATTCCACCTACAAAGCTTCAACAATTAGTGTCCTCAGTTCCCAAACACTTATTGAGTGTTGTTAGAAGGAAAGGTGATGTAACACAGTGGTAAACATACCACTGTCCCAGCTTTTTTGAAATGTGTTGCAGGCATCCATTTCAAAATGAGCAAATATTTGCACAAAAACAATGAAGTTTATCAGTTTGAACATTAAAAATCTTGTATTTGTGGTGTATTCAATTGAATATAGGTTGAAGAGGATTTGCAAATCATTGTATTCAGTTTTATTTACATTTTACACAATGTCCCAACTTCACTGGAACTGGGGATGTAGCTAAGGTTCGAAGTGGCAGGCCAAGAAAAATCTCAGATAAGCTGAAGAGAAGGATGGTGAGAACAGTCATAGTCAACCCACAGACCTGCACCAAAGACCTACAACATGATCTTGCTGCAGATAGTGTCTCTGTGCATCGTTCAACTGTACAGCGCACTTTGCACAAAGAGATGCTGCATGATGCTGTAATGCAGAGGAAGCCTTTTCTGCATACACACCACAAACAGAGTCACTTGAGGTATGCTAAAGCACATTTGGACGAGCCAGCTTCATTTTGGAATAAGGTGCTGTGGACTGATGAAAATAAAATTGAGTTATTTGGACATATAAGGAGTGGTATGTATGGCTGAAAAAGAACACAGCATTCCAAGGAAAACACTTGCTACCTACAATAAAATTTGGAGATGGTTCCATCATGCTGTGTGGCTGTGTGGCCAGTGCAGGTACTGGGAATCTTGTTAAAGTTGAGGGTCACATGGATTCCAGTCAATATCAGCAGATTCTTGAGAACAATGTTCATGAATCAGTGATAAAGTTGAAGTTGCACCAGGGCTAGATCTTTCAACAAGACAACGGCCCTAAACACTGCTCAAAATCTGCTAAAGCATTCATGCAGAGGAACAAGTACAATGTTCTAGAATGGCCATCTCAATCCCCAGACCTGATAATATTGAAAATCTGTGGTGTGATTTTAATCGGGCTGTCCATGCTTGGAAACCAACAAACCTGAAATGTTTTGTCAAGAAGAATGGTCCAAAATTCCTTCAATCAGAATCCAGACTCTCATTGGAAGCTATATGAAGCATTTAGAGGCTGTTTTTTCTGCAAAAGAAGGATCTACTAAATATTGATGCATTTTTTTCTGTTGGGGTACCCAAATTTATACACCTGCCTGATTTTGTTTAAAGAATTATTGCACACTTTCTGTTATGTGCCGACGCGGGTTGAGGAGCGGACCAACGTCTGACCAAACCCAGCGCTAAATAACCAGAAAGCGGTTCCAAAAACAAAACATTTATTTCCCTTTCTGTGCAATACTTGTGTACAACATAAGATATGGTTTGTCTGGCGGAGTGAAGGACGGCGCGCTCTCCAGTGCCCAAAGGGATCGAAGCCCGGCGCTTCTGGACTCAATTTCACCGCCAAACACCCCCCCAGGTGGACACGACAAACTGACTCTGTGAAGGATAGAGAGGTGAGGTAAGTCAACAGCTACAACTAATACCCTTCAAAGGCACACACTATCAGCAACACATTCAGGTTTGAATTTAAGCTTTATGTAGATGAGCAGCTTCTCACAACAGGTGGAGGATCATAAGTCCGCACGCCACGGCCGTGAGAAGCGAGCTGCACAATTCTCATCAATATTCAAATATACTGCGTAACAAAATACCAAATTACTATTAACACTTATTCAGACAATCAATCACCTCTGATGTGTGCTGACAGCATGTGTCCCTCACCCGTCCTCCTTCACAGGCACGATGTGTCAAACCCAGGCGCGGTCCTCAGCGTCTCACAAACGAACGTCACAAGGTCGAGTTCCCGGCAATTCTGCTTGAACCACTCATGGCTTAAATGCAGAACGCCATCTAATTATCTGCTTCAGCTGAAAGTCCTTAAGTCTGCACGTGAGCATCATCCACAGGTGCTGCGAGTCATTAGGCCTGCACGTGGACATCCTCCACAAGTGCAGCCAATAATGTTGATGAGGGTGAAGGATTCTTCTGCCAGCACTGTCTCCACAGACAAAAACCAGTTTGCATACCACCTGGAGAGCAAAGAAAAGAAAACAACACAAAAACATCCAGCCAAACCCCCCAACACACAACACTTTCTGTAAATCCTATAAACTTCATTCCACTTCTCAAATATCACTGTGTTTGTCTGTTATATGATATATTTAACTGAAATTGCTGATCCAAACAACCAATGATTTCTAAAGGAAAATCATGGAAATCATCAGGGGTGCCCAAACTTTTACATACAACTGTACAACTGTACTACCATTAGCTAACTAATATTAGATAAGCTATACAAACATGAAGCAAACATTAATAATTTTAGGTAAAGCAACAGTACCTTACTAATATTAGGCAAGGTGAACATTAGTTATACGATGTACCCAGAAAGTATTCACAGCACTGCACTATTTCCACTTCTTTAATGTTACAGCCTTATTCCAAAATGAATGGAATACACACAATACCCATATTGACAAAGTGAAAATTTATTTAAAATAAAAAAAAACTATGAAATCACATGTACATAAGTATTCACCAGCTTTGGCATGAAGCTCAAAATTGAGCTCAGGTGCATGCTGTTTCCGCTGATCATCCTTGAGATGTTTCTACAGCTTAATTGGAGTGCACCTGGGGTAAATTCAGTTGAATGAACATGATTTGGAAAGACACTCACCTGTCTACATATAAGGTCCCACAGTTGACAGTGCATGTCAGAACACAAACCAAACATGAAGTCAAAGGAATTGTCTGTAGACCTCTGAGACAGGATTTATTTGAGGCAGAAATCTGGGGAAGGGTACAGAAACATTTCTGCTGCTTTGAAGGTCCCAATAAGCACAGTGGCCTCCATCATCCAACGCTGCTCATCACCTACGCAATACCATCCCTACAGTGAAGCATGCTGGTGGCAGCATCATGCTGTGGGGATGCAACAGGAACTGGGAGACTAGTCAGGATTGAGGGAAAGATTAATGCAGCAATGTACAGAGACATCCTGGATGAAAACCTGCTCCAGAGCGCCCTTGACCTCAGACTGGGGTGATGGTTCATCTTTCAGCAGGACAATGACCCTAAACACACAGCCAAGATATCAAAGGAGTGGCTTCAAGACAACTTTGTGAATGTCCTTGAGTGGCCCAGCCAGAGCCCAGACCTGAATCTGATTGAACATCTCTGGAAAGATCTGAAAATGTCTGTGCACCGATTCTCCCCATCCAACCTGATGGAGCTTGAGAGGTGCTGCAAAGAGAAATGGGCAAAACTGCCCAAAGATAGGTGCATCAAGCTTGTGGCCTCATATTCAAGAAGACTTGAGGCTGTAATTGCTGCCAAAGGTGCATCAACAAAGTTCTTGAGCAAAGGGTGTGAATACTTATGTACATGAGATTTCTTAGTTTCTTATTTTTAATGAATTTGCAAAAATTTCAACAAAATTTTTTTAGTGTTGTCATTATGGGGTGTTGTGAGTAGAATTGTGAGGGGAAAATGAATTTACTACATTTTGGAATAACGCTGTAACATAACAAAATGTGGACAAAGTGAAGTGCTCTGAATACTTTCTGAGCGCACTGTACAAATATTAGGCAAATATTCATAATTTGAAGTAAAGTAACAGCACCCAATAATATTAGATAAGGCAAACATTAGCTAGGCGGCACGGTGGATTAGTGGTTAGCACTGATACCTCAAAGCAAGTTTGTGGGCTTCTGCCCCACCCTTTCTGTGTGGAGTTTCCGTGTTCTCCTGTGTCTGCCCGGGTTCTCTCCAGGTGTTCTGGCTCCCTCCCGCATCCAAAAACATGCAGGTTGGGTGCACTGGAAACTTTAAATTGACTGTGTGTGTGGGTGTGAATGTGTTTGTTTGTCTATATGTGGCACTGCTGCAATAGACTGGCGTCCTGTCCAGGTTGTACCCTGCCTCACACCCTATGATTGCTGGGTTAGGCTCCAGTCATCCCGTGATCCTTAATTGGAGTAGGCAGGTATTGAAAATGGATGGATGCAAACATTGGCCATTTTAGGTAAACTAACAGTATGCGTAAGTAATATTAAGTAAGGAAAACATTAGTTATACAAACATTAGGCAAATATTCATAATTTTAGGTAAAGCAACAGTACCTAACTAATATTACGTAATGCAAACAGACATTATACAGACTTTTAGCAAATATTTAGAGGCAGAATGAGCCCGAATCACGTCCAAATGGAAAATCGGCCCACATTCGAAGAGTGTCGAGGTACATTCGAAAACGACGGCCAGCATTTTCAGAGCAATCTAAACAGGCACAGTCGTGCGGCCGCATCAGATGTTTTGCTTTGTTTGCTTTATTTTGGGAGGTGATGGTCTAGTGGTTAAGCATTGGGCTTGAGACCAGAGGATCCTCGGTTCAAGCCCCAGCCTGACTGGAAAATCACTAAGGGCCCTTTGGCAAGGTCCTTATTCCCCAAGCTGCTCCCGGTGTGTAGTGAGTACCTTGCATGGCAGCACCCTGAAATTGGTGTGTGAGTGTGTATGGGTGAAAGTGAGCCATAATTATAAAGCGCTTTGAGCGTATGATGCAGATGGAAAAGTGCTATATAAATGCAGCCCATTTATTTACCATTTTGCGCATGTTCAAAACAGCCGTGGCACAATCAAGGTGGAATCCACTATCGAATGGCAGTTGAAGTGCTGTCTGATGGTGCTGAACTATTTCCCTCACAGCGTAAAAGGGCTGCACCAAATAACACTAGCAGTAATCAACTGTCCTAAATACTGCCCTTGTTGTTGGCCAAATGTAAATATACAGCAGGTGATGAAAGGTTAGGGTAACAGTTACAATGACTGGAGGTGAAATGGGGAATACTGAATACCGCCTTCCACTTCCTGTTATTCTACGTATGTATTCCATGCGTATGTTCCACACAGTTTGTGAATTGGAAATATTCCTGAATTGGATCTGGACCGGATCGGAATTATGCTACTGTGCAAGACTCGCAGAAGTATGTAAAGCTGCAGTCCGGAAGGAGAAGTACTGTTCAAATTTCCAAACTTTTTATGTATTTCACAAAAAACGAAACCCTAACCCATCCTAGTTTATTCCATCTAAGGGTCACATTTGGGGAGCTGAAGCCTCTCGCAACGGTCATTGGGCGAGAGGCGGGGTACACCCTGGCTGACACAGACAAACAGTCATTCACATTCCTACTCACGTCACATGTAAGGTCAGTTTAGTCAATCCTAGACCATTTAGGATCAAATAATTTGCCAAATTGCTAAGAAGCTGAGAGATCACATTTTGAGTGACATGAACAGAAATTGTTTGGCTTTACAAATGCAAAATTAATTTGTTTTTGATTCATTGTAGCTTATGTGATTGGTTAGCACTACTCAGAGACCCAGAGTGACAACCGGGTATCTTTGGTACTAGGTCTCTTTGGAGGATCCTTGGGTACTGTTAATTCTTCCCCCAGTTCTTCCTGTAATACTGCCCCTTACAAAGTACAAACTCGAACTATTCCGCACTTTTAAATTTAATCAAAGTCACAGCAAAAATAATCAGGCCTGGGTCCTGCAAAAACTTCTTTTACAGACAACATCCGCTCTTACAGAACCAAGAACAATGGATACAAGCAGTTTTTATACAGGATTACATATGCCTGACAGAGGCGGACCTTATTTCGCAAAATCCTTCTCTTATTGGCCCCCCGTGGGCATTCAAGGGAGGTCCATCCCCGTGTCCGAGGCCCATGCAGTAACGGGAGACATATGATTCATAATTGTAACCTAACCCTCTTTATCCTAAGTGGTGCAAACTGGTTAAAGTTCTACCTGCACATACCAAGAGAGAACAAAGGAAAATGAGAATAAAAATGAAACTAAAAGTATAACCCTAAATGTAATACTACCTTAACAGCAAAACAAGTACAGAAAACAAATTAAGAAAACCACAATTCAATACAGAAATATATCTAACAGTACTGCTAGAAAAACTTTGTGTCAAATGACATTTACTTAGTTTATGTAAAGACTTTCATTGTGAGGGAAAATCAGCAATTACATTTTTGAGGGGACAGATGATTATTCCAAAGATCCATTGGTCTGAAGGTCTTTAAAGGCCCTGTCACACCATGACATGAGAGGGATTGACCACTATCTTCCTTGCTCACCTCAGGACCCTGGAGGTGTACAGGTCCTGTAGGGATGGCAGGCTGAAGTCGATCACCTTCTGTGTTGCGTGGATGATACGCTGCAGTCTGCTCCTGACCTTAGTAGTGGCAGCGGTGTACCAGACAGTGACGGAAGAGGAGTTGATGGACTCATTGATGGCAGTGTAGACGTTCACCATCATTGTTTTTGGCAGATTGAACTTCCACAGCTGATGCAGAAAGTACATCCTCTGTTGTGCTCGCTTGGTGAGAGAGCTGATGTTCAACTCCCGCTTGAGGTTCTGGGTGATGGTGATCCCCATCAGGTAACGGAAGGACTCCACAATGACAACTGGGGAGTTACACAGGGTGATGGGGTTGGGCCAGGACTGGGTTCTTTCTAAAATCAACAATATAATCTAATCTAATCTAAAATGACGCTATGATGACAAGTAACAGAGAAGATTTTTACGGAGCCCTGGAAGTGTCATCGCAAAATGTTTTGCATGTGGAGAGAATGTGCAGATGTTTTGTTATATTGTGCGCTCATTTTATTATATTGTGCACTCGTTTTATTATGTTGTGTGCACGTTTTATTATATTGTATTGTGTGCTCGTTTTATTGTATTGTGTGCACATTTTTTTATATTGTGCGCACGTTTTAAGCATTATTTAAGTAAAACAAGGGTACAATCTACTTAAACGTGGCCACAATTTTTAAAACCTGCACTCAGTATCGTCTTGACACATAAATATTGGCAGTTAGTCAACAAACCAGGAGACAGTGTAATACTTTTCCCCATTAGAAATGGATCTGGTCAGGGTATATCATCATGGTTTGGGCGCACAAGGACATATAGAGAACTCCGGCTACCCAACATGGCATCATCTGGAGTTTAAGCACATTAAAAAGGATGCTGAGGGCGAAGTGTCTCCCCCTCGTGAGGATGACAATTTAGGTCATATTATGGAGTCCTTTATGAACGAAAGGAAAACGTGCATTAATTCGAGGGCTCAATTAAAGGAAAAGGTGCAACATTTTCTTAATTCGAGGACTCAAAGGAAAATGTGTGCTGGTTTTATTAATTTGAGGACTCAATTAAAGGAAAACGTGTGCACATTTTATTAATTTGAGAGCACATTTTATTAATTTGAGAGCACGGTTTATTAATTCATGAGCTCAATTAAAGGAAATCTTGTGCATGAATTATCACGGCCATTAAAACGTGCGCACGAATGATCACGGCCAGGAAAACGTGCGCACATTTTATTAATTTGAGAGCACATTTTCTTAATTTGAGAGCATGTTTTATTAATTCGTGAGCTCAGTTAAATGAAAACGTGTGCACAAATTATCATGGCCAGAAAAAAATAGCACTTTAAGTGACCTCTCCTGGGTTCCGTACATTTGAAATGTCTGTGGCTAAAAAAGTGAACAGGCTTGCTGCACCTTGCTGAATGGTGGTCTGGTACAAATGGAGCTGAGTCACTTTGGTGCTGAATAGAGGGTTCGGAAACAGCATTCAGATGGGATTATTTATTTATTTATTATTTTGATTCATGAAGGGGGGGATGGAGTTGTGCTCCCGCACGCCCCCTGGATTTGCCCCTAGGATTTCTCTTTTTGGACTTTGGTGTGGAGGGGGCCCCTGAGGTGAGGAGCCCTCGGGCCTCCGTTGGGCTCGGGGCGCCTGTGAGCGCAGCATGCCCGCCATTTCCCTCAGAGCTCCTTCTCTCTTGAAGCCCAGGAGGAGGAGGAGGAGGCGGCAGGAGGAAAGAGGCAGGGATCGGGATGAGAGCTGGACATAGATCCGGGTCGCATGAGTCAGCGAGTAAAACATTCACTTCTCTCGGACAGAGAAAAAATCGGAGCCGCAGAAATACATTTTGAGCTGCTTGTTGCCAGATTTGACGCCACTCTGATTTTTTTCCGCCATCCTGTAGCCTACTTTTGATTTTTGTTTTTTTTTTATTCCCCTTTTTCGCCCCGCTAAGGTGGGAGAAGCGGGGTAGGGTTGTAGAGGTGGTAGATGTTTTATTTTTGATTGTCTTTTCCAAGTGGTTTTTAATTTTGTTTTTTGGTGACTGGAGGAAGATGTCGGGGCAGAGCATTACGGACCGGATAACTGCAGCCCAGCACAGTGTGACGGGATCCGCCGTGTCCAAAACTGTCTGCAAGGCAACCACGCACGAAATTATGGGCCCCAAAAAGAAACACTTGGATTGTGAGTATCTCCTCCGAACGAAACCACACAAATCCCCGCAGTGAGGGTCAGTTTATGAGCTGTGGCGACGGTGGAGCGACAAGGCCTCAAAGCCTCAGGAAAGGCTACGTGCTAATGCTTGTTTATATGACATTATGTGATTTAACCGTCTGGATCAGGCCTCCTTCTGGCTGAATATGATTAAAATCACACCACTCACTGGTTTTCTTTAAGGCATTATCACCAGCAGAATGAGTTTATTCATTCTACTGTACCACCTCTTTATTTTTCATTCATTCCCACTGATTGTGTGACCAAATCTGGAAGCACTTTTTTTGAACAGTGTGGGGCCCTGAACACACGCACGCACACACACGGGGCCCAAATTAACATTTACCTGAAATGATTTAACACAGTCAGGGTCAGGGCTCAGGCCACTTCCAGTTTTTACAATTCCATTGTTGATTTTTGCATGTTTAGCACCAATTCTGGCTCCAATTCAGTTTTTTAAAATGATCAAATGCACTATTATCTGGTGTTGGTTTTTGCAATATAATATTGTAGCTAAACATAATAATAACTTGCCAAAATGATCAAAACTTATTTTTCTGTCATTTTTTTGTGCTTCTGCAGCTGGCTGTCACTTCCAGGAAGGCACTGTGCACTTCTGGAATTGAAATGGGGCTCAAAGCTGATGGCTCGGCTGCAATCTTGCAAATATAACTTTCTTTTCAGTAGTTTGTGGTTGGAGCTGAATTTTTCTGAAATGCACAAAAAGTCTTGACATGAGAAAAGTGCATCCTATATGGCTCATGATCCAAAACGTGTACTTAAGTAATAGTACAACAGCTAAACACACTTCTGAAAGCTGTGCACATTCTCAGAATTCCAAAAGTTACATTATGAAAACGGAGCACTTCCATCAATGTGTGTAATATATTGTGTGTCTTGTTTTCATGAACAAAAGTTAAATATTTTGTGTGGCTGCTGCTTAACTAAAACAAATTATTGAGTGTGGTTGTGTTGCCAGATTCAGTGATGTGATGGTGCTAGTTAACAGTAGGGTGCCTTAATTGAGAAAGTGGCAAACGTGGTGCCATCGTGGTTCCAAAGTGGCGTTCGCTGTTAATCTGTCTGCATGTAAATCCAGCTATTTTATTTATTTATTCACTGAAAATCCCGGGTTGCTGTGCATTTGGAGGCACAAAAAGACACAACAAGGGCTTGAAGATGTACAGATTCCCTTCAGATCTGAACAGAAGAAAAATTTGGGAAAATAAAGTCAGTTGTGTGGGATGGCCACCAACATCATCATCATCAGAGTTTTGAGAGGTAAATTTATTGTTCAGTCCCATGTACAGTAAAACTCACCTAAACCGTCATTGTATAAACCAGATATTCGCAGTCAACGGACAAAAAAAGTCCCAATGTTTTTGTATTGTTTTCCATGTAATAAACACTGTATATATGGGATTTTTTACAACAGATTTTCAATCACATCGGATTAAATGTCCCGTCCGATCACGATGTGTTTCCATTTAAAACCCAGAGCAGTCTGGACGTGCACAGTAACAGAGGCACAAATTAAAGTTCAGCTTTGACACTCGCCGTTTTGAGGAAAGTGGAACCGGAATCATTTCCGTGATTAAAAGACCGACCGTTTATTTTTTTCACACCATGCTGAGATTCTGACTTGCAGCCTGATGTGCACCTGATAAATCAGACACAAAAGGCTGTGATTTGTTACTTTTCTGCTTTCACTCTTTCATATTATAATAGTTTTTGCAGTGCGCACGGTGATTACAAATGGATCAGAAAAATCAGCAACTTTACAACAAGTGGAAAAAGATGAAATTGTTCGGCTTACCTTTGATTTGGAGGTGATGATTGTAGAAAGAAAAGCTTGTTGAGGGTCAGATTAGTCCAGAATAAAACATAATCCAGAAACGGAGAACTTTAAAACTGTCACGCACGTCATTGCATGACACAGAACTGCAGAAGCATAAATCAGGCTTTAAATTCATTAAATAAATCATTGTAAATGGTACATTTTTGTAAATTTGATAGCTTAACTATTTTTATATTTATTTTGATAACACCTGTACCTGGATTTGTTGCTGTATGTGGTTAAATGATTTTTTAAAAAAATGTTGAAAACATTAAAGGTTTATTCAGTAGTTCGGCACAATTGGAGCCAAAATGGCGCCATGTTCTGAGCTGACGCCACTCTCTCCATTAAGGCACACTAGTTAACAGTAGCTGATATATGGGGAATCCTGACCACCAGACACCAAAATGCTATCAGTGTTTATGAGTAACTCCAGGAGATTTTTCTGTAAATTATAGCTGCTGGCCATTTCATCAAAAAGACAGAAGCAGGCTCCAATTTATTTATTTTTTTTCATAGCTATGACATAAAACTTACTAGAGCAAGGGCGGCCTACTGCAAAGAGAGAGACAGAAAACTGCTACCACATCAGAAGCCACTATTTTGACATCTACAGCTGCATAAGTTTTATTGTTTTCATGTTATATATTGATTTTTTTTGCATTATTCAACAGTACAATTAGGCAACTCATGGCTGAGCTTCCACAGCTGGAAACAGCACCCCCTGTAATTTGAATGATATAATTTTAAATTTATTTTTTTTTATTTGTTTTGGCTTTGATAAATCAAAGTATTGTTGTTGAAATATAACTCGGCTCTCTCTCGCTCTCTCTCTCTCTCTCTCTCTCTCTCTCTCATATATATATATAAAATCTGTATTGTGGAAAATCAGGAATTCTGGTTCTTTTTTTTTTATTTTATTAAATTGGGTAAAAGATTTAAAGTTGCATGTGAGTGCAGGAGACGTCAAACTTGGTGAAAAGACAGAGCTGTACCAAAGTTCACGACCTTTAATTATCCTGACGTTATAGTGGTGACTGAAGGATGAACGGACCTGTGCATTGATGGACACATGATGCTTTGTCAGATTCTCTGGCTGATAGTGATCAAGACGTTCGATCATCAGATTGTCAGAACTGAGTAGATACAGCATCAGTCAAACTGACTGTGCAAGTTTGTAGTTTTAAGGGCAACTAGCTGTGATCATAAAAAGAGGTTAATTTTTTTTGAGTAAGCCCTGTTAAGAATATGCACCCAGAGTCACTTTAGTGGAACCAGCCTCTGGTTTTGCTGTCAAAGTAATTGATAGGGGGCACATACTTTGATCTGTGATACTTTGATTTCCAACCCGTTGAGCCCCTGCCTGTTGTAACGCCACATGCTTGCTGTAAGTAGGCCTTGCTTACGTCATGAGATGCTGCATTTATTGGTGTGCTGAGTAAGGCCGGAGCGTCCTCGGGACTGAAATAGAACCCTTTGGCATCGTCTTACTTCACTGGCATCACACCCACTACTCCTCCACAAATCCAGAACCAGCTGTTAATAAACCTTCGAGCCCAGCATCACCTAAACCCGTGTGTGAACATTGTTGAGGTCAGAAAAGCTTCTGGATGTTTACTTTATTTGGTAGTGTGGAGTTGAAAGTGAGGCAAAAGTGTCCATCCTCGGGGGGCATCTTGCAGAAGGATGCTGGTGGACAAGTTAAGTCCCTTCTGTGGTTCTTGTCTGGAGTCCTGATGGCCTTACTGCCAAGGAGCTTTGAGGATAAACTCTGCTCCTTCCGGGAGTTTATTGAGAAGGTTTGGGAATCCTATAGATTGGGGGCCACCAATCTTGCTCCTGGATATCGCCTACCCTGTATGTTTTCTAATTTAGCGTATTATCTAATTGGCTGAGCACACCTGACGTGGTTAGTTAGCAGCGAGTGGAGGAGAGACAGGTGGAAAATATGCAGGACAGGTTGGTGACTCCTGCTATAGATAGTATTTGGCTTGTGTCCTCGTCACCCTGAGCCTGGGTACCAGATGACTGTCAGAGCTCATATTAGTTATATTTGGTGCAGCAGATATGTCTGACTCCTCTGACATTCACATAATGTAGATTCCCATCTGCAGAGAAATCTTAAGGGACTATCAGAACCATTTATCATATGTAGGGTGGGCTTAATACGATGATAGACAGAGGGGCACCAACTCGGCATGATCTTTGACTCTGCTGTGGCATAGGGGTTGTGCAACTTCAGTTTGTTTAAATTTCTTGAAGTCAGCTAACCCCTGATGACATCATTAATTATCACTGTATAAGTGAGTTTTAGTTGTGTGTGTGTGTGTTTTTTTTTTCTTTAACTCGTTTGGGAGGTCCTGTGACTTATACTATGGTGTGACTTATATACTGAAAAATCATATTTGTTGTTGATAATAATAATTATACTGATTATTTATATCGGACTTTCCCAGGAATCAAAGCAATACACAAGACAAATTCCAATAATAAAACAATGAATGATAATAATAAATACATCTCTACAACGGTGCACAAAAAACTCAAAGAGCTGATAATACAGAAAAAAGATCTGAGTCGTATATGAGTTTTTCCTCTGTAAGAGGCATTTTTTAAAAGTTGCGACATATACGACATAAAAACCATCGGAGAAGAGAATGCTTTAAAATCTGTAGATGGAAAAAATTAAAGCATGCAGTTTCTGTGTTATGGAAACGAGTAGCAGCAGCAACACCTGTATATTTAAAGTTTCATTTAATTGCTAAAGAAGAAGAAAGATTGAAATGTCGAGATACGACAGTTAATCTCATAAAACCAAGATGGTTGTGTGTGAAAGTCACCTTTTCCCCCAAAGAAAGACAAGACGCCCGAGCCATACGTTAGCGCGTGGGCTGAGTGCACAGGACAGGGTTCTCACCATGATTTTTTGACAGTGTATAATTTAGGCTAGCATGCCCCTGATGGGGTCCAGGAGCTTTGCCCCAGGGGGGGACCCAGGTCATGCTAGATCAAGCCCCCTGGAATCTCCAAGGTTTTAAGCTTGCTCAGCAGTGTGTAATCTTGCGCGAGTAAAGGTAACCTGACACTTGCATGACTTTGATCCGCGCACTTGCACACACTTTGTCGTGACGATCTCACTCGCTGTGTTCCCAGCTGGATGACATGGGTTGTGCACTGGACACTGCCTATATAAAAGAATTATTTCGTTGCAGATTAATCATTTTCTCTCTGAGGTGGCTGTTGAAAACTCCTGTAATCGCTTCCGAAATCATACAGTAATCTACAGCTGTAGCTTTTTTGTTTCTCTCGCACGCATGCTTAATGAGGTGGAGAACGTATTTGGAATTTTCAGTGATGAGTTTTCCGGAGATTACTGGAAATCCGTGTTTTTACTCTTGTGGTGAACGTTTCTGGGTTATTTTTGTTAGCATATGTCAGAATCCATTCATTCAGTTCTGTTCCGTTCCACGCCCAAACAGCTGTGGCAGTAATGCGTCGTGTTGGTTTGCAATGCGCTAATAATCTCCAAAGAAGAAGAAGGGTTTTTTTATTTGTTTGTTTTTGGAGATTTGAAGTTATGTTTTTTGGGACTGCGCAGTGATTTACTTTTGTTGTGGACATTAAAAGTTATGAGCTGTGTATTTCTTCCAGTAATGATACATTAATGTAGCTAACGGGTGAAGCTTCAAGCTGCTAAAAATGCTAACACCGTTAGCATTCAGTCGAGATATTAACTCTGTCTGCAAGTCAAGACCACAACATTGAGTTTGAGCAACGGGCAAAAATTTGTCCAAGGTAAGTGAGTAATTGAAAATAATCCGAGATGTTAGTGCTCTGCTGAAGTTTATCAGCTGACGTTTGCCTTTTAGCTGCAGGAAGAATCACTGTCAAGCTGAGTTTTATATATTCAACCTATTTTTGCTTTTACCAAATAAAGCTACACAGTTTTTATAATTGTTACTGCCATAACTGCAAGAGAAGTCTCAACTTTAAATAACAATGTTTTTAAAAAAAAAATTAACTATCAAATAATCAAAGAAAATAGCACAATGCAGTTTCATATTTCTTTTTATTTAATGTACACTTTACTTTTCATGCTGTTCTCAAGGTAGGCGCCATGTCACATCAGCAACATGGCCAATCCAAAGGTGAGAATTCATACTTCCATGATTGGCTGCTCATTGATAACATGCCTGTATGTTGTTCTATTGAAATCAGCTGTTCTTTTTTTTTTTTTTTTGTAATCAAGCCAAAAAAAAAGTTTCAAGGCTGAACTTATTTGATATGACGAGCTATGATGTGACTGTTGCACATGTACACATCATGATGGTGATGCTCTCTGATCGTGCAGCCTTGATAGATGGGTACACCACTTATTTTTTTATATTAACTGAAAATCAGCACTCATAAGTAAAATACAAGTAAAAATGTTCACTCACTTGTCCAAACACTTAAAACGTCTTTGCGTCCTTTCAGATTTCACAAAACTGATTAAAATTTAGCTTCTACAGAAATCTGAGCATTATAATTTTGGTTTATTTTTGTAACATGTTGCAAAATTATAGAGAACATTTATCTGGGGGAAATTCCACAGAAAATATTGTCTCTTCTAAGTAGATGCACCAATCCACGTTTTCACCTCTGAAACCGGGACCTGAATTTGGATGTCTGCCAAGACAGATACTATTCCCCAAAACCAAAGCTCTGTTCACTTTAATATTAATATTATCATTGTTGATTTTCTATGAGGATATTTTGTATCCCCAGTTATACCGCTTCATGATGAAGTGGTGTAGAGGAGGATTTTCTTAAAAAGAAGACCTGAAAGTTCAGCTACAATTTGCCAGAAGGTACATCTAAGATGCAAGCCTAGATTTGAGCCTGATCCCGTCAGATCTCAGAAGCTAAGCAGAGCAGGATCTGGTTAGTACTTGGATGGGAGACCTCTTTGGAACACCAGCGGCTGTGTGTGTTTCTCCAGGTAAAACGAGTTGCGTCAGGAAGGGCATCTGGTGTAAAACTTGTGCCAATTACCAATGCGGATCCGGTTGTATCCACTGTGGCGACCCCAAACAAAAACCGGGAGCAAACAAATGAACAACAACAATTATTGTCAGTGGCTGAGGTTTCATCTCGTGAAAACCAGCTGGCACTGAGTACATGTACCATTTAAAGATGGAGCGCATTTCCACATTTTCAAAATGCCACAACCATAAAAAATAAATAAAAGTACTTAATTTACTCATATTTGGAGTCAGTCTGGGTGAATCGTCGCACCCTTCCTCCTGGCTCATTTCGTCTTTCTGCTCCCAGTTAAAAAATCCCCTTACTCTTTAATGTGATGCTTTTTCAAATGTTTGTCTACGTTCACTGTATTGTGGGTCATGATGGAGTTTCCGCCTCTTAGTAAAATGGCTTTGTAAACATTGCATGTTGCTGTCTTGCTTTGTGACGTTTCAGTGGACATATCAGCGACAGTACTCTTTAATGCTCTCACGCTAGCTGGCTGCAAACTGCGGAAGGGACCTCACGAATGGCGTGTCTCATTACTCCGAGTCTCATTGAGACACGCCTCCATTCAGAAATACTACTCCCCCCCCAACAGCACTCGTGCAGACGATTCACAGCACACACACAGGTGGCTGCTGGACTGGAAAACTCTGCAGGTTGTATCGGAAATTTCCGATCCGTAAATTACGTTCGTATCGGAACCTGATAACAACGTAATTTGCGGCCGATCAAGTGGGGCAGAGCTGTAATTCGGATCCATAATTCATGCTGCCTTTCTTTTACTCCAATTGGCAGTTATCATGTCCATCCCAGCATCCACGTGCAGATGGGGGGAAGTCCCCATGTTGATTTATGATGTTGTCATTATATGTCGGTCATGGCGTCTAATCACTTGAATTTCTACCCATCAGGAGGATGAAATTCCACATGGTTTCCAGACAGTGTGAATTTTGATTATATTGGCAGTATCATTTTATGAATCCCTTACTTACATGTTAAAGAATACAATTATAGTGGTGCCAAATAAAATTATTTTTATGACTTAAATATTAAAACACCCAAATGCCATACAGCTTTAATGTTGAGGCCTGACTGTTTTTCTTAAATTTAGATCATGTTGTAGTGTTTTTGAAAGAACAGACTTTTTGTTAGAAGAAGCCCGGATTTTTATTTATTTGTTTATGTATTTGGTGTTGTAAAACAATAAAACCTGTATCAGGCTGGTGGTTGGGGGCTTTTTATAGACTCTGTATATGAGCTGCTGTAGAGGAGAAAACAAGAGTCACTTCTGCCTGTTTTTTGGCTGGTTTTGAGTCAGTTTGGACTTCTGTGGCAACTGCTCACTTTTTCCTTGTAGGCAGCAGGTGTTTGTCTGCCGTCCAGCATGACGTGCCAGCTCGACAATGCATTCATCATTTGTGGGATTATCTGTGACTAAGTGTGCATTTAGAGATGAAAACTGGCGTGTGAATGAGGTTTAATCTTTAGACAACGAGACAGGCTGCATCCCTTCATCAAATTCAGCATTGTGATTAATTGAGAGGCTTCTCAATACAGTGCGCTGCAAGTGCTCGCTTGTAAGACATTACTGCGTGTTGCAAGTTGGTTCATGAATGAAGACGATCGTGGAATTTTTCCAAAAAGATATAAGTAAAATTTGCTGGAATTGCAGCTTTGAGGTGTTTATGGCTGCTGTACACAGTAAGCGCTAGCTGCCACATTGATGGTCCACCTGATGACTGTTGTAATGAGTTTTCCATTAGTACCTGTGCAATGCAGGTACTAATGGAAAACTCATTACAACAGTCATGAATGCGCTATATAAATAAAATTGATTGATTGATTGAATGCCATTTGACTGTGGCTGACTCGAATGTGCAGAATGGTTGGCCATTTTTATGCCGGAAGAAATGTGTGCGCCCAGTGCCCTCCTGGTTGGGATATGAATGAAGATTGAGATGAGAATTAGTAGATTATGGTTGAGAAAGTGAATTTCTTTTCTCTTTTTTTTTTTCTTTCTTTTTAAAGTGCCATCTCACTGTTGAGTAATTAGATTAGATAGAACTTTGTTAATCCCTTGGGTAGACTCCCTCAGGGAAATTGAGTTTCCAGCAGCATTGTATAGCAGCACACAGGGTAAGAAGCACACAGAGTATCAAAAATAGATGTAAAAAAATATTTTCAAAACCTAAGTACAAATATAAGAAGAAATACTGCTCAGTACTGGCAACTACTGTTCCTCTCCTTCCCGTCCCCTGTCTTCCTGTTGTTTAATGTTTAAAGTATTTATCAAGAACACGTTGCCAGATCCTGCTCAGCACCATTCAGTTAAATTGATATACAACCCCTGGCAATAATTATGGAATCACCGGCCTCGGAGGATGTTCATTCAGTTGTTTAATTTTGTAGAAAAAAAGCAGATCACAGACATGAAACAAAACTAAAGTCATTTCAAATGGCAACTTTCTGGCTTTAAGAAACACTATAAGAAATCAGGAAAAAAAAAATTGTGGCAGTCAGTAACGGTTACTTTTTTAGACCAAGCAGAGGGAAAAAATATGGACTCACTCAATTCTGAGGAATAAATTATGGAATCACCCTGTAAATTTTCATCCCCAAAACTAACACCTGCATCAAATCAGATCTGCTTGTTAGTCTGCATCTAAAAAGGAGTGATCACACCTTGGAGAGCTGTTGCACCAAGTGGACTGACATGAATCATGGCTCCAACACGAGAGATGTCAATTGAAACAAAGGAGAGGATTATCAAACTCTTAAAAGAGGGTAAATCATCACGCACTGTTGCAAAAGATGTTGGTTGTTCACAGTCAGCTGTGTCTAAACTGTGGACCAAATACAAACAACATGGGATGGTTGTTAAAGGCAAACATACTGGTAGACCAAGGAAGACATCAAAGCGTCAAGACAGAAAACTTAAAGCAATATGTCTCAAAAATCGAAAATGCACAACAAAACAAATGAGGAACGAATGGGAGGAAACTGGGGTCAACGTCTGTGACCGAACTGTAAGAAACCGCCTAAAGGAAATGGGATTTACATACAGAAAAGCTAAACGAAGGCCATCATTAACACCTAAACAGAAAAAAACAAGGTTACAATGGGCTAAGGAAAAGCAATCGTGGACTGTGGATGACTGGATGAAAGTCATATTCAGTGATGAATCTCGAATCTGCATTGGGCAAGGTGATGATGCTGGAACTTTTGTTTGGTGCCGTTCCAATGAGATTTATAAAGATGACTGCCTGAAGAGAACATGTACATTTCCATAGTCATTGATGATATGGGGCTGCATGTCAGGTAAACGCACTGGAGAGATGGCTGTCATTACATCATCAATAAATGCACAAGTTTACGTTGATATTTTGGACACTTTTCTTATCCCATCAATTGAAAGGATGTTTGGGGATGATGAAATCATTTTTCAAGATGATAAATGCATCTTGCCATAGAGCAAAAACTGTGAAAACATTCCTTGCAAAAAGACACATAGGGTCAATGTCATGGCCTGCAAATAGTCCAGATCTTAATCCAATTGAAAATCTTTGGTGGAAGTTGAAGAAAATGGTCCATGACAAGGCTCCAACCTGCAAAGCTGATCTGGCAACAGCAATCAGATAAAGTTGGAGCCAGATTGATGAAGAGTACTGTTTATCACTCATTAAGTCCATGCCTCAGAGACTGCAAGCTGTTATAAAAGCCAGAGGTGGTGCAACAAAATACTAGTGATGTGTTGGAGCGTTCTTTTGTTTTTCATGATTCCATAATTTTTTCCTCAGAATTGAGTGATTCCATATTTTTTTTCCCTAACCGTTACACTTACTGCCACAATTTTTTTCCCTGATTTCTTATAGTGTTTCTTAAAGCCAGAAAGTTGCCATTTTAAGTGACTTTAGTTTTGTGTCATGTCTGTGATCTGCTTTTTTTCTACAAAATTAAACAACTGAATGAACATCCTCCGAGGCCGGTGATTCCATAATTTTTGCCAGGGGTTGTAGAACACCTGTACAGTGTAGAGTTTGAGTGGATCTCGCAAACGTGAGGCTGTTTTGTGATCACATGTCGTTTGTTGCCTCAGATTTAATCCACTGTACCAATGAGATGAACGTGAACATTCCTCAGCTGGCTGACTCGCTGTTTGAGAGGACCACCAACACCAGCTGGGTGGTGGTGTTTAAGTCACTGATCACCACACACCACCTCATGGTCTACGGCAACGAGGTGAGCCGCTTGTCCACATGCGCTGGCACCAGCCAGAGTTAATATGTCAAATAGAACCTTCGATGTTTAACTCCTACTTGTCCTCACTCAGCGTTTTGTCCAGTATTTGGCTTCAAGGAACACACTATTCAACCTCAGTAACTTTTTGGACAAAAGCGGTTTACAAGGTGATTGTGCATTTTCTTCTTCCATTTGATTTAGACCTTTGAAAACAACCTAAAACCAAATTATTTCAAATGCCTAACCCACTTTTGTTCATGACTTTTTTTCTAGGTTACGACATGTCAACGTTTATCAGGAGGTATAGTCGATACCTGAACGAGAAAGCAGTTTCGTACAGACAGGTTGCCTTCGACTTCACGAAAGTTAAGCGAGGGTAAGAACTTAAGCATAATGTGCAAATAAAAAATGTTTCACAACATCAAGAAATGTCAATCAAATATGAAAAAAGGAAAATAATTATTGCTCTTTCCTTCTGCAGCAAATGATTAATAAACCAAAAGAGTTGCATAAAAACAGTTATTTAACTTTACCCACCCCCGAGCAAGCACATTGGCAACAGTGGTGAGGAACAACTCCCTGGAAGAATTAAAGTGTACAAAGAAACGAGGCTAGCATAGGGCGATTTGCACATCTCGACTCGCCTGCTGCTGGATCACTATGATTTGGATCAGAAGTTTATGGCTTAAAGCGTTTTTGCATTTGTCAAGAACAGATTTCTCTCACATGCACAGCATTGGTCCAGAATCTGCAGTGTGTTTTGACAGAGGAGGACAGAGAAGTTATGAACTAGAGCGCGAATACACAATCAACTTTTTCATCTTTTATGAAGCATTGCTTCATTTTGCTTAGCTTACAGAGCCGAGTCTGACTCTTATGAAGCATTCCATCATTTACAACCCCAATTCCAATGAAGTTTGGATGTTGTGTAAGATGTAAATAAGAACAGAATACAATGATTTGCAAATCCTCTTCAACCTATATTCAACTGAATACAGCACAAAGACAAGATATTTAATGTTCAAACTGATAAACTTTATTGTTTTTGTGCAAATATTTGCTCATTTTTCCTTCTCACAACACTCAATAAGCATCTTGGAATTTAGGACACTAATTGTTGAAGCTTTGTAGGTGGAATTCTTTCCCATTCTTGCTTGATGTACAACTTCAGTTGTTCAACAGTCCGGGGTCTCCGTTGTCTGTTTTGCGCTTCATAATGTGCCACACATTTTCTTCTTTTTCCTCTTTTGTCCAGAGGACATGACGTTAGGGCAGTCACAGTTATTGCAATATTCGCCAATCGCAATTATTTTTCATAATCGCGATTACCGTGAATTACTTATTTTATCCACAAAGTTGCATAAAACGACTCAGATTCTGACGTCATCGTGCAGCAGCCACACGCAGCCTCTCTGCCTCATTCACTCTGTTTCCTCTCGTCTTGGTTGGATGGTTAGCGAGGCTTGGATAATAAACGGAGCGTGAGGAGGTTCTGGTTCCAAAGCCACGTACCACGGCACCGCTGTGGATGCATTTTGGTTTTAAGTAGGGCTGCCACGACTAGTCGTCTAGTCACGACTACGTTGACGATTGAAATCATTAACAACTAATTAAGTAGTTGACGAGTCATTTATTTTATTTGTCTTTGTTTTTCCTCTCAATTCATAGTTTTAGGCAGCCGTCATCCTGCCGTCATTTGGACGTTCAAATTTTGAATGAGACAGCCGATTAAAGCAGTGGCCGTCTTATTCAAAGCCATTTAAAATGGGTAGTTTACCGAAGGAGGTGTGTGTGTGTGTGTGTGCGCATGCAGAGTCAACTCACTACAGACTGTGAGGGAGGGAGTGAGATTCCTGAATGGAGGCACGAGACGTTACGTTATGCTGAGAACTATCAGTGCACTTAAGACAGCGAGCGCGGAGCAGAGAGAGGATTTTAACCCGAGTGAACATGTTAAAAAAAAAAAAACAAACCTTGGGGCTGCCTTTACTCTCTGTACTTTCTCTACACGTGTGGTTCTGACGGCACCGACGTGTTCACACCATGTGCGCGTCATATACTGAATTTAGAGATGAAATAATTGGTCAAATATTCTTAAAACATCCTTAAAAATGAGAATATATAAATGAACTGAGCAAAAATTACACACACACGGGTGTAAAAAACCATGCTGTGGAGAAGCTGTGCAGAGGCACAGATCACAAAAAGCTGAACTTTAACAGCTGTTTGTTTTCCAAAGGTATGTATTTGTTCAATCTTGAGCTTAATGTAGTGTTCAAGCACACAACGTGACTCATGAGGAAAAAAAGGATGACTTCATCACACTAAAATGAACTGGAGTCAGAATAAAAATACAAGTTGCTGATTTCTGTTGATTTTCAAAGTTATTAAGCTGCAGCTATATGTTTTATTTCAAAGTGAGTTGCCTCTTATTGTATTCTGATTTATTTGTACAAAAAAATATGGGGAGTGTAATCAGCCTGCATTGTTCTGTTAAGTTTCTATCAGTTTTCCTGAACATGTCCAGGTGTGTTTTCCTTCTTTATAAGAGTTTGGTGTTTGCGCCACAAAGTTTTAAAACAGAATAAAATGTTCACACTGTTCTTTATAGCAGTTCTGTAATTTCAGAAATTCAACAGAAACAACCACAAATCATAAAAAGGGTTAGCTTCCCTTACAGAGTTGAGTACGACTCTTAAGAAGCATTGCTTCATTTGACTTGGCTTTTAGCAGAAAGCGGTATCAGATTGGTTTTGTTTAAGTGTCAAAGCTGTAAAGCTGTTAAATCCTTCGTTATGAATAGTCTGCTCCATTTGGTTGTATTGATTCAATAACAAGTAGTTGAGTTAGCCATAACCTTATTTGAAATAAAGCAGGTGACTTAATTACACCATAAAAATTAGTTTGTTCAGTTGACTCAGCGTACCACCAGAGGGAGCTGGCGTACCACCACAGTTTGAGAACTATGCAGTTAGAGGACATAGGCAAGGATAGGGAAGTGTCCAATGAGCTGCTTGGTATACTGCCACTGTGACCTTGACTTGGATAAGTGGCAGAAAATGAATGAATGACTGGTCGTAGTTTTTCTTTGATGTGGACGTCAAAAGCAGACTTCTTCAAATTGCATCAATAAGAATAAAATTCATTTTTTTTTCTGCTATGAAATTTTTCGCTTCAGTTGATATGGCACAGTTGATGCTTTCATTCGTTTTTCCTGTCATCTCACGTCTCATATGAGATCTTGCACTTCCATTTGTATCAAATTATATCTCATCAGAACACCTACAGGTATATAAGTGTTTCTCAGAAATATTTATCAGAAATGAACCTTCATGTCACATTTTGCTCTCCTCTCCTTACCACCAGAAAACTAGTTTTGTTTTTTTGAGATCTTGAAATGGTGACCTCGCTGATCTGAAAGTATGTAACGACATTAAAAAAAAAAAACAATTGGAAGCTTGGCCGTTCTCAGCTCCCATATGAGTCATAATGTATAGAATAATTTTTAAATTGCAACTTTTTTACAGATAAACATGTTTTGTTTTTTTCCCAACCTTTTTTTGACAGTGCTTGGAGGAATTCCACTGTGATAGGGAAAAAAAAAAATAATAATAATAATAATACATGTGTGGAAGGTTAGATTGACTTATCTGTCCGTCTCTCCATCTTTTGTCTTCTGTGACGTGTTGTGCGTCCACACAGGGTGGACGGCGTCATGAGGACCATGAATACAGAAAAACTGCTGAAGACGATCCCAATTATTCAGAACCAGATGGACGCGCTGCTCGATTTCAATGTGAGTTGAAGGTGACCCCGCCTCCAGGCAGCGCCGCTGCTCGTGTAACAAGCACATCCGTCTGGAGCTTTCAGGCTGCACAGACGCTGCTGAAGTCACATATCTTCTCTTAATTTGTCTCATGTTGTTAAATACCAGAAACTGTGGCTAATTTTTCTTTGGGTCAGGTCAATGCCAACGAGCTGACTAATGGAGTCATCAATGCCGCCTTCATGCTCCTCTTCAAAGACTCCATCAGGCTCTTTGCTGCTTATAATGAAGGCATCATTAACCTGCTTGGTGAGGCCTTCAAGGACCACTTCACTTTCAACCTCTTTCTTACCTACAATCACATGTTTGGTTCATAAATCTACCTTTTTTTTCACAAAACAGAGAAATACTTTGATATGAAGAAGACGCAGTGTAAAGAAGGCCTGGACATTTACAAGAAGTTTCTCACCCGGATGACACGGATATCAGAGTTCCTCAAAGTGGCAGAGGTAAGTGACTGCAGAGTGTGCACACTGAGCTGTAACTGGTGGATTTTATTGGACATCTGTTACAAACAGCAGTGTAACTTGTTTTTTATTTTTTGTTTGTTTGTTTTCTGTCTGACAGCAGGTGGGAATAGATCGAGGAGACATTCCAGATCTTTCTCAGGTAAGAAGCAGCATTTTGGCACAAAAATGCACCTGAAGTCCAACACATACTTTGATTTGTATTTTAAAAATGCCTCATTACCTCAGATGGGCTTTGATGAATCCACGTGTCGCCTTGTATTTTTTTGTTTTGTTTTTGTTTTTTGTCATCAGGTGTATCTGTTGTGTTCTTGTCTGCTCAAACCAATTCAAACAATGTTCAGATCAAACAGACAAAATAATATGTTTGTGAAGATGCACCGTCGAGGTCCAGAGACTGGTTTCTGTGGGTCAGATTATATTGTTGACCTCTTACCAGGAAGAGAAGAGAAAGAGGGGGGAAAAAGGTTCTTCCTTCATTCTTGTTTAGATTTTTTTTTTTTTTTTTTTTTTTTTTGGCTTCAGTGTTGTTGTTTTTTATTTGGTGAAAGTGAACCTCAGCAGAGTCTTGTCCTGCTCTTCTCTTCCTTCCCTCCTTCTTCTACTAATCTACTGTGCGTTTCCCATTTTCAGCAGTAAATAAAGGTGTTCAGACGTGATCACAGTGGGAATTTAATCTACACTGTAAAGTGGAAAAAATGGAATCTTGGTGTCATGAAGTCAGATTATGGATCTTGATCTGGTGTTATCAGTGTTGTGCTCATCATCCATACATAAACTTCACTCCTGCATGTATTTCACTGCGTGGGAACCTAACGTCACACAATGAACAGATATTAACAATACATTGTGTGTTTGCTCTGAAACCAGCTCAACAGACCCAATTTTAACTAGTTGCATGCTAACTAGCCTAGCAAGCTAGCATGGCAAGCAACTGGGCTAATGGAATAGCTTCATCAATAACCAATTAATTGCTTGAAAGGAATAGCTGTGTTGTTCAGTTTTGGTGTTTCTGTCTATATTTGGAACAGTTGATAATTTAGTAAGATGGTATTTTCTAAAGCAGCTGGCACACCTGGTTGAGTTTGGTGCGGAGTTTTTTGTGAATGGCCCACAGAGCCACTTGGCTCTCGGTGGCCCGGTGTAGGCTCAGTACAAGATGGTGTCCAACGTTTACACAAAGCACTTAAAGTGTTTACCTGGGATATCGAGGTGAGGACGTGTTTGTCCACAGTATAAACAAAATTAGCCTGCCCCAGCGGAGGTGGAGGGAGTTAAATGCAGCTCCAGACAAAAAAGAAAAAAGTGTTTTCTTAACTTTTGCCAAGCGACGTGTCTGCTCGAGAGAATTTTGCACAAAACGTAACCAGACAAGAGCTACTTGGTGAAATAAGCTGACGTCCACTGAGTTATACGTTGGCCCATTACCTTATGAAACAGCGTCACAATTGAGTGTCCTGGTGTGAGGAGCTTCAGCAGTTATTATATGACATAAGAAACTAATGTGGTACTTACCACGTTGGACGTTCAAGTGAGTTTGCATATTGAACTTCGCCCGAGTTTACCTTGACACAAACTGCCAGATTCCTCCAGCAAGTAGAGTTTGATCTGAAGAACATCCACAAATTAGACAAACTTGACCAAAAAAAAAAAGACTCCGCAGTGATTGGTGACAGTGACAGGGGTTTACAGAAAACCCCCGCACACTGACCAATATCTGCTCTTTGGCTCAAACCACCCCCTTGAACAGAAGCTCGGGGTGATGAGGACTCTTCAGGTGCCCACAACTGCAGAGGGAACGGCTAAAGAAGAACAACTTGTCTGTAAAGCCCTCACAGTATGTGGATACCCACGATGGTCCCTGGACAAAGTGCAGAAGTCCCAGAGAACAAAGAAACCAGATAGACAGGAGACAGAGACAAGAAGAGGAGTGTCTCTCCCTTATTTAGCAGGAGTAGGGGAAAAACTACAGAGGATCTTCAGACAGCACAAAATCCCAGTTTACTTTAAACTGGTTAACACCTTGAGACAGAAATTAGATTTCTTTATTTCAAAATTCTCCATGTTTATTACTATTATTATTATTGTTGTTGTTATTAGGGGTAGGTCATGCTAGTCCAGTACCCATACTCTCTTTTGCCACAGCCGTTCATTTGTAATGTGTGCAGCATGTGGTTTTGCATTGTTTTGTTATGGAGGATGCATGCATGGGCATACCTAGAATAGATGTGTTCTTGAAGATGGCACATGTTGCTCTAAAACAGTGGTGGCTCGTCGGCCATCGTTGCCCACCCTTGCTGCTCTAAAATGTCAATTTCACAAAAGTACTATAGTATTTCAGCCATTACAGAAGTGTAACTGACCTTTGGCAAGGATACTGACCCACCCCATACAGGACAGACCCTGGCTTTTGGGCTTGTTGCTGACCTACAGTAGTGTTCAGAATAATAGTAGTGCTATGTGACTAAAAAGATTATCCAGGTTTTGAGTATATTTCCTATTGTTACATGGGAAACAAGGTACCAGTAGATTCAGTAGATTCTCACAAATCCAACAAGACCAAGCATTCATGATATGCACACTCTTAAGGCTATGAATCTGGGCTATTAGTAAAAAAAAAAAGTAGAAAAGGGGGTGTTCACAATAATAGTAGCATCTGCTGTTAACGCTACAAACTCAAAACTATTATGTTCAAACTGCGTTTTTATCAATCCTGTGAATCACTAAACTAGTATTTAGTTGTATAACCACAGTTTTTCATGATTTCTTCACATCTGCGAGGCATTAATTTTGTTGGTTTGGAACCAAGATTTTGCTTGTTTACTAGTGTGCTTGGGGTCATTGTCTTGTTGAAACACCCATTTCAAGGTCATGTCCTCTTCAGCATAAGGCAACATGACCTCTTCAAGTATTTTGGCATATCCAAACTGATCCATGATACCTGGTATGCGATATATAGGCCCAACACCATAGTAGGAGAAACATGCCCATATCATGATGCTTGCACCACCATGCTTCACTGTCTTCACTGTAAACTGTGGCTTGAATTCAAAGTTTGGGGGTCGTCTCACAAACTGTCTGCGGCCCTTGGACCCAAAAACAACAATTTTACTCTCGCCAGTCCACAAAATATTCCTCCATTTCTCTTTAGGCCAGTTGATGTGTTCTTTGGCAAATTGTATCCTCTTCTGCACATGTCTTTTATTTAACAGAGGGCCTTTGCGGGGGATTCTTGCAAATAAATGAGCTTCACACAGGCGTCTTCTAACTGTCACAGCACTTACAGGTAACTCCAGACTGTCTTTGATCATCCTGGAGCAATTCAGTGGGTGAGCCTTTGCCATTCATGTTATTATTCTATCCATTTTGATGGTTTTCCATTTTCTTCCACATGTCTCTGTTTTTTTTGTCCATTTTAAAGCATTGGAAACCATTGTATATGAACAGCCTATAATTTTTTGCACCTGCATATAGGTTTTACCCTCTCCAATCAACTTTTTAATTAAACTACGCTGTACGCTGAACAATGTCTTGAACGTCCCATTGTCCTCAGGCTTTCAAAGAGAAAAGCATGTTCAACAGGTGCTGGCTTCATCCTTGAATAGGGGACACGTGATTCACACCTGTTTGTGCCACAAAATTGACGAACTCACTGACTGAATGCCACACTACTATTATTGTGAACACCCCCTTTTCTACATTTTTTTTACTAATAGCCCAATTTCATAGCCTTAAGAGTGTGCATATCATGAATACTTGGTCTTGTTGGATTTGTGAGAATCTACTGAATCTACTGGTACCTTGTTTCCCATGTAACAGTAAGAAATATACTCAAAACCTGGATTAATCTTTTTAGTCACATAGCACTACTATTATTCTGAACACTACTGTAGCTCTTCCTTTTTTCTTTGGTCTGGAGTACACAACGTCCATTTCTTCCAGAAAAGATCTGGAATCCTGCTTCATCTGACCACAGTACACATTTCCACTATGGGGTAGTTCAACCCAAATGTCTCATAGCCCGGAGAAGTGGTGTTTTTTTTTTTGTTTGTTTGTTTGGTTTTTTTTTTTGCAGAGTAAAGTTTTAAGTGGCAGTGAATGTGTTTCTGTATTGTAGTGCAAGACAAAAGTTTCCCAAAAAAATATCCCTTACCTATGTGGTTATATCACCTATTGATTGTTCTGGCTGTGCTGTCGTCTAAGGATTCAGAGATCACAGGTGATCTAAGGTTTTCGTCCTTGTCCTTTATGCAATTCCTTGAATCAATTAATGATATGCATCGTGGAAGGAGCGATATGCAAATCCCTTCCGATCATTATTTGAGGAAACATTTTAATAATTTTCTTACATATTTGTTGACAGACTAACTTTTTTTTGGGGGGGGGGTGTTGCAAGCCTGAAATGCAGGAATGAATGTATAGTTAAAAATAAAATAAGGTTGACCATACAAAGCATGAAATATCTTAGATTCACATTGTTTAGTGAAATAGAAGTCAACGTAAATGAAAAAATCACGAAGTTGTCGCAACTTTTTGTGTTTTGGGATTGTAAATGGGGAATGACACCAGTTTAATTGTTGGCTCTCTACTGGCTGCAGCAATGGGCATGAAACAGAAGAAGGTGTAGTTTGAAAGTCTTTAATTTGAAGTAAGTTACTGTGCCTTCAGATCAGTTAAAATTTGTTTTTTGTTGTTTTTCAACCCCCCCCCCCCAAAAAACAACAACAACAAAAAAAACAAAAAGATGCTCAATTTTATGTGCACAAAAATATGTGAATGTCAAAATTGTGGAAAATTCCATCAAAACAGATTTCCTTCACGAGTTTTTGTGTCGGATACAGAAGTTGGGACTGTGGCTTTGAAAGTTTTTATTTCTCCCCAAATCCTTGTAGAAATTTCAAGGTTGTGGTTACTGTTACACTGCGCACGCGACTGGTTTCTAACTATGGTGTGCTGTTGTAAAAGTGTGTGTAGTGTTACAGCGTTTTGCCCCAGAGAGCTGCAGCTGTGGTTTTCATTCCCGTCACTGTCAGCACCTTTACGCTTTCTATTTTCCCTTATCTTCCCACTTTAGTTCACAGTTTGTGTAAGTACTCTGGTTTCACTCTTCTTCTGTGTCTGTGACTTGCTTCAGTGTCGTCTCTTGCATGCCTCTGCTCTGATTCCTCCTCCATCGAAGGACAGAACACACTCTGTGGTCAATCCCAGTGGTCACACACGGTGTAAAGCGATGTCGTCCATTGAGACATGGCTGCCTTGTTGTCATTTCAACAATGTCCAGGTTGTTGAACGTGCTGTGATGCGTCATTCCACACATGTTCCTCTCATCCAAAGTCATTGAGTGGTGGTGGGTAACTACTAGTCCCGAGTTGTTTGACTGGTTTACCTGTAAGCGTGGAGCAAAATTCCACCTCCCTGTCGGGCTGTATTCTCTGACTATACCTTGGTTGGATTGGAGTATTGTACAGGGGTTTGTTTTTTTTTTTTTTTCGGCTACAGCTCGGTTGCCCACCACTGTCAAACGTGATGTTTGTGTCCAGGAGGAGCACATTCACTGTCAGTCACCAACATGCTGACCGTGTTTCTTCTGTCACAATAGGCTCCCAGTAGTCTTCTTGAAGCTTTGGAGCAGCACTTGGCCTCCTTAGAGGGCAAGAAGGTCAAAGACTCCACTGCAGCTAGCAGGTATGCTAACGTTACACGAGCTAAAGGGGCTTTAACAGACTGAGCGCTGTGTTTATCCAGTGGAATCTCCACCAGCTACTCTACATCACCTAACTGTTCACATGCATTTGTTGACAAACTGAAAGATTTTTATTTTATTATTATTTAAATTTGCTTTGAACAGCAGTGTTTGCACAAACATGCTAAACTAAGCTATATTGTGTCTGCAGAACCAGAGACAATATGCTCTTTAAATCTGCCGGTAATAAATAGCAGCCATTCCCAAACGTAAGAACGCCAGGGTCATTTGGAAATCTGCAAATCATCTGGGGTGCAACCACAACCTTGAATCAGTCTTTGGACTGACACATGAGACAAAGATGAAGTATTGGTGACACAGTGCCAGCTCACCCTGACTAAGACGTCTCACATGCAGCGCTGTTTCAGGCGTCTCTTCTCCCTACAGTTGGAGCCACGCTGCTTTGTGTGTGTGTGTTTGGTTGTTTGTTTGTTTGTGGAGGGTTAGGGCTCACGGCCAGTTGGTTGTTAGTCACCTGCAGGAGGTTGAAGTTTGCAGGGCTCCTGCTATGGGCACAGAGCCAAAAACACCTGCTCATGTGCTGTCGTATTCCAGTTCAGATTCACATTTCATGCAGAGAGCAAAGTCTCCTCCTTGTTCAAAGGAAGCAGCCCCACATGGACCTCCTGCTTTGGCTACAAATACCAGCTACTTACTGGAATGTGTGTGTGTGTGTGTGTGTGTGTGTATATATATATATATATATATATATATATATATATATATATATATATATATATATATATATATATATATATATATATATATATATAACCCCAATTCCAATGAAGTTGGGACGTTGTTTAAAATGTAAATAAATACAGATTTGAAAATCCTCTTCAACCTATATTCAATTCGAATACACCACAAAGACGAGATATTTAATGTTCAAACTGATAAACTTTATTGTTTTTGTGCAAATATTTGCTCATTTTGAAATGGATGCCTGCAACATGTTTCAAAAAAATCTGGGACAGTGGTATGTTCAAGCTCTGGTTTGTGTTTGGCTGACCTTTTGCGTCTGTCCTTCAGAGCCAGCACTCTGTCAAACGCAGTGTCCTCGCTGGCCAGCACGGGAATGTCTTTCACCAAAGTGGACGAGCGGGAGAAACAGGCAGCTCTGGAAGAAGAACAGGCTCGACTCAAAGCTCTGAAGGTTCAGCAGAAATAGAGAATGTCACAGAAATGGAATAAACTGTTCTGGTTTCTGTTTTATGTTTGACGTGCACTTTGTGTGTCAGGAACAAAGGTTGAAGGAGCTTTCCAAGAGACCCTCCTTTGCCACCACTGATACGTCACCAATTTCCACCACCGGGGGCACTATTATCACAGCACCGGCCATTGACCTCTTCTCAACACCCAGCTGCTCTAATGGGTACTGCTTTGGGTCTGAATGACCTTTTTTTTTTTTTTTTTTTTTTAGCTTCAACACTGCGGTTTCGGGCTATAAACAAACTACAGCACTTGCAGACTGCTCTTGTTCAGTCTTTTAACATTGCTTTATGGTTGTGTTAAAATGATCAAACTTGTGCTCTTTCTTGTGCTTTAATATTTATTTTATATTTTGATTATTTTAAATTTTATTGGTTCACATTTGGCATTGTATAGAATTAAAATAATGCCATGATTCTGCACACTCCGATTTTTTTTTTTTTTTTTTTTTTTTTTTTTTTGACGGGTCCTGCGACTTATACTGTGGTGTGACTTATATCCCCCCCCCCCCCCCAAAAAAAAAAAATCATGCATTCTTTTCCAATAATAATTATAATGTTTATTTATTTAGACCTTTTTTTGTTACCAGGAATCAAACAACTAATCAAAATAAACTCTTAATAAAATAATAAGTAAGCCCCTTCGGCTGCTCCCTTGTTTGCACTTGGGGTCGCCACAGCAAATCCAAGGTGGATCTGCATGTTGAATTGGCACAGGTTTTAAAATAATAAATGCCAAAATAAAAAGTGTACTTCAACAATGCAGAAAAAAATTCTCAAATAAAAGAGCTGCGAAAAGGATAAACTCCAAAAATATACTCCAGAAAGTGCAATAGCAGTTATATTTTTATTTATTCGTAAATGCTAAGTGTATTTTTAGATTGTGGCTAACGACACAACAAAGGTGACCGCCTTAAAGCAGCGTTTTGTTATTGATATAGACATGACATTGTAACTATACTTAACTCTCACAGTCCATAAGTTAGCAGCAAGACAAAAACAGTCGTGGTGGCAAAGATGAAGCGTTGGGAGATAAATAGCAGAAAGGAACTGGCCTGCACTTGACAGTGGCACAAAATTTGAACTTGACAATACCCAGTCCGGAAGACCATGATAATAATCCATTCCTTGGCAAAGTTTGGCAGCAATTTGACCCGTTTAAGTGGAGCTGTTGGCAGAATAATGCTGTGCATAAACAAACAGTCGTACAAACAAATTATAGTAGGATAGTTCCAGACAGCTTGCTTATCGTCGCTGTGGGGCGCTGTAAATAGTCTCTACAGAAATGTATTATCAACTGGAGCTCTTGTGAAAGTCTACTGTGCCTGCATTAATGGTAATTGTCCACTGGGTGGAGATATTGCTCTATTTCAAGAACCTTGAGTACAGACTGTTGTGGAGCACAATGACGAATATGTTGCTTATAGTAGTAGATACCAAAAATCTATATTGTGAGAAATCAGAATGAGTTTGGGGGGAAAAAAATGCAGATTTGAGCTTCATTTTGAATAATTTTTTGAGAACAGTTTTTCTTTCAACTTGCAAACCTAAATAAAGGTTCAAGAAGTTGACAGGTAACAATGTTATAACAACAAATTGGAGAGCTGCATTTAAAATTCAACATTATTTTGTCAATGCAGGTTTGTGTTTTAGCGGGGTTGGGGTTAGGGTTTATGTACATTATTGTTAGCATTAGCCTGTCTGCCACTGTGAGTACAGTCACCGTCAGGCTCAACGCAATTTAAACACCTTTCCACCATCAATGTTCAACAAGTTTAACTGATAATGAGGATACATGTTCAGTGTTTGCTCATTGTTTTGATAATTGACGTGATATAAGCAACGTGTGAAATTGCTTTCAAATCAACGATGACTGAATTGTCTAAAAAAGATTAAAGCTATGTTTTTTTTCTGCAGTGCTTTGAAGATGGAAAGCAACCTTTTTGAACTGCAGTCGTCTTTTCAGCCCTCCGTGCAGTCAGACTCCACAGGACGTCCTGCAGCGACGGCGTGGGCAGGTGGGGGCGTGGTCTCTGCATCTTCGATTATGCTTTTCTGCATGCTCTTCTTCTCTGGACGTTGTCTGATTGATGTCCACCTCTTTTTCTCAACTCTGTCTCTCTTTCCTCTGCCTGCGTAGATCCTTTTACTTCTGCTGACGCGGGAGATGATTCCATGCCAAACCTTAACCCTTTCCTGTCCAAAGTCGTTGTCGATGCCACTCACGTACCTGTCGTGTCTTCAGACGGTGTTAGCTTTTCTTCTAGGACATCCGCTCATGAAATGTTTGGTGGTAACGACGGCTTTTTTTCTTTCTTTCTTCTCAGAAGTCGTGGCGCTTTCTCATGTCTCTGTTTTCTTTTTAGCATGACTAACCCGCATGCTGACTGTGTTGATGTCTGCAAAGCTGTAAATTCTCATTTCTTCTGTTGTCTGTCCACACCGACCTTAATTGTTCTGTTATGGACCAGAACCCTTGTGGTGTTTTGAAGCAGAAACGTACCGTAGAGCTTTAAGTTGAAGTCTGTTCTTCTTTTACCTACACTATGTTTGATTCTCCAGATCATTACAATCCCTTTTTTGACACAAACCCATCTGTTTCAACCAATTACAAACGCACAGTGCGGATAGAACCCTCCGTCTCAGGTACTACGATTGCACCATCTCAGCCTATGTTTCCTGAGCTTTGGCAAACATAGACTACTGTACAAAAGCTAAGGGCTCTCTTTTTGATGTTGACTGTTTTAATCCCCCTTTAAGCTTGTTGTCGTCTTTGTTTTAGTGTTTGATTTTCTGCAAGTCTTAGGGCTTTGTTGTCATGGCAGCATGATGGCCACTACAAAGCAGTGCCACAATTATTTGGTGTTTCCTTGACCACAAAGTTTACTTTCGTCTCTCACTGTTTGAGGACTGTCTACTGTAGTCAGATTGGGATTTAAATATTAAATGAATTTTATTAAATTGTAAGAAACATTGAGCGGCTTCTTGAGTCCATCTCCTGATTGCGTAACGCTAACTGTCCACAGCTGTATTACAATAAGGATGAGTCTTTATGTAATCTGTTATCCAGATGTTTATAAAGCTGTATAATGTATATCGTTTTGGAGAGATTTTTCACTTTGAATTTAAATGCTTTTTTTTTTTTTTAATTTATCAGGGCTGTGAAAATTCCGCAGATCCACGGGATTCCGCGGATTTCATCATGGGGAGGGGGGCGGGGGTGTTAGTGTTGTACTCTTTAATCGTGATCGTTACTGAGTTTTTAAAATGCTTACCGCAAAGTGTTCTTTTTTTAATGACATCATGCAAGTTTTATATGTCCGCGGACACTGATCTGTGTGTTACAGATACAAATCAGTTTCCTCTGATTCGCGGAGTTTCGAGGAGAATAAATGCCACTCAAAGCCTGGCTGTTACGACAGTTGTCGTAAAGCGGGGCTGGTTGGTTGCTGCGGCGACACTGTGCGAAACGTAGCTAAACGTAGCATGTGGACATCGCAAACTTTTAGAACTTTCAAGTTTTTAAAAGAAGAATTTTGCAGCATGTCTGTGTCACGGAGCGACATCAGACAGAGCGAAGATGGCGAGAAAGACGGTTTGAAAAAGTGTGATAAGGACAAGAATCCGTGGAATTGTTGCTGGCTTCATCAACACACCTGAAAGATAAACGGGAAAAGCGAACAGGTAAGAATTTTTTTTCTCTCTGGACAATAAACATTGTGCTGTTCAAACAGGATTTCAGAAAAGATTATGTGCCTTTTTTTTTCTTTCATTAATCTAGACTTTCATTGAAAAAAAAGACATTGTGGCTTTGAATGAATTTAGGCTACATGAATTTACACAACAATGTAAATTAGTTTTTATTAATGTAGACTTGTTTCATGGGAAAAAAGATACTGTGGCTTTGAGTGGATTTACAGGAATTTACACAAGAATGTGTGGCTTTTTTACTGTAAGGTATGTTATTGAAATTTTACCATGATTTTTAAAGTATTCTCCAAGCTTTAGCTGTGGTTTTTGAAATGCTGTAACAGTCTTTTCAGTCTTCATGAATTTCATGTAGTTTAATTGTTCTGAGTTAATACATCATTTGGTTTACAATTAAAAGGAAACTCATTTCAGGTCCTACTTCCACGTTGTTTTCTGTTATTTCAACATGATCATTGACGGTTCAAATGAAAGGTTGAATCTAGGATCATTTAAATATCCACTAATTTTGAGATTTGTTCTTCCAGGAGATGTTGAAAATGTATCAGTAGATGAAAATTTAATTTGGTTTCTGGGGCCCCAAAAGGCCCTAGACCCCGGCTCCTCGGGGGGTGCGCCCCCAGACCCCCTGCGAATTTCCCTCGGATTTCACAATTTTCATTTCACAGCCCTGATTTATTGTATAATTATTTTTAAAGCTTGAGAAAGCACACCGCTGTCAAGGCCAATAGACCATTCTTCCAACATAGGCATTTCCAGCTTTCATTGGTTGGTGGTTGTTGGTCTCCCCCCGCACACACACACACACACACAATAACGTTTTGCATTGAAATGCTCCAATCACAATAGGTCTTTTATACGGCATCAGTGAAATCAAAGATGGCGCATAACTCCACGATGGCCATCAAATCAACCCCAAAATATTTTTTTCTCAAAAATTTCATTGCTTATTTGATTTGTGTGATCTTGGTGTCAAAGTTTAGGTTGTCAAAGATGCCAGATTTATTTTTTTTTGCATTGCAACAGCAATATGACACACTCAGTGACATAAATTGGCATTTGATCGTGTTGACTGCAGATATTAAGAATGACAAAGCAATATATTCCACCCTGAAGACCTTTCTAATAGGCCTACATGCAGTAGTTTCAGGAGCTGAACAATTTCAGACATGCTGGGTGGAACTCATTAATACTAAATGTAATAAACATCCCTCTAATTTGGCACATAGACAAAATACAACACAGTAAATACAACAAATAGCAAATAAAATAACATATAACTAAATGGAATTTTATGTCAGTGCCATTTTAATCAAATTGGAACATTTCTATGCAATAATTGATTTTCAGTAGGTCTTTTTGGCAGCCATCTTGGAAAATGTCTACCATCTTGATTATTCAAGTGGCCAATCAATCAGATGAGTAATATGAGAATCGCCATGTCAGGTTTGGTACTTGTACTACCAAATGCACATTTCCCATTATCTGCTTCACGAGACTATCCATTCAAGAGTTTGAACACACTTTCACACTGAATTGAATATGAAAGTGTGGAGGAGTCCAGAATCTATCCTTCCTTTGTTCCATGTTTGGCCCTTTACACCAGTTTTCATAAAAGTCAACCTGCTAGTTTGTTGTTTGTCCATCAGGCATATTATTCGGACATGGAAAACATAAAGATCTTGTACGTAATTATTGTGTAAAGAACCTCAGATTTTGGATTTGATATCATAAATCATTTTAATGTCTATTCCGAGAGGCTTAAACTTTTTTCCCAGGTTCTGGATATTCAGCTTCATACTATTTTGCACATATACTGCTGTGCCTATTTGATTGAAAATGACAGTTTCTCTGTGGTCATTGTGTTCATGCCTGTCAAATAGAGCCCTGAAACATTGCTTAAAAGACGCTGAATTTTGTGCAGTGATTAACACGTGGGGTGTAAATCCGTGTGAGCTGTCTTCTCTCTGTTTGTATTGCTGGATTGTCCCACCTGTCTCTTGGCCAGCCTTGAACTCCCTTTCCTTTTAGTGTCTCTCTCTCTTTGTGTTCCTGCCTCTTGTGGCTTGTCAGACTCCTTCTGTGGTCCAGTGTCCGTTTCCCAGCACCTCCCACACCAGGCTCCCTTCCCCACTGAGCCCTCTACTGTAGCAGCTCTGTTCAGAGGTAGAGTAACCTGTCATGGAAAATCCATTTTATATTCTGTTGAAAACTGTCACCAGCGTCTCCTCGTCCAGAGCAGAAACCAAAAACCAGCATCCAGTCAGTCTGAACAGGAAATTATTGAGTATGATGTTGTCGGTTTGAATCGGCTCAAAGGATGTGCAGGATTTATTACTGAAAAAAATCAATTTTCTATTTTAAGCAGCACATTGGAAAAAGAAGAGTTTGGTATTATACCCTGAGAAAAACATTGCAAATTACCTGTCATAATTATTGGTCATGTTTTAATGTCTGTAGTGTCACCTGCTGCTGAAACTGTCTTCTGGTTTTGGATGTGCGCTGGTGCATTAAAGCAGGGAGAGAAATGAGCAAAACTGCAAATGCCTCCCAAGGATCATGGGAGTTGATCAGGTGATGCTGCATTCATATGTTGGCTGTACGCCGTACAAATGGGATGTTCCACTGTTTCCAAACAAAGGACATTGGAAAATTCCACCACTGCTGCAACAGTTCTGTCAAAATTTTAAAATGTAAGTTTGTTTTACTTTGAACAATGAGGAAAGACAGAGAAAGAGACTGTTTTACTGCAGAGATGACGGGTTTTATATCGGCTAAAATGTAATCATGTGGGACGCTCCTGACATAAATTACCCTGTAGTGTCACAAGGTGTCAACAACCAGAGCCAGAGCTTCCTGTGTTTAATGTGACATTGTGTAAAACACTAAAACTCTGTTTTGTCTTTCAATTCAATAACTTATTGTTCCCTTCTTTAGCACGGAAAAGTCAATCAATCAATTTTTTTATATAGCGCCAAATCACAACAAACAGTTGCCCCAAGGCGCTTTATATTGTAAGGCAAGGCCATACAATAATTATGTAAAACCCCAACGGTCAAAACGACCCCTTGTAAGCAAGCACTTGGCTACAGTGGGAAGGAAAACTCCCTTTTAAACAGGAAGAAACCTCCAGCAGAACCAGGCTCAGGGAGGGGCAGTCTTCTGCTGGGACTGGTGGGGCTGAGGGAGAGAACCAGGAAAAAGACATGCTGTGGAGGGGAGCAGAGATCGATCACTAATGATTAAATGCAGAGTGGTGCATACAGAACAAAAGAGAAAGAAACAATGCATCATGGGAACCCCCCAGCAGTCTACGTCTATAGCAGCATAACTAAGGGATGGTTCAGGGTCACCTGATCCAGCCCTAACTATAAGCTTTAGCAAAAAGGAAAGTTTTAAGCCTAATCTTAAAAGTAGAGAGGGTGTCTGTCCTCCCTGATCTGAATTGGGAGCTGTTCCACAGGAGAGGAGCCTGAAAGCTGAAGGCTCTGCCTCCCATTCTACTCTTACAAACCCTAGGAACTACAAGTAAGCCTGCAGTCTGAGAGCGAAGTGCTCTATTGGGGTGATATGGTACTACGAGGTCCCTAAGATAAGATGGGACCTGATTATTCAAAACCTTATAAGTAAGAAGAAGAATTTTAAATTCTATTCTAGAATTAACAGGAAGCCAATGAAGAGAGGCCAATATGGGTGAGATATGCTCTCTCCTTCTAGTCCCCGTCAGTACTCTAGCTGCAGCATTTTGAATTAACTGAAGGCTTTTTAGGGAACTTTTAGGACAACCTGATAATAATGAATTACAATAGTCCAGCCTAGAGGAAATAAATGCATGAATTAGTTTTTCAGCATCACTCTGAGACAAGACCTTTCTGATTTTAGAGATATTGCGTAAATGCAAAAAAGCAGTCCTACATATTTGTTTAATATGCGCTTTGAATGACATATCCTGATCAAAAATGACTCCAAGATTTCTCACAGTATTACTAGAGGTCAGGGTAATGCCATCCAGAGTAAGGATCTGGTTAGACACCATGTTTCTAAGATTTGTGGGGCCAAGTACAATAACTTCAGTGACATCACCATCTACAGTCTGCCGCTGTAGACGACAATAATTCTGCTGTAACAAAACTAGTATGATGGATTTTTTGCCATCAACATGTGAATGCAGCATGACTGGAGAAAAATACAAACACATCAGGGACACATAGTGGTCAGGACTGGAATTGCATGGTTTTAAATGGTGTGATCAGTCTTCAGCTGGAGGCACCATCAGAAATACTGGATCTGATAGAGTGACATGAATAAATTATTCTGTAGCTCTACGACTGCAGCCGCCATGTTTGAGTTTTGTGTGTTTCCATCTGCTCCTGAAGGCTACTCGACGCCACAGGCTCCTCCCCATCAGTCAGCAGGAGGTCTCCAGGTGGACTTTGAGTCTGTTTTTGGAGCCAAAGCCACAGGAAGCAACAGCCTCAACTCTGACGGTGAGGATTTAATTTATTTATTAAGGTTTAATTGTTCAGTCTAGCTTTTTGGAATGTTAACATAAACATTGATACATTTAAACAACTTTGCAACACACCATCATCATTTTGTCCAATAGGTCTGTTTCCCTAAAGTAAAGTTCATTTTTAATAAAGGGTTAATGCATATTTTAGATCACCTGGCTTTGGTTGACATAGGATTAGGATTTGGACATGGCATTGAAATAAGCACACCATGCTCCTGTCCTCACCTATGGTCATGAAATTTGGGTAATGACCAAAAGAACAAGATCGTGGATAGAAGCGGTGAAAATGAGATTCCTCCATCCTGGTGTCTGGCCTTACACTCAAGGACAGTGTGAGAAGCTCGACTATCCAGGAGGGACTCTGAGTAGAGCCGCTACTTCTTCGCATCAGAAGAACCCAGCTGAGGTGGTTTTGATATCTGGTGAGGGTACCTCCTGGTCTTTTCTTTAGGGAGGTCTTCCAGGCACGTCCAACTGGGAGGAGACCCTGGAGAAGACCCAGGACATGTTTTGGAGGGGTTATGTTTCCTAGCTGGCTTGGCAATGGTTTGGGGTCCCCCTGGTAGTGTTACAGGACTTGTTAGGCAAGTGTGGAATGAGCTGGTTGGCCTCTTGCCACCGCGACCCAGACCTGGATAAGCAGTAGAAAATCAAGTCCACATCTAGTCCACATCTCTACAATAACCGTCTCTCTGCTGCAGCCAGGTGAAACGTAGGCGTCCCCTTGTCTTTCTACAACTTTTGGGGTCCTCAAAGTCAGACACCTGCATGCTGGATGATGCACTGAGAAACAGGCCACATGGCCAAAGTGTGGTAGCTTAAAAAAAAAAAAAAAAATCACTATTCAGAATCAGTATCTACAACCCCTGGCAAAAATTATGGAATCACCGGCCTCGGAGGATGTTCATTCAGTTGTTTAATTTTGTAGAAAAAAAGCAGATCACAGACATAACACAAACTAAAGTCATTTCAAATGGCAACTTTCTGGCTTTAAGAACACTATAAGAAATCAAGAAAAAAGATTGTGGCAGTCAGTAACAGTTACTTTTTTAGACCAAGCAGAGGAACAAAATATGGAATCACTCAATTCTGAGGAAAAAATTATGGAATCACCCTGTAAATTTTCATCCTCAAAACTAACACCTGCATCAAATCAGATCTGCTCGTTGACATTGACCCTGTGCCATGACATTCACCCTACGTGTCTTCTTGCAAGGAATGTTTTCGCAGTTTTTGCTCTATGGCAAGATGCATTATCATCTTGAAAAATGATTTCATCATCCCCAAACATCCTTTCAATTGTCCAAAATATCAACGTAAACTTGTGCATTTATTGATGATGTAATGACAGCCATCTCCCCAGTGCCTTTACCTGACATGCAACCCCATATCATCAATGACTGTGGAAATTTACATGTTCTCTTCAGGCAGTCATCTTTATAAATCTCATTGGAACGGCACCAAACAAAAGTTCCAGCATCATCACCTTGCCCAATGCAGATTCGAGATTCATCACTGAATATGACTTTCATCCAGTCATCCACAGTCCACGATTGCTTTTCCTTAGCCCATTGTAACCTTGTTTTTTTTTCTGTTTAGGTGTTAATGATGGCTTTCGTTTAGCTTTTCTGTATGTAAATCCCTTTTCCTTTAGGCGGTCTCTTACAGTTCGGTCACAGACGTTGACTCCAGTTTCCTCCCATTCGTTCCTCATTTGTTTTGTTGTGCATTTTTCGTTTTTTGAGACATATTGCTTTAAGTTTTCTGTCTTGACACTTTGATGTCTTCCTTGGTCTACCAGTATGTTGCCTTAACAACCTTCTCATGGTGTTTGTATTTGGTCCAGAGTTTTGACAACAGCTGACTGTGAACAACCAACATCTTTTGCAGCATTGCATGATGATTTACTCTCTTTTAATAGTTTGATAATCTCTCCTTTGTTTCAATTGACATCTCTCGTGTTGGAGCCATGATTCATGTCAGTCCAACTTGGTGCAACAACTCTCCAAGGTGTGTTCACTCCTTTTTAGATGCAGACTAACGAGCAGATCTGATATGATGCAGGTGTTAGTTTTGGGGATGAAAATTTACAGGGTGATTCCATAATTTTTTCCTCAGAATTGAGTGATTCCATATTTTTTTCCTCTGCTTGGTCTAAAAAAGTAACCATTACTGACTGCCACAATCTTTTTTCTTGATTTCTTATAGTGTTTCTTAAAGCCAGAAAGTTGCCATTTGAAATGACTTTAGTTTTGTGTCATGTCTGTGATCTGCTTTTTTTCTACAAAATTAAACAACTGAATGAACATCCTCCGAGGCCGGTGATTCCATAATTTTTGCCAGGGGTTGTATATATGTCTTTGTCAGTGTGTTTGCATATTTTTAATATTGCATTAAATGTTTACTTCAGGTTATTGAAAAAAAATGTAGCTAAACTTTTTAAGTCACAAATGTGTGAGCAATTTAAGATAAAAAGTTTGTCTCAAAGGAAATTTGCCTTGGACTGTGTCTGCTGTTGTGTTTCAGAATTTGTTGTTTGATCAGTGTGTCGTCTTTTCAGACATCACTGGGGGGATTCTCAAACCCACTCTTGCTGGCTCGAACCAGCCGTCCAGTCAGCAGCCGGAGAAGCTAGTGTCAGATGACCTTGACTCCTCCCTGGCGAACCTTGTTGGCAGTAAGTATGACTAAATGCACATGTTCATGTGCATGCTTTCTCTCAGCAGATTTCGAGATGGCTGTAAGACATTTCTGCCTACGAGAAAAACGCCACAGTATGCAGTATGAGTCCTTATAAATGTCCAGAAATTTAGTGAAATTACACCATTTGTGTTTTGTCAGTTTGAACAAATGTAATGCTGCGTTTACACATAACGACGACAAGTCACGAATGCCATGAAGTACACATTCTTGGCCGCTGATCACAAATATGATGATTCGGGGCAGAGGCGTCAGGTGTCCTCAGGAACTGCTGCAACCTGTTACCACGCGTTACGATTAATGGCACGTGTTGCTGGAGAATTATCAGGAACCATTACGCACGGTCAAGAATAGTGTTCCGCGTTGTTGCGCGCTATTGCACGTAACAGCGCATCGTTAAGTTCTGTCACGTTGTGAACGAGGTGAATTGTTTCCACACACACACACACCCATATTCATCCAACCGAATTCAGATCGCTCCAGTTTTTCAGAAGAACTTTGTGACTGCATGCGTAGTTGGGCTCTGCCATGGAGTGGCGCAGAGAGGAGGAGGAGGACAGAGCCAGATGTGTGGCTTCATGCAGCTCTCGTCTAACCCATTTTCCCAAACATCAGGCGCATGCAGCAGGTGGAACACCTGCAGGAGCGCGCTGAAGAGCGCTGAAATTAGACTTTTAGCCGACTTGGTGTCAGCAATCAAACTGAATGTTGTGCAGCAGGGTTTAATTGTGCGCGCGCTTCTTCCTCCGCCAGACTGGAGGAGGTGCAGAGATGTCTGCCTGCACGTGAGTCTCCTCTCGCTCCTCTGGTTCCGACTCGTTCTCCCGTTCATCGGTTACAACAGCAGGTGGAACACCTGCAGGAGCGTCCTGAGGCGCTTCAGCAGGAACGTGGAACGACATTTGGAGCCGAGGTTCAATTGTGCGCACGTGACAGAAAAGTGATTTGTCGTGGCGTGCAGGTGAAAATGTGACGCCGCGTTACAAGTTTGACAGTTTGTGTCACTTCGTAATAACGCGTGACAGTTTGGGCTCCAAGAACCATCACAGGAACCACTACGAACGTTGTCACTTTCTATTAAGGATCAGTACTCATCAAGACGGATCAACACGCTCAGTTGCGACCTCCACAACGTGAGACGAAATGAGGGGTGGGTGTGACATTCGTGGAAGATTTTTTTGTGACAGGCAAAAACGTTTGCTCCATGAATATCAAGAATATCACGCACCAACACCGCACTATTAAGAAACCTATTCAGATGCGTTAAGGTCACATTAAGAATCTAAGGAATGTTGTCACGAATGACAGAAAAATGACATTCGTAACGCGTCTTGGTTATGTGTACAACGCACCTTTAATATTTCAAAAGGTTGGAAGGGCCGATACTTTGTGTATGCATCAGGGTAACACGGTGACTGACATTACATTCAGAGAGGAAGCAGGCCTTTCGAAGTGACCGGGACTTAAAACATACAGCCCCTGAGTGTTCCTATCTTGTGGAAGACATAATAGGGGACACGGTCTACTTGGTAGGGTTAGGAAATGTCGGTGCTTAATACAAGTTGGTGATACTCAATACTATGGGCGTGACTGATGCTACAAAAAAAACTGCCATTAAGAAAATTCATGAACTTGCTTGCAACTTTGTCTTCAAACTATGCAGGGTTCACTCACTCATTCACGTTCAGCCGCTTACTCCAAGGGGGCTGGAGCCTATCCCAGCAGTCATAGAGCTTGAGAGGATGCCAGTCTGTCCCAGGGTCACATATAGACAAACAAACACATGCACACCAACGAACAATTTAAAATATCCAGTCCACCGAAACCTGCATGTCTTTGAATGTGGGGAGAAAGCCGGAGCACCCAGAGAAACCCACGCAACACAGGGAGAACACGCAAAATCCACACAAAAAGGCCACAGGTGGGAATTGAACCTATGACCTTCTTGTGAGGCAACAGTGCTAACCACTAACCCACCGTGCTGCCCCATACAGGGTTAACAACTCTTTTATTCTAGGATATAAGGTGCAAGCAACTGCCATCTGCTGCCCCTTGCCATGTTACAAATCAAAGGCATAACTGAATGATTGCATAATTATGCGTGACTGACGTTACGTGACTGGCATTACAGTATGTCACTCTATAGTTAAAGTTACAAACAACAGATTTCTGCTGATAAAACAATGTACTTTGACTGGCAATGGCCATATTGTATAATTTGACAGCTTAATATTAGGTTATGTTGGTATTTTTATGATTTCTCGGCCAAAGCAGGTGCAGTGCTGGGAACCGATGTCGCACTTCAACTGAGGTGTGCAGTGTTCTCATTAACACAAAACAATAATATGCTTTTTGCAGAGGATGAAAAATCAGTTTATGCAACAGATAGAAAATGAGCCCAAATCATTCACATTTTGATGAGAGAAAAACATGAAAATATGCTTTGACATGGTATAGCTAACCTTCACCACATCATTGTAACTGAAATTTCTTTCTGCACAAGTGAATATTTGCTCTTACAATTTCAAACACTATTTTCCCCAATTTAAAAAAAAAAATTGTCCTGTGAGCTTTTACAACATGGAATTGCCCATCAGATTGTGATTTGGCTGCAACAAATCATTTTTACGTTCTCTGTGCTGTACCTCCATCCTGTGGTGCTCGATTGACCTAAAAGTGAGTGATGTGATGGAAGCAAAAAGGAGAAATGAAGAATGAGAATGTGGTGCCACCTGTTAACAGTATGATGATGATGGATGACCAACAGCTATACTTTGAATTTTCTTTTCTTTTCTAGATCTCGGCATCGGAAACGGAACAACAAAAAAGTAAGTTGTTGCTGGTTTTAAGCAGACGATCACTGTGTATTCAGAGGCGGCTGACATTAACTGTCCTCATCTGCAGTGACATTCACTGGAGCCAGCCCGGTGAGAAGAGGATGACCGGCGGCACCAACTGGCAGCCCAAGGCGGCACCAACCACAACCTGGAACCCTGTTTCTATGGTGACGCACATAGGCTTTTTACTGTCGTTGATTTGTTACCGTCTCCTCTTTCACCGACACCTGCTCGTAGATTATTATAGAGCTGAAAGGATGAGCCGATTGATAGTAAAATAACTGCCAATCATTGATAATCAGTCATGTCATTTTTGGCTGTGTTGTCACTGGCCTGTTTGTCTGTGCAGCCGCCGTCAATAATGGCTTTTCCTGCAACCACACCCACAGGCATGATGGGATATGGCATGGTAAGTATGATGGCAAATGTGTGTTTTTGAAGTTCCCACTTTAGGGCAGTGGATGTCTGTATCACCTCTGGGGATATGCACCAGTGCTGCATTTTCACCGCATCCACCACATCACAAAACCACCTTGGGTCTTGGATACGGGTGTCATGGGTCACAAAAACCGCAGCTCTGATTGGATGTGAGGGTTTTTAAAGCCATGGATTTCATCATTTTTTGGCACAGCAAAAAAAAGATGCTACTTTTTTATTTTTAAAAATAACTTCATGAGTAATGAAATTAAGTTATATGTATAAAATGGACAAAATCCATTACATGTATAAAACAATCATCAACCTCCAAATCTACGGTACGAACAATTTTCTCCATGAATTGTAGGTCATTTGAGCATCTATTTCTGGCTTTGTGTTGTGAAGTCATATTTGTGGACTTTTCTGCCAAACGTATGTGATCCCTGATCGAAATGTAATCTGCGTGCGCACTGCAAAAACTCTTACAATATGATCAGAGAGGACGGAGTGAAAACAGAAAAGTGACAAATCACAGCCCAATTTAGCAGGTGGACGGGTTTGCAGCCATGCACAGGGTTCTGATCTAAAATGGTTTAGTTTGTCACACCCAGAGATATGTATAAAACTTAACGCCATATTACACTGCAGGCAACAAGCAGCATGTTATTAATAATCACCAGACTTGAATAAAGTCCTGCCTCATTTAGGTACCGTGTCTGAGCACAGTTTGAAAAAAATAAATGGCCGGTCTTTTAATCAAGGAAATACGATACCCACTTTCCTCAAATCAACAAATGCCGGTGCGGAACTTCATTTCGTACCTGTTACTGGACACGTCCAGACTGCACTTTCCGGTATATGCGGGGGATTTTTAATGCTAATGCATTGTGATCGGACGGGACGTTTTGTTCGATATAAGTGAAAATCCATTATACAAAATCTGTTTTATATAGTGTTTATTACTGGAAAGCCATACAGAAGCATTGAGACTTTTGCTTTTGTCCGAGTGAGAATATCTGGTTTATATGATGACATTTAGGCGGGTTTTACTGTATTTAATTGTTGTTTTAAATTGCAATATGAACAGTATCTGTGAATTAAAAAATAGCCTTGGTGAAAAATCATGAAGGTACAAAAAAAGGAGCAAAACCCATCTGAGTTTATAGCTTCAACTTTTTTCCCACAAGTAATGAGGATGTCTATATTGAGAAGGTAACAATTATCATTTTATTTGTAACCCTTTCTGGATAAATACTTTCATCCTACCCACTGATCCTGGCAGGCAGACACTTGGAAACAGTCAGGAACATGTATTTTTCCAGAGCTGTGAACTTTCAGCCACCATGGCTGTGCACGCGCTTGGAGTGTGACACTCTGTTCAGTGGACTCATGGCTGCACAGACAAGAGACAACAGTCATTTTGTCCTCAACCCCTTAACTTGAGATTTTTTTTTTTTTTTTTTTTAGTCATAAAAGCTATGTGAGCATAGCGCAGGTGCATTTCTTCCACTCTGTGATTTTACTGTAACTGCAGCAAAATTAATGCAGTAATCAAATTAAAAACAAGTCACCATGACATGAAATCCCACGTGTAAACTCTGCAATTAATCCTTGGCTCACATTCGTTCTGAACCACTAGTCTTGGATGACAACCATTCAGCCGACAAACGGCCCATCCCCACCTCTAAACGGTAACTATCTGTCTGCCCCAGCCAACCGAAATGTGGGCATCCTAAGTCATCGTTGGACACAGTCATTCCAGCAATACATCCATCTTCAATTTTCAATTTCAATTTATTACATTTTATATTGTGCCAAATCATTACAAAGCTGCCTCAAGGTGCTTCACACAAGTAGGGTCTAACCTAACCAGGGAGGTGCTAGTCCGTGTATAATTTTATAGGTTAATAGCAGAACCTTAAAATCCAGCCTCACAGTGACAGGAAGCCAGTAAAGAGACACCAAAATGGCTGTGATGTGGTCGAACATTTTGCTTCTTGTCTTCTTTCACAGATCCTGTCTGTAGTCAAACATTCCATGTTTGGTATAAATAACTGGTGTCCACCCAGAAATATTTTATCTCTGGATATTAGAAACCATTAGGGTCACACTTGACAAAAGCCTACATGGATAAAATACTTTTTTACATCCGCGTGTGGGTGCATAGCTCCACCCACACGCGGTCTTGCTAATCACGTGAGCAGCTAACATCGACACACAGTCACACTGCCTACTTGAGAGCAGTGTGTCTGGTGGCTGTCAGGAACATTTTCTGACATTGCTTTTTGGTGGAAATGTGGCTTTTGCTGCATGTTTCACCTGCGATGTTGATTTGCGTGTTTTACTCTTTCCCCTTTGGTTAATGTTGCGTTGACTTGTTGCCAGGCTGACCACAGGTTTCTTTCTGTGTTCATACATGAGCCTAAATAAATCAGATTAAATCGGACACAGTATTTGAGTCACCACTTACTGGGTTCTGTTTCATTGAGTCTCTGCGCTTCACCTCTTGGTTGACTTTTCAGTCACTCTGTGATTGCTGGACTTAACTGCAACATTTCTCTCACCACACATTTGACAGATTCTTGTTGGTTTATTTCATTAGTGGGACCAAAGCAGATGGTCACTCCACTGAGTCTGGTCTGCTTGAGGTTTCTTCCTATAATGAAAAATGCCTGAGGGAGTGTTCCCTCTGACTGCTGTTGCCTTGTTTTTTCATTTATTTTTGATGTCTTTTTTAATAGAATGCAATGGGCCCCAAACCTGGGGTCTGAAGTTGCACCCTAGGCTCTATAGTTATCCTAATCAGAGCTGGCATTGTATCCGAGGGCTCTCTTCAAGATGGTGTGCCTGCTCAGGTGGTGGTTCAGGCTCAGACTTTACTCGTGTGCAGTCTCTTGGTGGGACGTATGTTGTGATTTCGCCCTGTATCAATGCATTGAGTCATCTAATTATTGGGCAAATAAACAGTTGCTTCAGCTGAAAAGAAATAACTTCATTTTTGTGCTGCAGCCTCCACAAATGGGCTCCGTGGCGATGATGAATCCGCCCACCATGATGTACAGCCAGCCGGTGATGAGGCCACCAAACCCATTTGGCTCGGTGTCTAGTGCTCAGGTGGGTGCAGTGATGTCCATGTCTATTTATGCCGTTAACGGTCACCGTGTCTCCATCGTGTTGCGATGCAGCCCATGGTTACTCATTATGTGAGGCCATGATGACAGTTTGAAGAGAGAAACTGAGTCATCATCCTTGTTACGGCGCCGTCTTCCCTGACAGCTCTTTTAGTTACTCCTTTCACAGGTTCTGTAAACTGACCTCATCCCTCCTCCAGTCTCTCTGACTTCTGGTCCTCCGCCTTCCTGTATCTCTTCCCACAACAGCCCTCTGCTGCATCTAGTCCTTCCAGCCAGAGTCCTCTCCGAGCCCCTGGACAGGACCCGTTTGCACACCTCTCTCTCAAGGATTTCTTGTAGAGCGTCTCTTTAGGTACAGCATGCTCTGTGCTTGTGGATGCACCTGCATGCATCACACACTAAAACCCTCTGCTTCTCTGTTTTTTTTGTTTCTTTGTTTGTTTTTCCCAATAAATGGTACTGATTCTTCATTTATTTCACTGCTGGTTTATTTGCTTCATGGTGGCAGCGTCACAGTCTGCTGCCTTTGGGACCTGCACCCGGATAAGTAGCAGAAAATTAATGTATTGCTTATTTGTTTAATTTTTTTTTAGGGGGGGTTCTCTTATGAAGAATTCATTGCATGATTTATTTAAGGTGAAAAAGCTTCCCCTCTAATTACCAGATTGCTGGAAGCTGATGTGATGCATACAGAGTATAGCAACAAGTGCTAATTTACAACTCCCGTCCCTGGTTAGGCTTTTGTACTCTAGCACAACCTAAAAAACATCTTAATTTACATTTGAACATCTATAATAAATAGTGCAATTCAGCCATAGTGATGGAATGTGACAGTATTTCACAGTTCACCAATGTCACATATACAACATAAAGCCAAGAAATGGATTTAAAATGAAGTAACACTAATGGCTCTTCTACACCCCCTAGTGGCCTATAGGCGCCCAACAAACTTTTTATTTTTAATAACTGCACTGTTTGGTGTTGACCGGCTTGTTCGTTTGAAGTTTTAATTGCATCTCTGAAGGTTGCGTTGGCCCAGGAACTCTTCGACTGTGTCTGGAGATCCTCAGTCATCCAGGTCATGGTGTCCAATCAGGTTGTGTCAGGTCAACTGGACTGATTTCAAAATTGAACATTTAAATTTAAAACTATAAAATTTGGACTTTCATTATTTTGTATTTTTAACAGATAAGATACTAGCTTTATTTACTTATTTAACCAATCTAGCTGATAATTTAGAATAAAAAAAATGTACATGTTGAGCATGAAAGGTTTTACTTAAAAGCATATGGCATCAGGAAAAGTTCATAGTTGAAAATTCTAAATTGATTCCAAATAACCATTTTGAAATTCAACATAATCCTGATTTAAATTGTTGGCACCTTTCGATTTTAAGCACAGAATTTGTGTGAAGTAATAAATGCAAATGATCCATTTTTGTAAAAATCTGAATATTAAAATATACAAAGTAATTGAACAACAACAAAATCTGAACATTTTTCTTTTAGGGAAATTAAAATAATAAGCAAAAAGTCATCTCTCCCAGTCACTGGTTCAGATATGTTGATGACACATGGGTCAAAATCAAGCAACAGCAAGTTGAGGACTTTACAGAACACATCAACTCGGTGGACGCCAATATCAAGTTCACACGTAAGGATGCCAGAAACGACCATTTAGCCTTCCTGGACTGTGATGTTACGATTGGAGAGAACAGGCAGCTCCAGACAGGGGTTTACAGAAAACCAACTCACACTGACCAATATCTGCTCTTCGGCTCAAACCACCCCCTTGAACACAAGCTCGGGGTGATCAGGACGCTTCAACACAGAGCCCTACAGGTGCCCACAACTGCAGAGGGAAGGGCTAAAGAACAACAACGTGTCCGGAAAGCCCTCACAGTATGTGGGTACCCACGATGGTCCCTGGACAAAGTGCAGAAGTCCCAGAGAACAAAGAGACCAGAGACAGGAGACGGAGACAAGAAGAAGAGTGTCTCTCCCTTATTTAGCAGGAGTAGGGGAAAAACTACAGAGGATCTTCAGACAGCACAGAATCCCAGTTTACTTTAAACCGGTTAACACCTTGAGACAGAAATTAGTTCACCCTAAGGACATGATCCCTAGTTACAAACAGAGCAATGTAGTGTATTCTGTCAGATGTCAGGAAAACTGTAACGAACACTACATAGGTGAAACGAAGCAACCTTTACACAAAAGGCTATACCAGCACCGCAGAGAGGGCGCCAGTGGACCTCAGTCTGCAGTTCACCTCCACCTCAAAGACACATGTTTGAGGACAAGGAAGTTAAAATATTAGCCAGAGAGAAGAAATGGTTTGAGAGAGGGGTCAAGGAAGCATTCTTTGTGAAACGTTTGAAACCCAGCCTTAACCGGGGAGGGGGTCTGAGACACACTTTATCCCCTGTTTACAATGGGGTACTCAGGTCAAAGGACTTTAAGTCTTTTGTTCATGGTAATGAGTCATTCACGTCATTAAGGGAGCCATCAGAAAGGCATCCATCCCATCATTAGAGGGACAGCTGTCCTGTCATTAGGTGTGCTAACTACAGCACAATAGTTGCTAATTAGAGCTATTGTTTAGTCACTAGCCTGTAGCAGTTTGCCTCTCAGTAGGAGGGGTCTGGTTAGGTTTAAAACTCCAGCTTTTGTTGGCTTCTGTTTTAATCTTCTCTACAAGAGTCAGACAGAAGTCAGACTTCCAGAGCAAGAATTTTAGGTGAGGAAGCTTCTGCGATTTGAAGCGAAACGTCCTCGCGTCAAGCAACCCAGTCCAGTCGAAGATTCAAGCTTCTCTACTATGGAAACCACCTGGACAACTGAGAGCCTACACAGAAACAAATGCACATTAACCAGTTTTGTATATCACCTTATTTAATAATTGAGTAAGGAAAAAAAAAAAAAACAGGTTTCGTACAATGAAAAAATGACATAAATGCACAAGTGCCAGTGATTGACATACTTACATACTGAATTTGCATCAATTCATCACTGTTGCACATGAAAGCATTTAGTTTTATTGTTATTCCATAACCTTGGACATTTTATTAAATATCCTGCTCCTACAGAATTGGTTCATTTGCATTTGTTTCTTAACATATTTTCAATTCTGGAAAATTCTACAGCTAGCCAGGCCCCTATAGTCGGTGCGGACCAAGGTAGCTTAGCCGCCGTTAGTTTCCCTCTGGCAGATCCCGAGCAGCCGGGAAAGCAGGCTGACTGGGTGACTGTGAGGAGGAAGCGTAGCCCTAAACAGAAGCCCCATGTACACCGCCAGTCCGTTCACATTTCTAACCGTTTTTCCTCACTCGACGACACACCCACCGAGGATCAAACTCTGGTTATTGGCGACTCTGTTTTGAGAAATGTGAAGTTAGCGACACCAGCAACCATAGTCAATTGTCTTCCGGGGGCCAGAGCAGGCGACATTGAAGGAATTTGAAACTGCTGGCTAAGGCTAAGTGTAAATTTGGTAAGATTGTAATTCACGTCGGCGGTAATGACACCCGGTTACGCCAATCGGAGGTCACTAAAATTAACATTGAATCGGTGTGTAACTTTGCAAAAACATTGTCGGACTCTGTAGTTTTCTCTGGGCCCCTCCCCAATTGGACCGGGAGTGACATGTTTAGCCGCATGTTCTCCTTGAATTGCTGGCTGTCTGAGTGGTGTCCAAAAAAATGAGGTGGGCTTCATAGATAATTGGCAAAGCTTCTGGGGAAAACCTGGTCTTGTTAGGAGAGACGGCATCCATCCCACTTTGGATGGAGCAGCTCTCATTTCTAGAAATCTGGCCAATTTTCTTAAATCCTCCAAGCCGTGACTATCCAGGGTTGGGACCAGGAAGCAGAGTTGTAGTCTTACACACCTCTCTGCAGCTTCTCTCCAACTGCCATCCCCTCATTACCCCATCCCCGTAGAGACGGTGCCTGCTCCCAGACCACCAATAACCAGCAAAAATCTATTTAAGCATAAAAATTCAAAAAGAAAAAATAATATAGCACCTTCAACTGCACCACAGACTAAAACAGTTAAATGTGGTCTATTAAACATTAGGTCTCTCTCTTCTAAGTCCCTGTTAGTAAATGATATAATAATGGATCAACATATTGATTTATTCTTCCTTACAGAAACCTGGTTACAGCAGGATGAATATGTTAGTTTAAATGAGTCAACACCCCCGAGTCACACTAACTGCCAGAACGCTTGTAGCACGGGCCGAGGCGGAGGATTAGCAGCAATCTTCCATTCCAGCTTATTAATTAATCAAAAACCCAGACAGAGCTTTAATTCATTTGAAAGCTTGACTCTTAGTCTTGTCCATCCAAATTGGAAGTCCCAAAAACCAGTTTTATTTGTTATTATCTATCGTCCACCTGGTTGTTACTGAGAGTTTCTCTGTGAATTTTCAGACCTTTTGTCTGACTTAGTGCTTAGCTCAGATAAGATAATTATAGTGGGCGATTTTAACATCCACACAGATGCTGAGAATGACAGCCTCAACACTGCATTTAATCTATTATTAGACTCAATTGGCTTTGCTCAAAATGTAAATGAGTCCACCCACCACTTTAATCATATCTTAGATGTTGTTCTGACTGATGGTATGGAAATTGAAGACTTAACAGTATTCCCTGAAAACTCCCTTCTGTCTGATCATTTCTTAATAACATTTACATTTACTCTGATGGACTACCCAGCAGTGGGGAATAAGTTTCATTACACTAGAAGTCTTTCAGAAAGCGCTGTAACTAGGTTTAAGGATATGATTCCTTCTTTATGTTCTCTAATGCCATATACCAGCACAGTGCAGAGTAGCTACCTAAACTCTGTAAGTGAGATAGAGTATCTCGTCAATAGTTTTACATCCTCATTGAAGACAACTTTGGATGCTGTAGCTCCTCTGAAAAAGAGAGCTTTAAATCAGAAGTGCCTGACTCTATGGTATAACTCACAAACTCGCAGCTTAAAGCAGATAACCCGTAAGTTGGAGAGGAAATGGCGTCTCACTAATTTAGAAGATCTTCACTTAGCCTGGAAAAAGAGTCTGTTGCTCTATAAAAAAGCCCTCCGTAAAGCTAGGACATCTTACTACTCATCACTAATTGAAGAAAATAAGAACAACCCCAGGTTTCTTTTCAGCACTGTAGCCAGGCTGACAAAGAGTCAGAGCTCTATTGAGCCGAGTATTCCTTTAACTTTAACTAGTAATGACTTCATGACTTTCTTTGCTAATAAAATTTTAACTATTAGAGAAAAAATTACTCATAACCATCCCAAAGACGTATCATTATCTTTGGCTGCTTTCAGTGATGCTGGTATTTGGTTAGACTCTTTCTCTCCGATTGTTCTGAGTTATTTTCATTAGTTACTTCCTCCAAACCATCAGCATGTCTATTAGACCCCATTCCTACCAGGCTGCTCAAGGAAGCCCTACCATTATTTAATGCTTCGATCTTAAATTATTAGTTGGCTATGTACCACAGGCTTTTAAGGTGGCAGTAATTAAACCATTACTTAAAAAGCTATCACTTGACCCAGCTATCTTAGCTAATTATAGGCCAATCTCCAACCTTCCTTTTCTCTCAAAAATTCTTGAAAGGGTAGTTGTAAAACAGCTAACTGATCACCTGCAGAGGAATGGTCTATTTGAAGAGTTTCAGTCAGGTTTTAGAATGCATCATAGTACAGAAACAGCATTAGTGAAGGTTACAAATTATCTTCTTATGGCCTCAGTGGACTCATCTCTGTGCTTGTTCTGTTAGACCTCAGTGCTGCTTTTGATACTGTTGACCATAAAATTTTATTACAGAGACTAGAGCATGCGCTGCGGTGGTTTGAATCATATTTATCTAATAGATTACAATTTGTTCATGTAAATGGGGAATCTTCTTCACAGACTAAGGTTAATTATGGAGTTCCACAAGGTTCTGTGCTAGGACCAATTTTATTCACTTTATACATGCTTCCCTTAGGCAGTATTATTAGACGGCATTGCTTAAATTTTCATTGTTACGCAGATGATACCCAGCTTTATCTATCCATGAAGCCAGAGGACACACACCAATTAGCTAAACTGCAGGATTGTCTTACAGACATAAGGAAACTAATTCATGCATTTATTTCCTCTAGGCTGGACTATTGTAATTCATTATTATCAGGTTGTCCTAAAAGTTCCCTGAAAAGCCTTCAGTTAATTCAAAATGCTGCAGCTAGAGTACTAACAGGGACTAGAAGGAGAGAGCATATCTCACCCATATTGGCCTCTCTTCATTGGCTTCCTGTTAATTCTAGAATAGAATTTAAAATTCTTCTTCTTACTTATAAGGTTTTGAATAATCAGGTCCCATCTTATCTTAGGGACCTCATAGTACCATATCACCCCAATAGAGCGCTTCGCTCTCAGACTGCAGGCTTAGTTGTAGTTCCTAGGGTTTGTAAGAGTAGAATGGGAGGCAGAGCCTTCCTCTTTCAGGCTCCTCTCCTGTGGAACCAGCTCCCAATTCAGATCAGGGAGACAGACACCTTCTCTGCTTTTAAGATTAGGCTTAAAACTTTCCTTTTTGCTAAAGCTTATAGTTAGGGCTGGATCAGGTGACCCTGAACCATCCCTTAGTTATGCTGCTATAGACTTAGACTGCTGGGGGGTTCCCATGATGCACTGAGTGTTTCTTTCTCTTTTTGCTCTGTATGCACCACTGCATTTAATCATTATTGATTGATCTCTGCTCCCCTCCACAGCATGTCTTTTTCCTGATTCTCTCCCCTCAGCCCAAACCAGTCCCAGCAGAAGACTGCCCCTCACTGAGCCTGGTTCTGCTGGAGGTTTCTTCCTGTTAAAAGGGAGTTTTTCCTTCCCACTGTCGCCAAGTGCTTGCTCACAGGGGGTCATTTGACCGTTGGGGTTTTTACGTAATTATTGTATGGCCTTGCCTTACAATATAAAGCGCCTTGGGGCAACTGTTTGTTGTGATTTGGCGCTATATAAATAAAATTGATTTGATTTGATTTGAATTCTATCATTATGATAAAGATGCCAATAATTCTGACCTGGACTTTCAAAACATTGACATTGTATAATTTTCAAATTGAAAGCTGAATTTGTGACTGTCATAATTTTGACTTGTTTTGTATTGTTTTTTTGTTTTTTTTTTTTGTAATATTGTGTTTTGCTTCCTACAGATGCAGTTCATGTAATTTGAATGAAACGGCTCTTGGAAGATGAAGCACTTGTCCTTGCTGCAGAGAAACATTCACACAACCCCAAAATACAGATCTGTCAGGAACAGTGCCACGGTGATCAGAAACCATGGTAACCGTGTGCAAATGGCGCTCAGCGGTAGCTCACACCCATTATTCTGTAACGTGTCCGAGGCGTTGAAAGATGCTGCTGTCTAACCCCGTGTGTGAGACCTGTGACAGTAGGTCCGGGTGTTGAGAAACCTTTTGGAGATACTGCGGTTGGATGAAGAAAAGGAACGCGGTCCTTCCCTTTACCGATCAGTCGTCCGTTCCCCGCGGTTATTTAACAGTCACTCAGTAGTGATGCTAATGGCGTTTACACCTGTTTAGTTTTTGTCTTTTTTACAGTGTTTACAGTAGACATTCCTCGTGTGTTGTTTGTATTTATTTATGATTATTGGTTTAAGGTTGGGGGAAAATAATATTGTAAAGTACATCGAACACGTGGGAGCGCTTCAGCGTTAAACGAGGATCTATTATCAATAGCTGTTCTATAAATTACACCTATTAAGCGGAATGATAGCGCACTAAATATCTCAGAGTTTTGTGTTGAACTTTTCTACTAGATTTCACAGTCTCCATTGTCCAGGGCTTAGCGTGTGAGTTAACTGTAGATATTCTGTGCCTAGGGTTTTTGCAATGGAACTGTTTTGTGTCTAGGAAACATCCACGATTCTGATGCGTCGCGCTGGCGGCGCGCTCCATTTGCTTTAAGCTTGGCATGCCATTGACTCACTGAGCGTATTCAAGGCTGCCTTTACTCTGAATGTGAAAGATTTGTCTTCATGTTGCACACATCTTTCCAAGCTGCAGCTCGGTGGCACGGTGGGATAACGGCGGCGTGTTTGCTGGCTTCTGATGTAAATTAATTGTATAAAACAGATCCAGAGGACCAGGGTGGAGAGGAGCACTGTTGATCGGTGCTTTGTGTATATATATATATTAAAATAAAACCTGACTGTTCTTTGAGTGCAAAAAGTGAAAGATGTATGAAATATGAAAGCAATTCAATCAAATTTGACTCTACCTAAGTTTGATTCAGGATATTCTTTGCGTTTGTCTCTGCAGATATTTTCTTTTATGTTATTAGAACGTGTAGCAAACAATGACTCGTCTTTTCTTTCTTTTACAAATAAAGAGCAGCTTCCACAAAACTTATCATGTGTGAGACTTTTATTGAGATCAAACTCTGAATAAGGAATTGTGTAACAAGTATGGAAGCCAAGGAGACAAAACTGAAATTCAAAATCTAAATATGATATTCTGAGTTACCACGTCATAACCATTTAACTCAGTTATACAGTCAGTTTGCACACATTAGATGGACGGGACAGGTACGACGATTTAGAGACAAAGGAGATGGTTTGGACATATGAAGAAGAGGGATCCAGGGTACAGTTGTACAACCCCTGGCAAAAATTATGGAATCACCGGTCTCGGAGGATGTTCATTCAGTTGTTTAATTTTGTAGAAAAAAAGCAGATCACAGACATGACACAAAACTAAAGTCATTTCAAATGGCAACTTTCTGGCTTTAAGAAACACTATAAGAAATCAAGAAAAAAGATTGTGGCAGTCAGTAACGGTTACTTTTTTAGACCAAGCAGAGGAAAAAAAAATATGGAATCACTCAATTCTGAGGAAAAATTATGGAATCACCCTGTAAATTTTCATCCCCAAAACTAACACCTGCATCATATCAGATCTGCTCGTTAGTCTGCATCTAAAAAGGAGTGAACACACCTTGGAGAGCTGTTGCACCAAGTGGACTGACATGAATCATGGCTCCAACACGAGAGATGTCAACTGAAACAAAGGAGAGGATTATCAAACTCTTAAAAGAGAGTAAATCATCACGCAATGTTGCAAAAGATGGTTGTTCACAGTCAGCTGTGTCTAAACTCTGGACCAAATACAAACAACATGGGAAGGTTGTTAAAGGCAAACATACTGGTAGACCAAGGAAGACATCAAAGCGTCAAGACAGAAAACTTAAAGCAATATGTCTCAAAAATCGAAAAATGTACAACAAAACAAATGAACGAATGGGAGGAAACGAGTCAACGTCTGTGACCGAACTGTAAGAAACCGCCTAAAGGAAATGGGATTTACATACAGAAAAGCTAAACGAAAGGCATCATTAACACCTAAACAGAAAAAAACAAGGTTACAATGAGCTAAGGAAAAGCAATTGTGGACTGTGGATGATGACTGGATGAAAGTCATATTCAGTGATGAATCTCGAATCTGCATTGGGCAAGGTGATGATGCTGGAACTTTTGTTTGGTGCCTTTCCAATTAGATTTATAAAGATGACTGCCTGAAGAGAACATGTAAATTTCCACAGTCATTGATGATATGGGGCTGCATGTCAGGTAAAGGCACTGGGGAGATGGCTGTCATTACATCATCAATAAATGCACAAGTTTATGTTGATATTTTGGACAATTGAAAGGATGTTTGGGGATGATGAAATCATTTTTCAAGATGATAATGCATCTTGCCATAGAGCAAAAATTGCAAAAACATTCCTTGCAACACACATAGGGTCAATGTCAATGAGCAGATCTGATTTGATGCAGGTGTTAATTTGGGGGATGAAAATTTACAGGGTGATTCCATAATTTTTTCCTCAGAATTGAGTGATTCCATATTTTTTTCCCCTCTGCTTGGTCTAAAAAAGTAACCATTACTGACTGCCACAATCTTTTTTTCTTGATTTCTTAATAGTGTTTCTTAAAGCCAGAAAGTTGCCATTTGAAACGACTTTAGTTTTGTGTCATGTCTGTGATCTGCTTTTTTTTTCTACAAAATTAAACAACTGAATGAACATCCTCTGAGGCTGGTGATTCCATAATTTTTGCCAGGGGTTGTATGTAAAGGTTTGGACACCCCTGATGATTTCCATGATTTTCCTTTATAAATCATTGGTTGTTTGGATCAGAAATTTCAGTTAAATATATCATATTTCAGACAAACATAGTGATATTTGAGAAGTGAAATGAAGTTTCCAGTATTTACAGAAAGTGCAATAATTCTTTAAACAAAATTAGGCATTTAGTAGATCCTCCTTTTGCAGAAATAACAGCCTCTAAATGCTTCCTATAGCTTCCAATGAGAGTCTGGATTCTGGTTGAAGGTATTTTGGACCATTCTTTACAAAACATCTCAAGTTTGTTGGTTTCTGAGCATGGAGAGCCTGCTTAAAATCACACCACAGATTTTCAATAATATTCAGGTCTGGGGACTGAGATGCCCATTCAGAATGTTCTACTTGTTCCTCTGCATGAATGCCTTAGTAGATTTTGAGCAGCGTTAAGAGTCATTGTCTTGTTGAAAGATTCAGCCTCGGCACTTCAACTTTGTCATGAACATTGTTCTCAAGAATCTGCTGATATTGACTGGAATCCATGTGACCCTCAACTTTCCCTTATCAAAAAATAGTACTGATAAGTATTTAAAAAGTAAACTGGGCGTATACTTGAAACATACTTACATGTGCTACTTTTTGGTAAGGGTTAACAAGATTCCCAGTACCTGCACTGGCCACACAGCATGATGGAACCACCTCCAAATTTTACTGTAGGTAGCAAATGTTTTATAACTCGGTTTCATCAGTCCACAACACCTTAGTCCAAAATGAAGCTGGCTTGTCCAAATGTGCTTTAGCATACCTCAAGCGATTATGTTTGTGGCATGTATGCAGAAGAGGCTTCCTCTGCTTTACAGCAAATTGTGCAAAGTGCACTTTATAGTTGAACGATGCACAGAGACACTATCTGCAGCAAGATCATGTCTTAGGCGCAGATCTGTGGGTTGACTGACTGTTCTCACCATCCTTCACTTCAGCTTGAGATTTTTCTTGACCTACCACTTCGGGCCTTAACTAGTACTGTGCCTGTGGTCTTCCATTTCCTCACTATGTTCTTCACAGTAGAAACTGACAGCTGAAATCCCTGAGATAGTTTTTTTTGTATCCTTTCCCTAAAACACAATGCTGAACAATTTTTGTTTTCAGGTCATTTGAGAGTTGTTTAGAGGCTCCTGTGTTGCCACTCAACAGAAGAGATGCTAAGAGGAGAAACATTTGCAAATGGCCACCTTAAATACCCTTTCTCATGATTGGATTCACTTGTGTAAGGAGGTTAAGGGTCAGTGAGCTTACCAAACCAATTTTGTGTTCCAATAATTTGTGATAATGTATTCAAATCTGTAAAATGACAAGGGTGCCCAAATTTGTTTAAATAATTATGGCACACTTTCTGTAAATACTGGAAACTTAATTTCACTTCTCAAATATCACTGTGTTTGTCTGCTATATGATACAACCCCTGACAAAAATTATGGAATCACCGGCCTCGGAGGATGTTCTTTCAGTTGTTTTAATTTTGTAGAAAAAAGCAGATCACAGACATGACACAAAACTCAAGTCATTTCAAATGGCAACTTTCTGGCTTTAAGAAACACTAAGAAATCAGGAAAAATAATTGTGGCAGTCAGTAACGGTTACTTTTTTAGACCAAGCAGAGAGAAAAAAAATATGGACTCAATTCTGAGGAATAAATTATGGAATCACCCTGTAAATTTTCATCCCCAAAACTAACACCTGCATCAAATCAGATCTGCTCGTTAGTCTGCATCTAAAAAGGAGTGATCACACCTTGGAGAGCTGTTGCACCAAGTGGACTGACATGAATCATGGCTCCAACATGAGAGATGTCAATTGAAACAGAGGATTATCAAACTCTTAAAAGAAGGTAAATCATCACACAATGTTGCAAAAGATGTTGGTTGTTCACAGTCAGCTGTGTCTAAACTCTGGACCAAATACAAACAACATGGGAAGGTTGTTAAAGGCAAACATAGTGGTAGACCAAGGAAGACATCAAAGCGTCAAGACAGAAAAACTTAAAGCAATATGTCTCAAAAATGCCACAACAAAACAAAAAGAACAAATGGGGAGGAAACTGGAGTCAACGTCCTGTGACCGAACTGTAAGAAACCGCCTAATGGAAATGGGATTTACATACAGAAAGCCATCATTAACACCTAAACAGAAAAAACAAGGTTACAATGGGCTAAGGAAAAGCAACTGTGGATGACTGGATGAAAGCATATTCAGTGATGAATCTAAAATCTGCATTGGGCAAGGTGATGATGCTGGAACTTTTTGTTTGGTGCCGTTCCAATGAGATTTATAAAGATGACTACCTGAAGAGAACATGTAAATTTCCACAGTCATTGATGATATGGGCTGCATGTCAGGTAAAGGCACTGGGGAGATGGCTGTCATTACATCATCAATAATGCACAAGTTTACGTTGATATTTTAGACACTTTTCTTATCCCATCAACTGAAAGGATGTTTGGGGTTGATGAAATCATTTTTCAAGATGATAATGCATCTTGCCATAGAGCAAAAACTGTGAAACATTCCTTGCAAAAAGACACATAGGGTCAATGTCATGGCCTGCAAATAGTCCGGATCTTAATCCAATTGAAAATCTTTGGTGGAAGTTGAAGAAAATGGTCCATGACAAGGCTCCAACCTGCAAAGCTGATCTGGCAACAGCAATCAGAGAAAGTTGGAGCCAGATTGATGAAGAGTACTGTTTGTCACTCATTAAGTCCATGCCTCAGAGACTGCAAGCTGTTATAAAAGCCAGAGGTGGTGCAACAAAATACTAGTGATGTGTTGGAGCGTTCTTTTGTTTTTCATGATTCCATAATTTTTTCCTACAAAATTAAACAACCGAATGAACATCCTCCGAGGCCGGTGATTCCATAATTTTTGCCAGGGGTTGTATATGTAACTGAAATTTCTGATCCAGACAACCAATGATTTATAAAGGAAAATCATGGAAATCATCAGGGGTGCCCAAACTTTTACATACAACTCTATGTTACCACAGGTTGTTCATAGAATGGACCAGAAATCCAACAAAGTCAAGTCCAACAAAGTACTTCCTTGAAGTGAAACACTTTGTGCAGTGGTGTGATGACAATCACTTGGTTTTAAATGTCAATAAAACCAAGGAAATGATTCTGGATCCACGGACTGTTGGGGACCATACTCCTGTGGTCATACATGGTATTCCCATTGACCAGGTCAACTCATACAAGTACTTGGGGCTGCACATAGACAATACCTTCAGCTGGACTGCACATGTGGACAGTTTGTGCTCCCGATTCCATCAAAGACTTTATTTCCTTCGTAGACTTCGTTTGTATGGAGTCAATCAGAAATTATGTTGTTGTTTTACCAGGCAGTGTTAGAGAGCCTAGTTAGGTATGGCATGACTGCCTGGTACGGCAATCTTTCTGTACAATTTAAAACGAAACTTAACAGACAAATTGATGATGCAATGAAGATAATCGGAAAGAAACAATTTCAGTCCCTCAGTTCACTCTATGAAGAGTCTGTTTTGAAAGCAGCTCAGAGGATACTGATGGATTCAGTTCATGTTCTTCACGCAGAGTACACTCTCCTTCCTTCTGGGAGAAGGTACACGAGTTCCTCGGAGTAGACTGAATAGATTTAAAAATTCATTCGTCCCATGTCTATTAAATTGTTTAAACATTATTGTTTAAAATTGGAATTATGCAATATTTATGGTGTTTCTCCTGACTCCTGTCATGTTAATTTGTTATGGATGTGGTTGTGTTTTTATCTGTATTGTTTGTTTTCTCTTTTCTTGTAAGGCACCTAGCATGAGTCCAAGACAAATTTCCCTGAGGGGACAATAAAGTGTATCGTATCGTATCGTAAATGGAATAAAGTTTAACAATATTTATTTTTCACATAGACAAGGAAACCCACGGTAAGTTACACTTCATCTCAATCTGACCAATCCAAAACCATTCCTTTAAAACGTGGATTCATAGCAAGACACTGCAAGAACGGATAAACCCGCAGTAACATGCATTAAGATGCACTTTAACCCAAAACACTGTAGGCAAATAAGATCGAAAATGGTCAGAATGTGAATGGTGTAGCAGAGGAATGGGGAAGTGTCAAAACAACAACAAAAAAAGATTAAGAAAACTGAGTTTGTCCGTACAAACGCTATGTCACAGTTGAAACAGATGTCCTATCCTGAACGGACTAACTTGAACCAAAACACCAAACTTAAAGAACACAAAAGACAGCAGGCAGCGGTACCAATTAAAACTGAAATGAGGAACTCCTGCATCAGACCATAGGGGCAGACCTGGACGTTGATGGCGGATTATTACCAGTTTCCCTGGTGGAAGTCACTAAGGTAGTCAAACAACTCTGCAAGGTCAAAGCCCCGGGGGTTGATGAGATCTGTCCAGAAATACTGAAGGCTCTGGGTGTGGAGAGACTATCCTGGATAAGATGTCTCTTCAACATTGTGTTGAGGTCTGAGACAGTGCCTAAGGAGTGGCAAACGAGGGTGGTGGCCCCCATATTTAAAAAGGGGACAAGAGAGTGTGTGCCAACTACAGGGGCATCATGCTACTCAGTCTCCTTGGTAAAGTCTACTCCAGGGTGCTGGAGTAGTGCTTCGGCCGATAGTCGAACCTCTGATTGAAAAGGAACAATGTGAGTTCCATCCTGGTCATGGAACTGACCAAATATTCACTCTCAAGTTATCCTTGAGGGGGCCTGGAAGTACGCCCATCCAGTCTACATGTGTTTTAAGGACTTGGAGAAGGCGTATGATCGGGTACCCGGGAGATACGGTGGGAAGTGCTGCGGGAGTATGGCGTGAGGGGGACCCTTCTCAAGACCATCCAATTTCTGTACTCACAAAGCATGAGCTGTGTTCAGGTGCTCGGCAGTAAGTCAGACCCGTTTCAGATGGAGGTTGGCCTCTGCCAGGGCTATGTCTTATCACCAATCCTGTTTGTGATATTCATGGACAGGATATTGAGGCGTAGTTGGGGGAGGAGGGTTTCCAGTTTGGTGGGCTCAGGGTCTCATCACTGTTTTTTGCAGATGATGTGGTCCTGTTGGCTTCATCAGCCTGTGACCTCCAACACTCACTGGATTGGTTTGCAGCCGAGTGTGAAGCGGCTGGGGTGAGGATCAGCACCTCTAAATCTGAGGCCATGATTCTCAGCAGGAAACCAATGGATTGCCTACTCTGGTTAGGGGGACAATGGAGCGTGAGATTTGCCAAAAGCCGAAGCTCTCAATCTACTGGCCAATCTTTGTTCCTACTCTCACCTATGGTCATGAGGTGGTCATGACCAAAAGAACTGGATCGCGGGTACAAGCGGCCAAAATGGGCTTACTCAGGAGGGTTGTTGGTGTCTCATTTAGAGATCAGCTGAGAAGGTCAGCCATCTGTGGGGAGCTTGGCGTGGAGCCGCTGCGCCTTCGCGTTGAAAGGAGCCAGCTGAGGTGGTTTGGGAATCTGGTAGATGCCTCCTGGTCGCCTCCCTAGGGAGGTGTTCCAGGCACGTCCAGCTGGGAGGAGACCCCAGGGAAGACCCAGGACTAGGTGCAGAGATTTTATCTCCACACTGACATGGGAACACCTTCAGATCCCCCAGACAGAGTTGGTCAGTGTGGCCCAGGAAAAGGAAGTGTGAGGTCCTCTGCTGGAGCTGTTGCCCACGCGACCCAATCCTGGATAAGCGGTGGAAGATAAATGAATGAATGTATGGATGAATGATTAAGTGAATGGTTCCTTTTTGAAAGTGGCATGTCGTGGGATAATTCTGGGGTCTCCAGTGACCTCATTCTCCCCTGTCTTATCCCGCGCTTCCGTTGATTTGAAGAAAGGTTTTCACCAGTTATTTAAATTTGAACACAATTACTCTGAGGGCTAGACCACCACTCAGAGATTTTATTAAACAGAATTTAAATGTCATAGAATTTGAAAGAATGCAAGTTTTACAGAATGAGTGAGATAAGCAAAGGCATACCCAGAAGTTTTGAGGGTCCCAGGAGCTGCAAGCTTCCAACCAGCAATCTGGTGTTCCAGCAAGCTGATGGCAAGGAGGAACCCCGAACAGTGGGCTGGCTTTGTATTTATACCCTTATGCTACCACGACGTTTTTCTGCTAATCTTGGGCGTTGTGCTTCATCTGGGTGGTCTTGATCCCTCTATTGTGTGGCATGGTCCTGCCCACACGCGCTCTGAAGTCTTCTGTTCTTGAACTGATAAGAAATTTTGGGCGACAACTGCTAACTGAAAAACTGTCAGCAAGTCATATCACGCAAATGTTTGCACATTTCAAATTTGCACAACCTTCTAACAAACAGTTTAGTCGTCTCCTCTTACAGTTTATCACATTTACAAGACTTTTGAAAATGATTATATAAGTAACATGTCTCCATGACAGCTTGCTAATATTTGAGCAAAAGCAAATCTTAGAACAAAAGCAAATGTAATCATAAACATAACATACCTTTTTGAACATATAACACAAAAGTATCTGAATATATACATACATATCATGTAATTAACCTTAGCTATTGATTATGTGTTTAATAAGCATTGATAAATATTGATCACTATGAGCATATGAGTAATATATTCTTGAACAGCAACAAGCTCTATTAATATATAAATGATGACTTCTAAACATTGAGGTGATGGTCTAGTGGTTAAGTTGCTGGGCTTGAGTCCAGAAGATCATGGGTTCAAATCCCCGCCTGAATGGAAAATCACTAAGGGCCCTTGGGCAAGGCCTTTAATCCCCTATTGCTCCCGGTGTGTAGTGAGCGCCTTGTATGGCAGCACCCTGACATCGGGGTGTAGTCTTATACACCTCTCTGCAGCTTCTCTCCCCCTGCCATCCCCTCATTACCCCATCCCTGTAGAGACGGTGCCTGCTCCCAGACCACCAATAACCAGCAAAAATCTATTTAAGCATAAAAATTCAAAAAGAAAAAATAATATAGCACCTTCAACTGCACCACAGACTAAAACAGTTAAATGTGGTCTATTAAACATTAGGTCTCTCTCTTCTAAGTCCCTGTTAGTAAATGATATAATAATTGATCAACATATTGATTTATTCTGCCTTACAGAAACCTGGTTACAGCAGGATGAATATGTTAGTTTAAATGAGTCAACACCCCCGAGTCACACTAACTGCCAGAATGCTCGTAGCACGGGTCGGGGCGGAGGATTAGCAGCAATCTTCCATTCCAGCTTATTCATTAATCAAAAACCCAGACAGAGCTTTAATTCATTTGAAAGCTTGACTCTTAGTCTTGTCCATCCAAATTGGAAGTCCCAAAAACCAGTTTTATTTGTTGTTATCTATCATCCACCTGGTCATTACTGTGAGTTTCTCTGAATTTTTGGACCCTTTTGTCTGATTTAGTGCTTAGCTCAGATCATTATAGTGGGTGACTTTAACATCCACACAGATGCTGAGAATGACAGCCTCAACACTGCATTTAATCTATTATTAGACTCAATTGGCTTTGCTCAAAATGTAAATGAGTCCACCCACCACTTTAATCATATCTTAGATCTTGTTCTGACTTATGGTATGGAAATTGAAGACTTAACAGTATTCCCTGAAAACTTCCTTCTGTCTGATCATTTCTTAATAACATTTACATTTACTCTGATGGACTACCCAGCAGTGGGGAATAAGTTTCATTACACTAGAAGTCTTTCAGAAAGCGCTGCAACTAGGTTTAAGGATATGATTCCTTCTTTATGTTCTCTAATGCCATATACCAACACAGGGCAGAGTAGCTACCTAAACTCTGTAAGTGAGATAGATTATCTCCTCAATAGTTTTATATCCTCATTGAGGACAACTTTGGATGCTGTAGCTCCTCTGAAAAAGAGAGCTTTAAATCAGAAGTGTCTGACTCCGTGGTATAACTCACAAACTCGCAGCTTAAAGCAGATAACCCGTAAGTTGGAGAGGAAATGGCGTCTCACTAATTTAGAAGATCTTCACTTAGCCTGGAAAAAGAGTCTGTTGCTCTATATCAATCTATCTTTATTAGTTGACTATGTACCACAGGCTTTTAAGGTGGCAGTAATTAAACCATTACTTAAAAAGCCATCACTTGACCCAGCTATCTTAGCTAATTATAGGCCAATCTCCAACCTTCCTTTTCTCTCAAAAATTCTTGAAAGGGTAGTTGTAAAACAGCTAACTGATCATCTGCAGAGGAATGGTCTATTTGAAGAGTTTCAGTAAGGGTTTAGAATTCATCATAGTACAGAAACAGCATTAGTGAAGGTTACAAATGATCTTCTTATGGCCTCAGACAGTGGACTCATCTCTGTGCTTGTTCTGTTAGACCTCAGTGCTGCTTTTGATACTGTTGACCATAAACTTTTATTACAGAGATTAGAGCATGCCATAGGTATTAAAGGCACTGCGCTGTGGTGGTTTGAATCATATTTATCTAATAGATTACAATTTGTTCATGTAAATGGGGAATCTTCTTCACAGACTAAGGTTAATTATGGAGTTCCACAAGGTTCTGTGCTAGGACCAATTTTATTCACTTTATACATGCTTCCCTTAGGCAGTATTATTAGACAGCATTGCTTAAATTTTCATTGTTACGCAGATGATACCCAGCTTTATCTATCCATGAAGCCAGATGACACACACCAATTAGCTAAACTGCAGGATTGTCTTACAGATATAAAGACATGGATGACCTCTAATTTCCTGCTTTTAAACTCAGATAAAACTGAAGTTATTGTACTTGGCCCCACAAATCTTAGAAACATGGTGTCTAACCAGATCCTTACTCTGGATGGCATTACCCTGACCTCTAGTAATACTGTGTGAAATCTTGGAGTCATTTTTTATCCGGATATGTCCTTCAATGCGCATATTAAACATGTAGGACTGCTTTTTTGCATTTGCTCAATATCTCTAAAATTAGAAAGGTCTTGTCTCAGAGTGATGCTGAAAAACTAATTCATGCATTTATTTCCTCTAGGCTGGACTATTGTAATTCATTATTATCAAGTTGTCCTAAAAGTTCCCTGAAAAGCCTTCAGTTAATTCAAAATGCTGCAGCTAGAGTACTAACGGGGACTAGAAGGAGAGAGCATATCTCACCCATATTGGCCTCTCTTCATTGGCTTCCTGTTAATTCTAGAATAGAATTTAAAATTCTTCTTCTTACTTATAAGGTTTTGAATAATCAGGTCCCATCTTATCTTAGGGACCTCATAGTACCATATCACCCCAATAGAGCGCTTCGCTCTCAGACTGCAGGCTTACTTGTAGTTCCTAGGGTTTGTAAGAGTAGAATGGGAGGCAGAGCCTTCAGCTTTCAGGCTCCTCTCCTGTGGAACCAGCTCCCAATTCAGATCAGGGAGACAGACACCCTCTCTACTTTTAAGATTAAGCTTAAAACTTTCCTTTTTGCTAAAGCTTATAGTTAGGGCTGGATCAGGTGACCCTGAACCATCCCTTAGTTATGCTGCTATAGACTTAGACTGCTGGGGGGTTCCCATGATGCACTGAGTGTTTCTTTCTCTTTTTGCTCTGTATGCACCACTCTGCATTTAATCATTAGTGATTGATCTCTGCTCCCCTCCACAGCATGTCTTTTTCCTGATTCTCTCCCTCAGCCCCAACCAGTCCCAGCAGAAGACTGCCCCTCCCTGAGCCTGGTTCTGCTGGAGGTTTCTTCCTGTTAAAAGGGAGTTTTTCCTTCCCACTGTCACCAAGTGCTTGCTCACAGGGGGTCGTTTTGACCGTTGGGGTTTTTCTGTAATTATTGTATGGCTTTGCCTTACAATATAAAGCGCCTTGGGGCAACTGTTTGGCGCTATATAAATAAAATTGATTTGATTTAATTTGATTTGAATGTGAGGCATAATTGTAAAGCGCTTTGAGCGTCTGATGCTGATGGAAAAGTGCTATATAAATGCAGTCCATTTACCATTTAAAACACACTCATATATGTAACAATATATTTTTAGCTCAATAAAAGATAAATAATATTATGATACTGAATGGGGAAAAAAAGCATAAAAGGTTAATGCATATTTAAGCACATTTAAGATATATTCCTTCACAGGCTTTAAATCAAGTAACATTTTGCAGCAGAACTGAAAAGACGATGTCAGAGACTCATTGGCAGAGGTATGCACTCGAAAAGCTTTTTCACTTTTACCTTTGATTAGTGATCACAGGCTTTTTTTTTTTTGTATGTATTAATAACAAAGTTATTGTTGGGAAGGTGCCGTAGCACGGACCCACAACAGGGGGTGCAAATGAACGGACAATGAATAAGCCAAAAGGTAACAATTTAATGTTGTGATAATACACAACGAAACGTACTGTAATCTGCACAGTCAATTTAACACCAGGTGACGTGTGGGCAGGCTCGAAGATAAAAGACCCCCGACGAGAGAGAAGCTGCGTCCCACACGGCTTCCACCACCAACGGTCTGAAGAACACCGGAGTCGCCAAGTCCCGAGTCCCCAGGTGGCCTCTGTCTTCGGCTGTCGACCCTGGTACTGCTGGCAGAAAGCAGAAATATGATGAGTGAGTGTGAGTCCGCACACTCAGTAAATCCACAGTTAACGAGGGAGGAAGCGCCTCCACCTCCAAGCACACATTCGTGCAGCTCCTGTTTGAGCACTTATCTGGGTGGGAGGTGTTGCGAAGCCGTCGCTGAACACCTCAAACGCCACCTCCACAGACGAGTCTCACCGACAGGAAAACGGCTGCAAAGAAGAGTTTAGACAGATACACAGTCTTAAGTTCACAGAGAAATTACCTTGGTAATGGTAGTCGATTTCTCGGCGGGGAGGTGGAGTTGCAGTCCGGCTTTTATGGTGGTGATGATGAACGAGTGACAGCTGGTGCAGAGGATGAGTGACAGCTGTCACTTCTTCTGGGTCTGGCGCCCTCTCGTGCTTGGAGCCCGCACTCCAAGCAGGGCGCCCTCTGGTGGTGGTGGGCCAGCAGTACCTCCTCTTCAGCGGCCCACACAACAGGACCCCCCCCTCAACGGGCGCCTCCTGGCGTCCGACCAGGCTTGTCCGGATGTCTTGCGTAGAACTCGGCCAGGAGGGCCGGGTCCAGGATGAAGCTCCTCTTCACTCAGGAGCGTTCTTCAGGTCCATACCCCTCCCAGTCCACCAGATATTGGAAACCCCGGCCCTTACGACGGACGTCCAGGAGCCTGCGGACTGTCCAGGCAGGCTCCCCGTCAATGAGCCGGGCAGGAGGCGGCGTAGGTCCCGGAGTACAGAGGTGCGAGGTGCGGTGTGGTTTGAGACGGGAAACATGAAAGACAGGGTGAATCTGCAGTGAAGCCGGGAGTTGAAGGTTCACTGCGGCCGGGTTGATGATCTTGAGGATCTTAAAGGGTCCAATGAATCTGTCTTTCAACTTTGGGGAGTCGACACACAAAGGGATGTCCTTGGTCGAGAGCTACACCTCCTGCCCGGGCTGGTATGTGGGGGCCGGGGAACGCCGGCGGTCCGCATGGGCCTTGGCCTTCGTCCGGGCCTTTAACAGGGCAGATCGGGCGGCCCGCCACACCCGGCGGCACCTCCTGAGGTGGGCCTGGACCGAGGGCACACCGACCTCTCCCTCCACCAGCGGGAACAATGGGGGCTGGTACCCCAAACATGCCTCAAAAGGGGAGAGGCCGGTAGCAGACGAAACTTGGCTGTTGTGGGCATACTCGATCCAGGCCAGATGGTGACTCCAGGCCGCCGGATGCACGGAGGTGACACACCGAAGGGCCTGCTCCAACTCCTGGTTGGCCCGCTCTGCCTGGCCGTTGGTCTGGGGGTGGTACCCGGACGAGAGACTCACGGTGGCCCCCAGCTCCTTGCAGAAACTCTTCCACACCTGTGAAGAGAACTGGGGACCACGATCTGATACAACGTCCGATGGTATCCCATGCAGCCGCATGACGTGGTGGACCAGGAGGTCTGCCGTCTCCTGGGCCGTCGGGAGCTTCGGGAGGGCCACGAAGTGGGCCGCCTTGGAGAACCGGTCCACTATCGTGAGAATCACGGTGTTGCCCTGGGACGGCAGGAGGCCCGTGATGAAATCCAGGCCGATGTGAGACCAGGGGCGATGAGGCACTGGCAGGGGTTGGAGGAGGCCCGTCGTCCTCCGATGGTCTGCCTTGCCCCTGGCGCAGATGGTACAGGCCTGGACGTAGTCCCGGACGTCGGTTTCCAGGGACGCCCACCAGAAGCGCTGCTGGACTACTGCCACGGTCCTACGCACTCCGGGATGACAGGACAGCTTGGACCCGTGACAGAAGTCCAATACGGCGGCTCTTGCCTCTGGTGGGACGTACAGTCGGTTCTTGGGGCCAGTCCCCGGGTCCGGGCTCCTTGTCAGGGCCTCCCGGACGGTCTTCTCCACGTCCCAGGTGAGGGTGGCCACGACAGTGGACTCGGGGATGATGGTCTCGGTGGGGTTCGACAGCCCCGCTTTGGCTTCTTCGTGCACCCGGGACAATGCATCTGGTTTTTGGTTCTTGGTCCCGGGGCGATACATGATCTGGAAGTCAAAGCGCCCGAAGAACAGAGACCAGCGGGCTTGCCTGGGGTTCAGCCGCTTGGCGGTCCGGATGTACTCCAGGTTCCGATGGTCCGTGAAAACCGTGAAGGGCAACGATGCCCCCTCCAGCAGGTGTCTCCACTCTTCAAGAGCCTCCTTCACCGCAAGAAGTTCCCGATTGCCGACGTCATAGTTCCGTTCAGCGGGGGTCAACCTCCGGGAATAAAAGGCACAAGGATGGAGAACCTTATCAGCCTCCACGCTCTGGGACAGCACGGCTCCTATCCCTGAGTCAGAGGCGTCCACTTCTACTATGTACTGGCGATGAGGATCAGGCTGCACCAGAACTGGTGCAGTCGAGAACCGGCGTTTCAACTCCTGGAACGCGGCTTCGCACCGATCCGACCAGGCGAAGGGGACCTTGGTGGAGGTCAGGGCAGTCAGGGGGCTAACTACCTGACTGTAACCTTTAATGAACCTCCTGTAGAAATTTGCAAAGCCTAGGAACTGCTGTAGTTTCCTGCGGCTCGTTGGTTGGGGCCAATCTCTCACCGCCGCAACCTTAGCTGGATCAGGGGCGACGGAGTTGGAGGAGATGATGAACCCCAGGAAGGACAAAGAAGTGCGGTGGAACTCGCACTTCTCGCCCTTCACAAACAGCCGGTTCTCCAACAACCGCTGTAGGACCTGACGTACATGCTGGACATGGGTCTATCGTCCAGATATACGAAGACGAACCGATGCAGGAAGTCCCGCAAGACGTCATTTACCAAAGCTTGGAACGTCGCGGGGGCGTTAGTGAGGCCGAACGGCATGACCAGGTACTCAAAATGACCTAACGGGGTGTTGAATGCCGTCTTCCATTCGTCTCCCTTCCGGATCCAAACCAGGTGGTACGCGTTTCTAAGATCCAATTTAGTGAAAATTTGGGCTCCATGCAGGGGCGTGAACACTGAATCCAACAGAGGTAACGGGTATCGGTTGCGAACCGTGATCTCGTTCAGCCCTCTGTAATCAATGCATGGACGGAGTCCGGCGTCTTTTTTACCCACAAAAAAGAAACCAGCACCCATCGGGGAGGTGGAGTTCCGGATCAGCCCGGCAGCTAAGGAGTCCCGGATGTAGGTCTCCATTGATTCGCGTTCTGGACGTGAGAGGTTGTACAACCTACTGGACGGGTACTCAGCGCCCGGGACCAAATCGATGGCACAATCATATGGTCGGTGCGGGGGAAGAGTGAGCGCCAGATCTTTGCTGAAAACGTCAGCAAGATCATGGTACTCCTTTGGCACCGCCAATAGATTGGGGAGGACTTTGACCTCCTCATTAGCCGTAGTGCCGGGAGGGACCGAGGATCCTAAACACTCCCGGTGGCAGGTTTCGCTCCACTGCGTGACTACCCCGGACGGCCAATCTATCCGGGGATTGTGCTTCACCATCCATGGAAAGCCCAAAATCACTCGGGAGGTAGAAGGTGTTACATGGAACACTATCTCCTCCCTGTGATTCCCAGACACAACCAAAGTCACTGGTTGTGTCTGATGTGTGATTAATGGAAGCAGGGTGCCATCTAGTGCTCGCACCCGCAATGGTGTCGGCAGAGCCACCAGAGGGAGCCCTACTTCCTTTACCCATCTGCTGTCCAGCAGATTCCCTTCAGACCCCGTGTCTACCAGTGCTGGGGCGTGAAGGGTTAAATCCCCACAAAGGATTGTTACTGGGATTCGTGCAGATTTGCGGGGTTTTCCCGCGTGCGTGTTATGGCCCACCCTTAGCCCAGTTTCTAAGGACGGGCATTGTAGTTTGACCGTTTGGGGGCAGTCCCTCTGCATGTGCTCGCAAGAGCCACAGACAAAACACTCCCCGCGGGCCAGCCTCCTTTGTCTGATATTTGATCTTAATTTGGCCCTGCTCGTGTCCCTAGCCTCCTCAGCAGGGGGAGCTGTAGCCACACGGAGCTCTCTGGCAGTGAAGCGTGGGGACGACGTCACCTTGTCGGAAGCGGAAGGGGGAGGGACGGCTCGTGCCCGGTCACGCCCCCCAGCCTGCTCCCGACGATGCTCGTTTAAACGGTTGTCTAAGCGTATAACTAAATCGACAAGCCCGTCAAAATCCCGCGGTTCCTCCTTAGCCAGTAGGTGCTCCTTAAGGACCGGGGACAGTCCATTTACAAAGGCGGCGCGGAGCGCAATGTTATTCCAGCCGGACCTCGCCGCCGCGATGCGGAAGTCGACTGCATACTCGGCTGCGCTACGGCGCCCCTGTCTCATCGACAGCAGCACGTTCTAAGCGGTCTCGCCTCTGTTGGGATGATCAAACACTTGTTTGAACTCCCGTACAAACCCAGTATAAGACGTTAGGAGCCGTGAATTCTGCTCCCAAAGCGCCATAGCCCATGCGCGTGCCTCTCTCCGAAGCAAATTAATAACATAAGCCACCCGGCTAGCATCTGATGCGTACATGACAGGGCGCTGTGAAAAGACAAGCGAACACTGCATGAGGAAGTCCGCGCACGTCTCGACACAGCCCCCGTACGGTTCCGGAGGGCTTATGTATGCTTCAGGGGACGGTGGGGGGGTTCGTTGAACGACCAGTGGAACGTCTGATACAGGCCCAGGACACGACCAGTGGAACGTCTGATACAGGCCCAGGACCAGCCAGAGGAGTGGCTGCAGCAGCGCCCTGATCGCGCGCTTCCACCCTGGCGGTGAGAGCCTCCACCCTCCGATTAAGGAGGACACTATGCTCGGTCACTAAATCTAACCGAGCCGTGAAGGCGGTTAAGATATGCTGCAGCTCACTCAACACGCCTCCCGCTGACGCCTGCGCTCCTGGCTCTTCCATTGGCCGTTCAAGCTCGGGTTGACGCCCCTCGGAATCCATGACGATGGCCAAGAAATCCTGTTGGGAAGGTGTCGTAGCACGGACCCACAACAGGGGGTGCAAATGAACGGACAATGAATAAGCCAAAAAGGTAACAATTTAATGTTGCAATAATACACAACGAAACGTACTGTAATCTGCACAGTCAATTTAACACCAGGTGACGTGTGGGCAGGCTCGAAGATAGAAGACCCCCGACGAGAGAGAAGCTGCGTCCCACACGGCTTCCACCACCAACGGTCTGAAGAACACCGGAGCCGCCAAGTCCCGAGTCCCCAGGTGGCCTCTGTCTTCGGCTGTCGACCCTGGTACTGCTGGCAGAAAGCAGAAATATGATGAGTGAGTGTGAGTCCGCACACTCAGTAAATCCACAGTTAACGAGGGAGGAAGCGCCTCCACCTCCAAGCACACATTCGTGCAGCTCCTGTTTGACCACTTATCTGGGTGGGAGGTGTTGCGAAGCCGTCGCTGAACACCTCAAACGCCACCTCCACAGACGAGTCTCACCGACAGGAAAACGGCTGCAAAGAAGAGTTTAGACAGATACACAGTCTTAAGTTCACAGAGAAATTACCTTGGTAATGGTAGTCGATTTCTCGGCGGGGAGGTGGAGTTGCAGTCCGGCTTTTATGGTGGTGATGATGAACGAGTGACAGCTGGTGCAGAGGATGAGTGACAGCTGTCACTTCTTCTGGGTCTGGCGCCCTCTCGTGCTTGGAGCCCGCACTCCAAGCAGGGCGCCCTCTGGTGGTGGTGGGCCAGCAGTACCTCCTCTTCAGCGGCCCACACAACAGTTTTTTTTTTTTTTTAAGTGTGTAGCCAATCTCTATAGAACCAGGTAAACCAATTGTTCTGAACACAACAAAGAACGTTCATTTCTAATCAGGATTTGGATGTGGATTTATGTTTGTTTTACATAGTGAGATAAGCAGCATCTCAAAAGCAAAATACGTAAATGGGTGATTCTTAGACTACGGGCACTTATTATGTCCTTTGATCATACTGTATGAAAAACAGAAAAAAGGGGAAATTTCACACTTTTATAGTTATCTTTACAATGAAAGTGTGTTAAGAAATTTGTTCTAGTAGTTTATGATGACTTTTTCACCTTTTTTCAGCATCATTATATGCAAATATTGCCGTTTTGTGCTTGTCCCACACCCAGACTTTTGATCTTCAATGATAAAAATGAATGGTAAAGAAACGTTTTTTCTAATATGTTTTAAAATATCTCTGAATAAAATATCAATAAAATAATCAAAACATAATTGGGGTATTCAATGTCATACAACTATTGTGATTTTTTTAAACAAAATGTAGTTGTCCCACACTATTGCCGTAATTTCCACCACAACACTGTAATGTCCCTTTAAACAGTTTGTATGAAAGATTGTTTGGGTAGTTTCTATGGAGATAAACAGTGACATCAGAGCACATGTATATAGCGCCAAATCACAACAAACAGTTGCCCCAAGCCGCTTTATATTGTAAGGCAATGGTGTGGTGGAAATTACATTTACAAGGCCAATAGTGCCCGTAGTTAAAGAATCACCCAAATACACAAATGTTAAAGCATGCCTAATATATGTTATGTCCTATGACAGTTGCAATGTTACGTAAATTTAAAAGTAAAGCCAAATTTAGGCTCGTCCATATCGGCAACTCCATAGCCATGCAGCGAACCTCCTCCGAGCCCAACCTCCCAGAAATTAGCTACACGTCAAGATGAAGGGGTCTGCATGGACTGTCCACTAACTACATCATTTCAGGAATCTCACTTTTCCGGTTTCACAACCAACTTTCAGGACCATATACGTCATGGGACAGTAGGCCAGTTTTCACAAAAAATATCCCTCTTACTGTTCTGGTGGTGAGTTGCATTACAACACCCACCAAGGAGTTAACCCCAACAGAAAATTTCGAAAGGTTCTTAACGTGACTTAACACATCTGAATAAATTTCTTAATATTGTGTGTTGGTGTGTGATATGCGTGATTTTCATGGAGCATGTTTTTTGGCTGTCAAAAAATCTCCCACAAATGTCACGCACCACCCTCATTTCACCTCATGTCGTGGACGTCGCAACTGAGCGTGATGATCCCCCTTGATTAGTGGTGATCCTTAATAGAGCGTGACAGCTTTCTTTTCGGACGTGCGCACAATTAAACCCTGCTGCACCGTATTCAGTTTCATTGCTGGAGGATGCTGAAGGAGGACAGTGATGGCAAGTTGGCTAAAAGTCTTGTTCCAATGCTCCTCAGTGTGCTCCTGCAGGTGTTCCACCTGCTGCTGCTGCTGCTGTGCCTGATGTTTGAGAAAACGAGCGAGACAAGAACCGCGTGGAGCCACACATCTGCCTCTCTCCGTCTCCTCATCCTCTCTGTACCACTCCATGGCACAGAGCCCAACTAAGCATGCAGTCACAAAGTTCTTCTGCTGTGGATTTTGAGGAGCAAACTGGAGCGATCTGAAATGTTCAGCAACTGATGGTCAGATGAATATGGGTGTGTGTGTGTGGGGGGGGGGGCAATTCACCTCATTCACAACGTGACAGAACGTAATGATGCGCTGTTACGTGCAACAGCGTGGAACATTATTCTTGACCATGCGTAATGGTTCCTGATAATTCGCCAATAACACGTGCCATTAATCATAACACGTGGAAACAGTTTACAGTAGTTTGAGGACACCTGACGCCTCTGCCCCAAATCATCACATTCGTGACTTGCCGTCATTATCTGTAAATGCAGCATAATCAGGTGGAATGTCAAAAAAACTCACACATAATTTGTGCCACATCTGGGAGGGAGTAAGAATTATAGAAGACAAGTCGCCCATCCCGCCAGACTGATTTGTGCACATGCCGTGTGCATGAGCCCCCAAACACAGTATGAATGTAGGTGGAACACATTAGGATTACACCTAGACAGCTGTCAGAATGCAGTAAGAATATAACGAATGCACTTACATCGCTGTGTGACTGAGGTCAGATTGTGGGTGGAGGAAATATATTCTAGCAGCACTCGAGGTGCGCTCATGCTGCATTCAGGTGCAGTCGGGATATTTGGGTCAGGATCCAAGATGGTGGATTATAAATTTGATCTGTTTCTTGAATGTGATCAGAATGCTTCGAATGCCGTTGTCATGCTGTATGAGTATTTACATTGCAGTCAGATTGCAGTCCGACTGCCGTTTGATATTTTTCCACCTTGACTGCACCTCAGTGGTTTTGCACATTTGCAAAACATTCGTTGCGGCCAGAGGAATCTGCCTGACTGTTTAGACTGCTCTCAGAAAGCCCTCGCCTCGACACTTCTGGAATGTAGGCTGAACTTTCATTTGGCCTCATTCGGCCTCTTGTGTGACGGGGTTTAAACAATGCTTTGACAGTGCTGTTAATGAAAAAACAGGCATCTGCAATAACATTTCAACCCCAGTCCAAATTTCCAAAGTTGTGGTCTTTGGCAGAGGTATATGTGCCCTCTGAGTGCCCCTCTACTGCTCCTGTTCTCCAGTGTCAGGAAAAGTTCTTGTGTATTTGTGATCCTGTTCTGCAGTCAGTCAGTCAGTCAGTCAGTCAGTCTCCACGTGGCCTTCCTGTGTTGAGGTTGACGCCTTTTTGTCAAACAGCTGATGACATCATCCTGTGGGGAATCAGCGCCACCTGCTGGATGACAGCGCAGACCACCCTCAGCTTGACAGACGTGTAGGAGAGTTTCAAACTGAGAACATGTGGAGACACTATCAGGAACTCTGACTGAGGGACCTGCTGCCTGACTGTGTGTCCTTCCTGTGAGAGACGACTCCTGCTGTCAGAGGAGTCCTCTGCACCTCCAGCTGAAGACCTCTAACCATCATCTTTGTGTTGCACGATGGGACACGCTGGAGCTTTTTAAGACGGTCCTGCAGGTAGGAAACGTGTCAAACATCCTACATGTCGTTACAAATCAAACACCTTCAGGCTGAAGCTTTCTGACAGCTTCTCTGTGTCCAAGCTTCTTTAACCTTGATGTGACATTTTAATTCATGTTTACCATAGTGTGCATTTTGTGTGTGTGTGTGTGTGTTTTAATACTAAGTTCAGAGTAGAGAACATGAAAACATCAGGAAGCTTTTACTTTGCAGATTTGCTGCACTGAGCTGTGGCATTAAGAGTTGTGTCTGATATTTTATTTACACATTTTTATTTTTATTTTATTTTATTTACACATCTGGGAGAGCTTCACTGTCACAGGCCTGTAACGGTGTCAACAACCACCACACATTTAATAAAGTTAGCATTTATTCTATACATAGATGTGTATTGATTTATGTGGGGGCTTGTACCCCGCTGGCTGGGGGGGGGGGGTTGTGTTGTGTTGTGGTGATTTCCTTTCTTCTTTCTGTAACGTCTGCTTGTCTGTCCCAAAAAGGGTATAAATGTTCTGAAAGCAACTGCTCTCACATGTTTAGGAGAAATTTTGGGAAACTCGGCCCAAGTCCTTGTTATAGGTTGGTAATACGTATATTATCTTGTCATATGAGTTGGGCCCATTTTACCAGCGTTATACCCATTATTAACAAATTGCCAGGTCATGAGTTGATGTCTGTATTCTTAAATCAACTATCACACACTTTGACGTGTTATCAGAATGTAGCACTTGTACTGAGCAGTGTTTGCCACAAGATGATATTGTGCTCTCAGAGCACTCTTGTATTAAATAATAGGTATAAATACTGAATGTCTTGAAGTTGTAAAGGCTGAATGGCGCACGTAGAGGCAGTCGGTGGAAGCAGGGGGAGCATAGTGGGGCACCACCCACAGGTTTGACTGGTTTGTGTTTTCAGAAAACATTTCAAATGTGTCAGAGTAACTGATCCAATGATGTAATAGTATACATTATAATATTATACAAATCATCAGAAATGCCACCTGAAATCAGCAAAAATTAGGACGATAAGGGGAAAAATACACAGAAGGAGTGATTGTTAGATTTCATTTGACTTCTGTTTCGTTACGGACGGCATGAACCCAATATAGTTCAGATTTTGCGTGATCAACTTAATTTAATTTGTTAATATACATCTATTTCTGCATTTAAGGCCTGTAACACATTCTATATATATATATATATATACACTCAACAAAAATATAAACGCAACACTTTTGGTTTTGCTCCCATTTTGTATGAGATGAACTCAAAGATCTAAAACTTTTTCCACATACACAATATCACCATTTCCCTCAAATATTGTTCACAAATCAGTCTAAATCTGTGATAGTGAGCACTTCTCCTTTGCTGAGATAATCCATCCCACCTCACAGGTGTGCCATACCAAGATGCTGATTAGACACCATGATTAGTGCACAGGTGTGCCTTAGACTGCCCCACAATAAAAGGCCACTCTGAAAAGGTGCAGTTTTGTTTTATTGGGGGGGGGATACCAGTCAGTATCTGGTGGGACCACCATTTGCCTCATGCAGTGCAAACACATCTCCTTCGCATAGAGTTGATCAGGTTGTCAATTGTGGCCTGTGGAATGTTGGTCCACTCGTCTTCATGGCTTGTGCGAAGTTGCTGGATATTGGCAGGAACTGGTACACGCTGTCCTATACGCCGTCCAGACCATCCCAAACATGCTCAATGGGTGACATGTCCGGTGAGTATGCCGGCCATGCAAGTAGTATAGTATATCATAGTAGTAGTAGTGTAAAGCACTATTTTATTTTAAATTTTCTGCCATATGAATGAAAGTGTCATAATGTTTGTTTTGCAAACACTTAACAACAGCATTTTGTTTATGCAGTTACAGTTAACAGGCTTAACAACAACAGATAAGTTATGGTTTTAATTTACAGGCGATCATCAAAGATTTCTAAAGAATCTTCTTTCTTTATTTCTTTTCTTTCTTTTTTTTTGCTTAAAACTATTTTAATGACAAGTTATTTAATGTAAGAAAAAAAACCATGAGTTTCTTGAATAAACTGCTGTGTATAAATTAGCAGCTATTATGGCTTTCCATCACACAATTTGGTGCTCAAATGCAGGCATAGTGTTTCAGAGGGTTATAAATTTAAAATCTTCCGGGGAAGTTCCCTATTCCCCAGCGCTCGGTGTGGTGCACACTGCAGAACTTTAGCAGCTGTAGGAGAACTTTTCATACAGCGGTTGGTGCGCGGCACACTGCAGAACTTTAGCGACTGTAGGAGAACGTTTTCCCTAGCAAGTGTTGCGGGCACACTGCTGGAGAACTTGGCAGCTTCGGTTTCTGTCGACTGCACCGTCTGGAAGTACTTTAGAATTAAAATGGTCATGTAACGTTCCGTGCCCTTCTCCATGTCCCACGGCAGGAGTCAGCAACAGACTTGCACCTTGGATGACAGCACCCTGACACTGGGGTGAATTGTGTCAAACGAGCAGATATGAAGAGAGACTAAGAATAGAAGTATGAATGAATGAATGAATTTATTTATTCGGCACACAAATGAATAACAACATAGACATTAACAAAACCCGTAAAAAGAACAAGCGTGAGGGAGTGTCACCTTTGACATTTTGGTCCTGTGGTCTGTTTCATCTGTAACAGAACTATGAAGACAAGGGACAGGAAGGAGAGGAACAGTCATAGCCAGTAATCCAGTAGCAACAAGCTGTTTTTATATTTGTATTTAGATTTTGCAAATTGTTTTTTACTTCTACTTTTAGTACTCTGTGTGCTTCTTCCCCTGTGTGCTGCTATACAATGCTGCTAGAACATCAATTTCCCTGATGGAGTCTTCCCAAGGGATTAATAATGTTCTATCTAATCTAATGTTCCAGCACACAAGTGACTGAGTGCTGAGGATCCCGGTAGCCACGTTTCACCTGACTGTGGCAGATTGTAGAGATGTGGGAATGAACTGGTTGTCTGCCTAGGTGGTTGCTATCTAGGACCCAAGGTGGTTTTGTAATGTCATATTATCCAATCACTTGAGCGAGATGGTTGGAAAACTAATCATCAATAAACGTTTTGAAAATGTTGGTCCTGACCTGAATTTGAAACTCTTAAATGGGTTGTTTTATACACAGATGCCTGCCACCCAGGATTTTACACATAGAAGTTACACTTCTTGGCAAAAACAATTATCCCAGAAATACTGAGGTAAAACCTTGTAAAGAAAACCTGTTTTTAAGGAATGAGCTGTTTCGGTACGTGTCACTTTAAGTGGGAAAGAACTGTTGATTGCCACGCCCCCTCTATGTAGGGGGCGTGGCATTTGTGCATTTTTAATCCTGGAAGGTATGAAAATATGTTGGCAATAACAGAAAAAACTTTTAAATATGAACAGCAAAGACACTGTTGTTTTATTTTATATAAATAAAATTAACTTTTTTCTTCTATTTTTTTGGGCCGTAATTTGTTTGACAGTGATATTTGGAGCTGGCAGTTGATACCCGACAGAAGCGAGAGCCATGATTGACCTGAGCCACCTAACGGATGAGGAGCAGGGGATGATCATGACGGTCCTGAGGAGAGATATTGAGCTGAAGAAGGCTGAAGAAGACAGGATCAGGCACGTACTACAACTATGACGTAGTACTACAGCAACAGTGATGTTGCACATTTACATTTTTTGTGGCATCAAATAAAAAAAATACAATACAGTAAAATTCAGGCTTCTTTATATTAAAATTTCTGGAATTATGCTCTGTAAAAACAACTGTACAAAAATTAAACACATCAATTAAATAAATTCACTGCATAAATTTAATAAAAAAAAAAATCAAATATCATGTCTATAGGTGAGGAGACATTCTGCCTTGTGATCGAAAGCGCAAAGCAGTCAGATGCAAAACTGACGTCCATTACTGAGAAACCTCAGAGTGACTATTTGACGATTAGATTAGAGGCCCAGTTCGAGTCCACACAGGTCAGATGATCCTGATACTCTGACAGATGAGTATTTCAGCCTCTGAGACATTTTATACACGTTACTATTCGTGTAGAGTAAACACATGTTGGATCCTGGTGCCGTATCCTGATCGCTTAAGACGCTGTCTGTTTGAGTGCCGACTTTTGCCAAGAGCTGAAGGTCTACTCAGACTGGATCCATCCTCTGGTCTCCAGAACTGGTCCTTTGAAGCACTTTACAGTGTAGAATGGAAATGACATTGCAGTAATAACAGTAATGATGATGATAATAATAATAATCATCCAAAAACTACCCACACCAAACAACAAAGAAGGGTATCTGGAAGTGAGCACTATTCCCAACCACAACTTTGTGACATCATAAGGTGAGAAATAACCTTGCAGTGTTACACAACTTTAAAATACATGGAAAGACAAAAAGAAAAAAAAATTTAATCATTTTAAAAGGAAAAAATATATTAATTTAAGCAACTCTTCCCTTTCTCAAGGATTACCTTTATACCAGTTAGTCTTTGGGTTTTGGAAAGGTTGGTTTACACGATAACTATAAAACAATACATGCTCTTATTTTGTAAATCACCACATTAAAAGGCCACATAATGAGGAAAATCACTTTAAAATGTGGTGAACATTGAGTCACCAGATCAGTTGAAAAAGCAATTTTATTTTGCTTAAGTATTATACATAGAGAGGTCTGCCACCTGCTGGATGGTTAGTAATTACAATTTATTTAACTGGACATAATTAAGAATGTGAACTGCCAGTTTAGTCACTTTGGAAAATGTTGCTTTTCTATTAAAATTTTACATATTGAGTTTGAAAACAAGTTAGATAGTTTCCTTTATGAAATTTGTGTTACTTCCTGTCCAAAAATAAGAACTAAAAGCGGTCATGAGAGCACAAAACTGAGCCATGAGAGGTGCAGAATCCACCAAAACTGGATTACCAAAAACAGAAGCCTGAGGCTGGACATGCCGGATGAACAAACATCTGGAGGTTTATGAGCTGAACTTCATTTAAATTGAAGTTAGTCATTCTCAAGCTCTCAGTTGAACTTATGGGAGGAGCCAGACGTTTCACTCCGTGTTTATTCAGGGCAGGTTCGAGCAAACAGGCTGCTTCTTATCTTTCCCGTGGCCTCCCATGTGGCGAACAAAGGTCTCATCAGGACGAGACAAACCACACAAACGTCTTTTGAAGATGTTCCTCATTAGACGTCCAGAGAAGGAATAAAATCAGCAGCAGCCTGAAAGATTTCTGTGTTCAGAGTGTAAAAGGATTAAAGCAGCAGTCTGTAATAATGTGCCGCATTTATTTCCCATGACTGCTGTTACTGAAGACGGTGTACAGCGGTTTGAAGACACAGCGCGCCTTTATTCAAATTCAATTTATTTGAAATAGAACACATGTGATTTTCTCTCCGTTCCATTCAGGTCAGTAATCATTTGCACAGTGAGACAGTTTTTATAATTTTTATAATCTGTAGTACACAATCATCAAATCCAGGCTCCTTCTGGAAAACTGCAGTTGAAATTTCACTACTTTTGAAGTAAATTCATCCTGGCACACCGCTGCCACATTGTCCTCAGACATATCCTGCACCACACTCACATATTTCTCTGCCAATCCCAGCTGACTACCCATAATTCCTTTCACTGCACTGAGCAAAAGTGACACTAAGAGGCACTATTGGTGTTTTAGTTATTTCAAGACAATGCATCTCTTAAATGAATAGAAATGTTGGGAAAAAAAATCCTGAATCCATCCTGGATCTGGATCTATTCCAAAATGGAATTTTTACTATTATTATTATTATTATTACTGGTGTAAGTAGACAGAGGTGAGATGTCCTACATAAAAAATCAGGAAGCATTTGCTCGACATTTAATTTAACTTTTACTGAACCATTGAGACCGAAACCTCTTTTGCAAGGGAGACCTGGTCAATTATAAAGTTTCCAATTCACCTAACCTGCATGTCTTTAAATGTTGCAGGAAGCCGGAGCACCTGGAGGAAACCCATGCAAAAACAGGGAGAACACGCAAACTCCACACAGAAAGGCCCCAGGTGGGAATTGATCCCATGACCTTCTTGCTGTGAGGCAACAGTGCTAAGCACTAATCCACCGTGCCGCCCACATCATTTTGTTGATTCGTTTTCTTGAACACTGCAAACTCATTGAAGGACTCCAGTGACCGTACCAGGCTGAGGACACACCCCCCTGTCTGCGGAACTAAGGACTTCATGTCTGCCTGGGCGGTTGACAATCGAAACCCAAAATAGGTTCCCAAACCTCATCCTTGACTTCCGTCCTGTGTTCCACCCCTCCAACAAGTTCCATGAAAATCGGTACAAAGGATTTTTGGTCAACCTGGTGATGAACAAAACGATGAAAATGTTTCTCTCCGTCATCCACTGACAGAGAGACGTTGGTGACAACTCATATTTTGGAAGCCGTGATTGGCTGAGCTCACATATGAATGCTGTCACTGCTGAATGTCTGGACTTTCCGAGAGTTAAATGTATTTCCCAAAAAAGAAAATGGTCAAACATGCGGCATATTTACTCAACAAAAAATATAAATGCACTTTTATTTTTGTGAATATTTTACATGCATTGATGTAAAAGATGTAAGATTTCTTATCTGCACAAGACATTTCTCTCTAATTTGGTAAAAAAAAATTAAATGCATATTTATGAGCACTTTTGCCGAGATGATCCACCCACCCGGCACATGTGACCAGTCAAGATGCTGATTAAACAGCATGATTATTGCACAGGTGTGTAATCATGCTGTTTAATCAGCATCTTGATGAGCCACACAGTCAGGTGGACGGATTATCTTGGCAAAGGTGAAGTGCTTATTAACATGGATTTGGGGAAAATAAATAATTTGTGAACATCGAAGAAATCTTAGATCTTTTCACTTAAACATGTATAAAAAATGCATTTATATTTTTTCTTCAATATAATAATAAAAGAGTAATAGCTTTCAAACCATTCTAGTTTTATTGTCCTCAAACAGATGTGGCAGTCATTTAACCTTTGACCTCCTACATATGATAAGTAGCTCATGCAACTGTAGGAATAACAACACTGGTGTGTGTGCATGTGTGTGTGTGTGCCCATTTTTAAGGGATCAAAGCTAATTGGACAATTGTCTGTCGAGTTGTTTGATGATCAGACATGTATTTGTTTTGGTCCATCTCCTGTCCTTGTCTTATGTCCTGTCTGTTAGTTGTTGTGTTTTCCTCTATTTCACACTTCGGCCTTTCTGAATTTCCAGCCATTGTTCCTTGGTTTTGTTCTCCATCAGTTTTAGGTTCCCCTTTAGTTTGGTAATTATTGTTGATGGTTTTGTTTTTGGTGCGACTCACCCCAGGGTTCTTTGCGGTTTGATGTTTCATTCTGTGTGCAGTCTGTCCCTGTGTGTGTTTGTAGGTGTGGTCCTGTCACCTGATGTTCCTCACAGCTGGTTCTCATCACAATCTAATGTTCACAATCTTTATTAACCTGGTACTTTGTAATATATATTAATTAGGAGCACCGGGTAAGAAAGCATCCTTTTTATACTTTTATACCTTTATATTTTTATACTGTTTTATATTTATTTACTCGAGAGCTCTGCACAAGAATTCCTATGTACCCACACCTTGCATGCGAGTACAAATGGCAAATAAAGTCTCTAATCTAATCAAATCAATTGCCTCACCTAACAATTGTGATCTCATTACATGTCACTATTTAAGTTTGTCACTGTTCTGCCTTCAGTTGGCTGTATTATTCTGGTTTGTTTTGTCCTGTTTGTGGTATTAGTTCTGTGTTTGATCATCTCCTCTTGTTCTTATGCTGCTGCCAGCTCTCATCCTGTGTTCCTGATCATTTGGACTGTTCCCTAGTTTTGCACTCACTGTTTCATCTTCTGCCACAGTAAAATAAGCTGTTTATTTTTTACTCCAGTTGGGTGACTGTCTGCATTTTTATATCCAACCCCTCACAAACCATAACAGTGTTATTAACTGGATGAAATAACACAAGCCTCAGCAAATATGGTAAAGGGGTGAAGTTGAAGAAGAAGACAATCGAGCAAATTTGACCGTCTTAGGCCAATACTTCACATTTTAAGAAAGTCTTTGTGTGTTTCAGTCTGACTGGAGAATCACAGTCAGTAACTCCTGCACAGTTGCAATGGGTTTCTTGGTGGCTTTCCTCACTAGTCTGTGCTTCATGTTCTAGACAGATTTACCAAACTCCATTCTACAACGTATCCGGAAAGTATTCACAGTGCTTCACTTTTTGCACCATCTCTGCAGCAATCCACCAATCACACCTGTATGACAGTGTGGCCAGATAGAAGCCACTCCTTAGTAAAACGCACATGGCAGCCTGCCTGGAGTTTGCCAAGAAACACCTGAAGGACTCTCAGACCATGAGAAACAAAATTCTCTGGTCTGATGAGACAAAGATTGAACTCTTTGGTGTGAATGCCAGGCGTCATGTTTGGAGAAAACCAGGCACCATCCCTACAGTGAAGCATGGTGGTGGCAGCATCATGCTGTGGGGATGGTTTCAGCAGCAGGAACTGGGAGACTAGTCAGGATTGAGGGCAAGATGAATGCAGCAATGTACAGAGACATCCTGGATGAAAACCTGCTCCACAGTGCTCTTGACCTCAGACTGGGGCGACAGTTCATCTTTCAGCAGGACAATGACCCTAAGCACACAGCCAAGATATCAAAGGAGTGGCTTCAGGACAACTCTGTGAATGTCCTTGAGTGGCCCAGGCAGAGCTCAGACCTGAATCTGATTGAACATCTCTGGAGAGATCTGAAAATGGCTGTGCACCGACGCTCCCCATCCAACCTGATGGAGCTTGAAAGGTGCCGCAAAGAAGAATGGGCAAAACTGCCCACAGATAGCTGCACCAAGCTTGTGGCATCATATTCAAGAAGATTTGAGGCTGTAATTGGTGCATCAACAAAGTTTTGAGCAAAGGCTGTGACTACAGCACATGTACATGTCAGTACAAGTGATTTCTTAGTTTTTATTTTTTAATAAATTTGCAAAATTAAAAAAAAAACACTTTTTCATGTTGTCATTATGGGGTGTTGTGAGTAGAATTTTGAGGGAAAAAATGATTAATTTCATTTTGGAATAAGGTTGTAACATTAAAAAAATGTGGAAAAGTGAAGCGCTGTGAAGATGCACTGTACATTTTTTAACATTCGATTGAACTCCATGTACATAATTGTTTTCACTTTGAGATAAAAAGAGGCCTGTTGAAATAACATTTAAAGAAAGCCATCGACAATGAACACATGAATCTGACTTTTTTTTTTTATTATTCTCCCCATCAGGAAACTAGAGGAAGATCTGAACAATGGCTCAGAGCTGGACAATGATCTGAAGTATCTGAGTGGAGAATGGTTTTATGAGGCCAAGTCTCGCAGACACATGGACCGAATCCACGGCTCAGAAATCATCCTAGCCTCCATGAGACAGTGGAAACGTTCCTCTTCAGGCGAGTAGTGTCACTGTGAACAACAACAACAACAAAAAAAATCACACAAAGAAATCAGGAAAATGATTAAACTCAAAGTATGTGCCAACATCTTTGCCAAAATAATTCTACCATACGTTGTAAAACTGGAAGTTGTCCTTCTTCTTGAAGTTACTACTTTGAGGTCAACTTGGATAGTCTTTCTGCTGCAGATGGATCTGTTCATGTTGAGAGGCGTAAGGTACCCAGCAGTCGAGGGTCAGACATCGTCGGTCCACCGAAACCTGCCAGGAGTTTGCCGAGAGGTTCACCAGAAGATATGAAGTACGCAGTCCTCCTTTACTATAAATATCTGTGTGGAAATGTTCTGAGCATGTGGCAGTGCGATAAAGTCTCAGCAGTTTGGTTGGCATCAAGGCTTTGGAGAAGAACCCACGATTCATCATCTCTATTTACACATGGTGTCAGTTACACTGTGCTTTCGGATGGTTCCAGGTGTGTGTTTTTCTTCGATTAGTCATGTGACACTAAAGCGACGGAGCATCCTTATACTCAGACAAACAGTCAAAACAGTCATGTGCTCCACCATCTCTGAGTAGATGATGTCATGCAAAACATAGTGGAAAAATACTTCTCAAAACCCAAAGTTGTCTTCAAATTGCTTGTTGTATCCAAACAACCGAAAGTCAAAGATACTGAAATTACAGTGAAGCAAAATAGTTAAAAGCAGAAAATTTTAGAAGATAGAAGAAGAGAATGTTTGACATTTTTGCTATAATGACAAAAACAGTTAAAAGTGTATGACCTTTGCTTTTTTTAAGATTTAAGTCATTAAAAGAATTTTCTTTGGCACTACTGTAACTTTATTTGTTAGTTTATGACATTGCCAATATGATCAAAACTCACATTGTTTGGGGAGAAAATTAATATTTATTTTCCCTGAAAGGGAAAAAACAGACGGTCTTGAACTACGTTCGGTAGCAACTCAGTCTATCATAGCGTTGTCATAGATCATGTGTGGTCTTCCCCCAACTTGCATGAGTGATGCTGGGAAGCACGTGCAGATAGCCAATCAGAGTATAGATGCATGGTGATGTCAACTGGTTGCTTCTCCGAACAAAACAAACCAAGATGGTGGAAAACACGCTGAAACAGCTTGTTTCTGTTTAAATCTAATATGTTTCTCATATAATTTGTAAAACTTAGTGAGAAATAAGCACTTCTAAATCTAAAAATGCTGTTTTTGTAAGCAGATAACACCTCTGAAGGGACTTACAAGTAGAGGTGAACGATACCGGGAATTTTGGTATTGATCCGATACCAAGTAAATACAGGCTCAGTATTGCTGATATCGATACCAATACCGATACTTTTTCATATTTAAGCTTCATAGATCCAAAGGATCCAAAAGACCTAGGATAGAATTTCGCCAAACATTGTACATGACAACAAAATACTTTATTATCACAATCAACATTTTTGTTTAAAAAAATATCACTCAACACAACTTAAAACAAAATCTCCTGAGGTAGAGGGCTGACAAACCACAATACAAGGGTGCGCTGCTCCGTGTTGTGTGACACAGTGCAACGCTGCTCTTACAGAGAGTAGACTTTGATGAATCTGTGTGCGCAGCAGTCAGTGCGTGCGGGAGAGAAAAAAGCTTGAGAATCGATCTTTTTACACGAGGATCGTTCAATATCAATACCTGCGTTGGTATCAATATTATCGATATTAGGATCAATCCGCCCACCTCTACTTACAAGACATCTCGTGGATGTCAGCGTGCACGTCTCATGTAAATGCATTCTGTGAGGTCAAAGGTAACTTCCTGTAATTTCAAAACCTCATGCATGTGCATGCGCACGTCCTCCTGCAGACAGCATGAGAAGGAAGATGAAATATTCGTTGTGGAATTCACCCCAGATAAATATGTTCTCTTCATTGAAGTGACTTGTAATTCTGCAACACGTTACAAAAGTAAACTGACATTTTTGTGAAATTTGAAAAGCAGCAGTACAGCTTCAAGTGTTGACATTTTTCCCCCATTTTCTGTTTATTGGCCACCTGATTAGAATTACTGACTGATGGATTAATTGCTTTTGTGGCAGTCAGATGACACTGACTCAAAGTGAAGTTAAAATGCCGGAGCAGCTTCTCTCTCTCTCTCTTTTTTCTGTCCTGTCTGTGTGCCGTGTGTTTGTCTTATGACTGAGCCTGTGCAAACATAGGTGGTGCTCATGCCAAATACTTCAGTACCGTCCTGCAGGATGTGGGCTGAGAAATACTGGGAAAGGTCACCAGGGCCTTTAACTCAACACGATCACGTCACATGTGACTCTTGATGTTCTGGTCGTGGATCCGTTATGATCAGACTTCATCCGGTCATGTGTTTCACCTTTTTCACTGCCAATACTCCAATGAATATTCACAAATTTTCAAAACACACTCTGCAAACGCACACACATTGTTGGGTGCAAATTTAAAGCCGTCATACTGCAGTGTGTCAATATTTGACTTCTTGAGGTTGTGTGTTAAATACACAGTCGAAAGAAGGCCATTAGAAGTTAAAGCGGTAGTTCTTCATTTTCTTTTTTTCCCATTGGAGTTTACAAATAATCAAGTTTGTTCTTTTATTATTTGTTTCTTTTTCACGCATGTTTGCCTTGTGTTTGAGTAGCTTAAGAATTCATCGGTTTGCCCAAGGACACTTCAACAAACAGCAGCAAACAGGGCTTAAACCCAACAACCCCACATTCAAAGGACATCCCACTCTACTGGCCATCATCAAATGTGTATTAAATAGCCAAAATAAGTTTCATTTTGTGAGTTTGGCAACTGATCATGACTAAAAATACAAGTTTTTTCTTGGATAATTTCTCAAATTTGAAACATTTACTTGCAGTTACAACCCCAGCAGCCGGTCTGCTCTGTGTCAGCCTGATCCCGTCAGATCTCAGAAGCTAAGCAGTGCAGGACCTCGTTAGTACTTGGATGGGAGACCTCTTGGAACACCAGCGGCTGTCTGTGTTTCTCCAGGTAACACTGGAGTTGCGTCAGGATGGGCATCCGACGTAAAACTTGCACCAAATACCAATGCGGATCTGGTTGTATCTGCTGTGGCGACCCCGAACACAAAACGGGAACAGCCAACATCAACTTGCAATTACAACCCACAAGTTGGGACGTTGTGTAAAATGTAAATAAAAACAGAATACAATGATTTGCAAATCCTCTTCAACCTATATTCAATTCAAATACACCACAAAGACAAGATATTTAGTGTTCAAACTGATAAACTTGTTTTTGTGCAAATATTTGCTCATTTTGAAATGGATGCCTGCAACACATTTCAAAAAAGCTGGGACAGTGGTATGTTTACCACTGTGTTACATCACCTTTCCTTCTAACAACACTCAATAAGCATTTGGGAACTGAGGACACTAATTGTTGAAGCTTTGTAGATGGAATTCTTTCCCATTCTTGCTTGATGTACAACTTAAGTTGTTCAACAGTAGGGTTATGACAAATCTCAAATTTATTAGCCTGGGGTTATAAATGATGAACTTTTACCTAAAACTCACAAAAATGACTTTGGTTTTGCCAGATTTTGAAAAAACCTCCCGCACCTAAGACAGTTTCATATTTCACATTAAAACACCTCGCGGCTCAAACACTCTTTACACAACTTGGTACTCCTTATTGTCAATTTTCTTACCATCAAATTGCAGACAAAATTTTTTTGTATATATTTTATTTGTATATATTTTCTTGTTATTTCTTGATACTGTTGGGAAGGTGTCGTAGCACGGACCCACAACAGGGGGCGCAAAGGAACGGACAATGAATAAGCCAATAAGTAACAATTTAATGTTGTGACAACACACAACTAAACACACAAAATCTGTATAGTCAATTAACACCAGGTGACATGTGGGCAGGCTCGAAGATAGAAGACCCCCGACGAGAGATGAGCCGCGTCCCACACGGCTTCCACCACCAACGGTCTGAAGAACACCGGAGCCGCCAAGTCCCGAGTCCCCAGGTGGCCTCTGTCTTCGGCTGTCGACCCTGGTACTGCTGGCAGAAAACAAAGACAGGATGGATGAGTGTGAATTCGCACACTCAGTAATCCACAGTCTGCACTCAGTTAGGAGGGAGCACTTCCACCTCCAATCACACACTCGTGCAGCTCCTGTCTAACCACTTATCTGGTTGGAGTGTGAAGCGAAGCCGTCGCTGATCACACCAAACGCCAATCCCACAGATAAGGCAAACACCACAGGATAACGGCTGCAAAAGAAGTTCAGATTATTACTCAATGTTTTGAGTCAGCAGAGAAATTACCTCTTCGGTAGTTGATTTCTCGGCGAGGAGGTGGAGTTGCAGTCCGGCCTTTATGGTGATGGTGATGATGATGAATGAGTGACAGCTGGTGCTGAGGATGAGTGACAGCTGTCACTTCTTCTGGGTCTGGCGCCCTCTCGTGCTTGGAGCCCGCACTCCAAGCAGGGCGCCCTCTGGTGGTGGTGGGCCAGCAGTACCTCCTCTTCAGCGGCCCACATAACAGATACTTCTTAATTCTTTTCTTGTTACTTTATTTTAAATAGTATTGTGTAAACTCGTATTCTTTAAAAGTGATGTGGTGCTAGGTGCGGGAGGTTTTCTCATAATCCAGTGAAATAAACTTCAAAAAAGTGAACTATGGGTAAAAGTTCATCAAATGCAACATCAGGAAAATTAAAGTTTTGAAAAACGTTTTGTAGTCATAACCCTAGTCTGGGGTCTCCGTTGTCGTATTTTGTGCTTCATAATGCGCCACACATTTTCAATGGGCGACAGGTCTGGACTGCAGGCAGGCCAGTCTAGTACCCGCACTCTTTTACTATGAAGCCACGCTGTTGTAACACGTGCAGAATGTGGTTTGGCTTGGCATTGTCTTGCTGAAATAAGCAGGGACGTCCCTGAAAAAGACGTTGCTCGGATGGCAGCATGTGTTGCTCCAAAACCTCAATGTACCTTTCAGCATTGATGGCGCCATCACAGATGTGTAAGTTGCCAATGCCATGGGCACTAACACCCCCCCATACCATCACAGATGCTGGCTTTTGAACTTTGCACTGGTAACAATCTGGATGGTCTTTTTCCTCTTTTGTCCAGAGGACACGACGTCCATGATTTCCAAAAACAGTTTGAAATGTGGACTCAACAGACCACAGCACACTTTTCCACTTTGCGTCTGTCCATTTCAAATGAGCTCGGGCCCAGAGAAGGTGGTGGTGTTTCTGGAAGTTGTTGATGTATGGCTTTCGCTTTGCATGGTAGAGTTTTAACTTGCACTTGTAGATGTGGTTTTCTGAAGTATTCCTGAGCCCACGCGGTAAGATCCTTTCCACAATGATGTCGGTTTTTAATGCAGTGCCGCCTGAGGGATCGAAGGTCACGGGCATTCAGTGTTGGTTTTCAGCTTTGCCGCTTACATGTAGAAAGTTCTCCAGATTCTCTGAATCTTCTGATTATATTATGGACTGTAGATGATGGAATCCCTAAATTCCTTGCAACTGAACGTTGATAAACATTGTTCTTAAACTGTTGGACTATTTTTTTCACGCAGTTGTTCACAAAGTGGTGATCCTCCCCCCATCTTTGCTTGTGAACAGCTGAGCCTTTTGGGGATGCTCCTTTTAAACCCAATCATGACACTCATCTGTTTCCAATTAACCTGTTCACCTGTGGAATGTTTCAAACAGGTGTTCTTTGAGCATTCATCAACTTTCCCAGTCTTTTGTTGCCCCTGTCTCAGCTTTTTTGAAACGAATTGCAGGTATCCATTTCAAAATGAGCAAATATTTGCACAAAAACAATAAAGTTTCTCAGTTTGAACATTAAATATCTTGTCTTTGTGGTGTATTCAACTGAATATAGGTTGAAAAGGATTTGCAAATCATTGTATTCTGTTTTTATTTACATTTTACACAACGTCCCAACTTCATTGGAATTGGGATTGTATCTTTAACAAAATTATTATGTCCACCAAGGACGTAATAAATTCATCAGTGTTTATTTATTTGTCTGCCTGTTAGCAGGATTACATCAAAACTACTGCAGAGATTTTGATGAAATTTTCACTATGGATAGATATTTGGACATGGAGGACTCCACTGAATATTGGAGGTGATCCAGATCCAGATTGGCAGACATCAGGAATGTTGGATTGCTATTATTATTATTAGTAGTAGTGGTACTAGTAGTAGTTGTTGTAGTAATAGTCATGGTAAATTCCAGTGATTCCAGTGATTTTGATTTCAGTGATTTTCAGAATGTTTTCAGGTTTGTTGCAACTGTTATTGTAATAACTGTGATGCAATAATTCTAGTGTGTGTGTGTGTGTGTGTGAATTCACACCAAATGTTTTGAATGTAACTAGTGCTAAGAGTCTGTAGATTCTTAGTCAGAACTTAAGAAGTAACAAAAACCACTTGCAGAAAATGCAAATTTCAGTTGATAATTTTTAAAAATGTTGCCTCCATTTTTATCACTCCATTTATCTTAATTCAGTGTATTTTCATCATCTCTAATTTTATCAATTATTTCAGGGCACATTTCTGGAATGATAAATATCAATTTTGCATTGTAAATAATGGATGAAAACATGGAAAATGATGAAATTGATCAAATCATTTTCCATGTTTAAAATAACATTTCTTCCACAGTTCATACAAAACATGTGCTGACTTATAACAGAAAAGTTACAAATTTGTAACTGAGAAAACCAAATATCACTCATTCCAAGTAAATAGAAGTTAGAACAGATGTGTCTTCAGTCTGGATTTGAAGGACTCAACAGAATCAGACCATCTTACCTCAGCGGGGAAACTATTCCACACAAAAGTAGCATCATAAGCGAATGCCCTGTGGCCTGCTGACTTCTTTTTACTTTTTGCACACACTAATCCTGTGCGGGAAGGTACTGTTAGGTTCTTTTATGTGGTTAGTGATCTCAAAAAGAATTGGACAGGAAATGGACTTCAAAGTTTAGATATTGTATTGATGAAGTTCCTACACTGTTGCAGAAAGTCATCTGCAGTGCTGAGGTCTTTGACCAAATCACATGCTACATATGGAACAAAGAGCCCAGATTTTCTCTCTACGCTAACTTTTATTCCTCCAGCCGGCCCCATGTGGGCGGTCCTTAGCCTGTCGTGAATCAGTGGCTATGTGATTGGCTGCAAACGTTAAGTAGGAGGTTATAAGCAGGTCTCTGCTCACGTTGCGTTTGAGGCTGTATGTGAAAATTTCATAGTATACATCTGCGTGTGACGCAATAAATCAGTGTGTTCCATCATGTGGTCCAAATAGATGTGAACACTTTGTTTTTATCAATTAGACATCTATGTAAAGATCAGATAGTCGTGCCAAATACAAGGACATTTTGCACGTCAGCCATTTTAAAAAGCAGTTAGGTAGAGATCAGATAGTTACAAGGACATTTTGGATGTGCGTCAGGTGTCAGCCATTTTGTGATATGCATCATGGAACACTCTGACAGTACATAAGGCTTTGCAAGTTCTATGAGATAAATGCTTGACCTTTTAGAACTTTATGTTAACAAAAGAATGTTCAAATCTGACCTCACATGAGCAGAAACCCAATGAAGTGAGGCTAGAACTCAGGTAATTATAGTCAAAATGTCCTCTTTTGAGCACCTGAGTACCATACACACTATACTTATCAACACTAATATTTCTCTTTTCTTCATTTCCTACTTGGAATATAAATGCTTAGTCTTGGGGAGTTTTCCAACATGAATTTCATGGCGTGGCCTGTCATCGTTCATTCAGTGATTTAGCTGGTTTATGCCTCAGTGGGCATCCTCCCCTTTGCTGGTGTGGGGTGTTTTGTTTTTTAAGTAGTGCCATTCTCAGGCTGTGCAGTTTACTTTTGAGCCACATAGAGAGAGGGCGCCGGTGGACCTCAGTCTGCAGTTCATCTCCACCTTAAAGACACTAACCACATGTTTGAGGACAAGGAAGTTAAAATCTTAGCCAGAGAAAAGAAATGGTTTGAGAGGGGAGTGAAGGAAGCATTGTATGTGAAACAGTTGAAACCCAGCCTTAACCAGGGAGGGAGTCTGAGACACACTTCATCCCCTGTTTACAATGGGGTACTCAGGTCAAAGCAGTTTCAGTCTTTTGTTCATGGTAATGAGTCATTCATGTCGTCAGGAGAGCCATCAGGAGAGGTGTCAGTCCCATCGTTAGGAGGGACAGCTGCCCTGTCATTAGGAGGGGGTGCTAACTAGAGCACAATAGGTGCTAATTAGAGCAATTGTTAGTCACTAGCCAATAGCAGTCTGCCTCTCGGTAGGAGGGATCTGGTTAGGTTTAAAACTCCAGCTTTGCTGGCTTCTGTTATTCATCTCTACAAAAGGCAAGACAGAAGTCAGACTACCAGAGCAAGAATTTTAGCTGAGCAAGCTTCTGCGATTAGAAGTGAAACGTCCTCGCGTCAAGCAACCCAGTCCAGTCGAAGATTCAAGCTTCTCTACTATGGAAACCACCTGGACAACTGAGAGCCATCACAGAAACATTACATGAGAAAACATTAAATGTGGTTAAAATAAGTTGGTTTAACCTTTGTTGCATGAATAAAATGTAATTTGTTGTTGTTCACTTCAGTAACTTCAGACAATCCATCACTCAAACATTGACCCAAGGAGAAAGAAAAGTCTGCCTTTCAAACAGGCGGGGGTCACATAAGGTTTAACTTCACAATGGATAAATGTTGGAAACCACTGGATCAGAGGGAGGATCCTTTAAATCGGCCCTTGAATCCACATTCAGACCTGTATCATTCATAGAGTTACATTTCTTTTTGTTTGATGAAGAATAAGAATGAATGTTTCCAATAAATGCCATAAAATGTGCTCAGGTGTTATTGCACACATTGTTTGTATTTCTGTCACCTTTAATAACATTTAAACATGCAACATTTAAAACAATTTTTCCTCAGTGATACCCAGAAAGAAAATGTGACTTCAGCACTTCGTTCTCCAGCAAGGGTAGGTACGAGTGCTAGCTATAAACGACATAAACAGCAACATTTGTTTATTTCTTGAATGTGTTTTCCTGACGGTGTTGTAAATTCTTAACACTGACAATTTCAATTTTCTTAAGGCAAGACGCAACCCGTTCAACCGTGCCTCCATTATTGTCGCCGACCCTCCTGACACACCTGAGGACACACCAACCCAACAGAGCCAGGAGCCTTCTGAGACCCGTAGTAATCTACATCTTTACTCTTGAGAATAAACAGTGAAAGAAAAATGTTGTATACCTTCATAAATGAAATACCAATGCAAAAAACAAAAAGATGAAAAAAGTCATTAACGCCAAGTCGATTACCCCAAGGACGATCTCTCAGATACGATAATTTATCTCGATGACCTAGTGCACTGAACATGTATGTTAAACCGTGTGGCTACAGAGAATTTCTTAACAATACTATTATTACTCTGAAAAGTATTGTATTCGTATTGCCAGTCCTCCTGTCCTGTGCACCAATAGCATTTCTTGTATATTTGTCCGTGAATTGTTCTGTAATTTATGTTTGTAGCATGGCCCAAGCAGATGGTCACCCCTTTGAGTCTGGTCTGCTTGAGGTTTCTTTCTCTCTCTCTCTCGCTCTCTCTCCTTTTGTAAGTTGTAGGATTTAGTAAACGTAATCAAACTCACAAGTATGATAATACAATATGCTGAAGAATAGTGAAGGCCGCGTTGTCTATTTTTTAATATTGTATTTTCTGTATTTTCAGTTTCTCTCCAAATATCACCAGCAGTTTCTGGTTATTAGGTCCTGCTAACAGCAGGATTCATTCCTGCCTGCACTGTTGGCTGCCTTAGTGGAAAATGTAATGGGACTCCACTTAGGACACTAGTGAAACCTAAATTCACATAGTATGCTTGTTCCGTAGTATCATGTTGGTGCTACAATCTTACCTCAAGCCCAACTACTCTATGTACTGTATCATAGATCATATTTTTACCTACAAACTGTACAACTCTCAAAATCTGAGGGGTATCAGGAGCTCTGAAATCTCTTAATTCATGAACGCCATCCTTCACTCCCTGAAATTTGTTCTTTGATACTTGGTTCTGAATAGGAAATACAGAAAAACACAATGTTCATTGAGTTTGTCTTTCTTTCCGTTTCCTTTAGATGTCATATCTCCACTGAAGAACCATCCAGCTGGTGATAGCAGTCAGACTTCAGGCGGCTCGGTCACATCAGAGGACCTCTCTACGGGTTTCAGGCCTGTGCCCAAGAAGAGGAACTTTTTGTTAAAACAAAACTACTCCTCATCAGAAAGCAGTAGCTTTGGTTTAGACCCTCAGATACAGTCAGTGGTGATAGTTCCTGCGCCTCGACCGAGCCGTCAGCGTGACTCTAGTGGGGGTTCTAAGGAGTTCATCCCAATACTTCAAGGGTCTAATCAAGCATCTCCGGCTGGTCAGCCATCTACGTTGGCAGACAAAACCTCCCAAAGGCCCCTTTCCTCTAATTCCAGTTTGGGGAAAGATGGAAACCTACCTTCAACAGAAAGAGACACAAAATCTTCGCTTACGCCTCTTAGTCCTTTGGGGGGAACTGACAGCCAAAGTGACACCTCCACAAATCAAGAAATCCCAGTAAAGGGACGTGATCAGACACAAAAAGAGCAAGCAAGAGCGCGACCTGCCACACTGCACACTGACATGATTCTGTATTCAGAGCCGGAATACAGCAGCAGTGTGGGGACAAGGCAAGATGAGCTGAGTCTGCCCCAGAGCATTGTGGGTAAGTTCAGTATCAACACGATTTTAAGAGCACCAACAGACTTAGGATACATTCTATATATCTGATCTCTTTGCTTCTGTTGGTTGTTTTATTGGCTGGATTGTTAATGGGATTATTCACAAGACAACTGACCAGTTTTTATGAAACTTAAAAAGCTTTTGGCAGGAAATCGAAACTCTTTTATTTTAAAAAAAATGGTGGTGTTAAAAATAAACCTTGGTGGAACTCTGCATGCTTAGTTGCCTATGAGTTAAATGATATTTTTTTTGTTTTGTTTTTTTGTTTTTTTTAAATAATGAATTTTATGAAATTTTATGAAACCTTTTGGCCTCATCTGGATTTTTACCATTATCTTTGGGAAATATTGTGCCAAGAAATTTTTAAATCTTTTTTTTTTTTTTTTTAACTTCGTGGGACGGCGTTTTGATTTTTTTTAAATTTATTATTATTTTTTATTTTTATTTATTTATTTATTCATTTATTTGCTTTTTTAGGGCATTCCCATCACTTGAACATTAATTAATTTATGAATCAATAATATTTGTATTTAGCTGCATGGTGTAACGTCAGCTGAAAGCTTGACTCTACATAGTATTCAATATGTAATGCTGCATTTTGTTTGAAATAAAATGGGAAATTTGTAATTCTATTAGAAAAGTCAAGAAAAGCCTTCCTGAAGTCAAAAAGGAAATGGGAACCTCAGGCATGAATTGTGTATCTTGAGTTGATCATGCTAACATTAAGATATCCGTTTGTGGTATCAGCAGCTTAAAAATAAACATTCTTACTTCATAAATAACTGATCTGTTTCATTTTCTATAAAACAGTTGATTGTTATTCTGCAATATAACTATGGATAAATCTATAAACCTCTTGCTGTGTTCCATTACTTATGTAACCCATCATCTTAGCTTTTATATTTTTAATTAATTTATATCAAGTTGTATAGATTTGGTTTTGTTTTGTTTTGTTTTGTTTTTTGTATTTGAAATGGCATAAACAAATTAAAATGTGTGAAATACCAAGTGTTCCAATACTGTACATGGTTTTATTTTGTTTGGGTTTTTATATATATATATATATATATATATATATATATATATATATATATATATATATATATATATATATATAAATTAGCAAAATTCTAAAAAAAAAACAAAAAAAACAAAACCTTTCCCACATTGTCATTACGGGGTATTGTGTGTCTAATTTTGAGGGGGGGAAAATGAATTTCATCCATTTTAGAATAAGGCTGTAATGTTAAAAATTGTGGGAAAAGTGAAGTGCTGTGAATATTTTCCAGATGTACTGTATGGTACTGTACAGTTAATCTAGAATAGACAGCTCTCAAAATCTGACCCTGCAAGAAGGAGGCTAGTGAGGGAAGTCGCCAAGACATTCATGAGAACTCTCAATGAAGTTTACATTTCTGTTGCTGTGACTGGAAAAACTGGTCATAATGAAACTTTTGCTTCTTGCACCAGAAGTTATACAGCTTCATTGTGGAATGAGAACTCCAGGCAGATTTACTGTACAGTAACATACTGTCTGCATTTATTATTGATTGATGTGAATGAAGCAGACATATTCAGTGAGTTGGAGATGTTGATGTATCCATCCCCTGACTTGTCTAAATATAACTGGCTGTAAAAGCGATGATTTGTATTTAAAAAAAAAAAATTCTTATATTTAGTTTGTCCAATTACTTATGGCCTCTGGAAATGGAAAGGCGGTGTATAAAAGTGCCTGTAATTCCTAAATGGTTAATGAATGTTTTTGCTAAACCCCTTGAATTAAAGCTGTAAGCACACTATAAGCACATTTTGAATGTTTTATTTAAACTCCATTGTGGTGATGTAGAACTCTATTGAGTGGAATTCTACACCACCACAATCTAGTCCAACTTTCAGTTTTTGTCATTTTGACTCTGTAAACCTTAACAATGGACTAGATTGTGGTGTTGTGTGAAGGGGTGTGGTGGTAGATTGTGGTGGTGGTGGTGGTGTACACCACAGTCTAGTCTATTGTGGTGGTGTAGAGAGGCAACAACATTGTGCACCTGTCCAAATACTTATGGAGCTGACCATAGCAGTCTATCTGTGACCTGATATAATGAATTTTAAAAGACAAAGAGTGTCTGGGAGGCTGGCTAAACCTGCATCAGGACAGACAGTAGCACCTTGTGACTTGATTCTCACTCATATTTAATGTTGTTTTCACGCCTCTGTTTTCAGATCCTCCAGTATCATATGATCTAAACTTCGTTGATAAGACTGATGAGACCACGGGGAAAAAATCGAATAGGAAACATTCGTTGAAATTATCCCCTCAAAGTCCCAATCCCACTGGTGACGAGGAGGACTCCATTACGAAGGTGCTGGATTGGTTCAACCGCAGCATGGACAGCAATGATTGGCTCAATACAGAAGACTCCACTAGTGAAGTAGAAATAAACCCTTTAAAGGACGATGAGTCACTACCCAAACATGACACAGATGTCAACGAGACAAGTGGTGAACAGATGGAAGCACCAGAAACCAAGAAACATGTCTTTGATGTAGAAATAAAACCACTTAAGGATGATGTCTCACTACCCAAACACGGCAATGATGTTGATAAGATAAACGATGAAAAGGCAGAACCACCAGAAACCAAGAAACATGGCTTAGATGTAGACACAAACCCATTAAAGGATGATGTCTCACTGCTCAAACATGCCAACGTCAACGAGATAAACGATGAAAAGGCGGAAGGACCAGAAACCAAGAAACATGGCTTCAATGGAGACACAAACCCATTAAAGTATGTCTCAATACCCAAACACACCAACGATGTTGATGTGATAGGTGATGAAAAGACAGAAGCACCAGAAACCAAGAAACATGGCTTAGATGTAGAAATAAAACCATTAAAGGATAATTTCTCACTGCTCAAACATGCCACCAATGTCGACGAGATAAACGATGAAAAGGCACCAGAAACCAAGAACCATGCCTTCAATGTAGACACAAACCTATTAAAGGATAATGTCTCACTACTCAAACAAGCCAATGATTCCGACAAGCTAGGTGATGGAGAGATGGAAGCACCAGAAACCAAGACACATGGCTTCAGTGTAGACACAAACCCATTAAAGGATGATGTCTCACTACCAAAACACACCAATGATGTTGATGAGATAAGTGAAAACAAGGAAGTACCAGAAACTAAAAAACTTGGCTTCCAGAATCAGAACAGTGAAGATATGATTGTGGGACAGATCGTTCTGAGAACAGCAAACAGAAGATGGAGCAAGGGACTAAATGGAGCACAAGAAGAAGTCAATGTTACCAAAGAAAAACAGGAAAAAGAGAAAGATGACGAAAGCCAAATGCCCAAAGTCTCTGAGCTGAAGTCATTCTGGGAGAAAAGTACTTCAGGCCATAAAGTGTTTGCCAGCAAATTAAACACACCCAATAACAAAGTCCAAAAGCCTGTTTTTAAAGAAGAGAAACTAAACAAACCTCAGAGAGGACTGGAGTCACCTTCTCCTCCTTGTCTCGATGCAGAGAAAGAAGTCAATGATCAGGATTCTTCTAATCATGTTGATGAAGAACAGCAGAAAGACATCAGAGGGTTAGAACCCAATCACTTGACTAATGTCCAACATTTTCAGGAACTGCAGATAAATACATCTCAACAAATACCTCTGAACCAAACAAGCAATAACAACACAACATCCGACATAGATGATCTATCAACTATTCTCCAAGTCAGTGGAAGAGATTCAGACCCTGAGATTACAAGACCCAGTCCAAAGCCAAGGACAGTCATCCAGTCTAGACCTAGTCCAGAGAATGAGGATAACTCTACAGAAAAAACACCTGGCAGCATTCCCCAATCTCAAGAAAATCCCTTAAATCCCATTAGTGCCTCATCTTTAAAAACAGCTCCACCGCACAAACAGTCACCCAAGATTCTGCCCGAGACTCAGCTTGTTGAGGACATCCAAACAAATGAGAATTCAGACTTTGAGGTCTACTTGTCCAGAAACAAACAGGGTGAGAATGAAATGCAAAATACAGCCAAAACACAAATGCAAAGAGATTCAAGCGAAGAGGATGGAGCTAAAATGGCCATTGCACGAAATCAGGGTCTTACCTGTCAGGAAAGTACTGCAGAGAAAATAAAGCTGCTGAAATCTTTTTGGGAAAATGAGAGGAACAAGCCTCTCTCTTACAACAGAGACAATAAAGCTACTTGTGGTGCCAAACAAAAAAAACTAAGTAAAAGATTCTCCAAATCAGAATATGACATGAGCTTAATAGGAAAGGAGTCGAGCAGTGACGGGGAGGATCTAAACCAAAATTATCCAAACTTTACGCTTCAGTCAATGACTCACAGAACAGAAGACCTGCCTCCAACCATTGGTTCTAACCGTGCACAATTTAGCAGTCTCCTTTACTTTTGGGATGAAGCCACATCACATTCCAAAGGATCAGGTGCTTTTGGCAAACCCAGAACCTCCAGAAAGAAAGAGCCGATAGGTGTCCAACTTCAACCTCAGGTGGTCCAGAGTGATGACCCTGAATTTCATGACATATCTACCACTGTTGACAAAAGTGTGAAAGCAACTGCCATGAAATCATCCTTACTGTCTCAAAAGCCACCTCATGACAGAGAGATTATTCCTGGACTAAGACCAGTGAATGACAACAAAACCAGCCAGTCCAATCAAATGAGTGCTGAAACAGGCCAACAGAGAGAATCCAAGAGGGGTTTTCAGGACTCCAGCAGACAGGAGACCTCCACTAAACCACAAACCATTTTAACAAAAGCAAACCGGCCATCCAAGGCCAAGAAAGATGGAACTGGCATTAGTGGGAATTCTTTGCGTCGTGCCACCAGCATGTTTGCACTGAGTACTGCTGAAGAAAATGATGAAGACCTACTGAAAGATGATGGTCATGTTCTCCCACAGAGTCAAATGCAGGAGAGGAGGCAAAGTGCCGATAAAGGGGCTACGCCTCGGACGTCATCAGAGGACGGTGAAGTACCAACTCCATGTGCACAGACGTTTATTCCCTCAGACTATCGCCACTACCTGGGCATGTCGGATACGAATAGCCATGTTGTCCTCACATCTGCAGTGCAGGATGAGTTTTCAGAGGGAACGTCTGGGTGTGAATTAGACCAGAGCGGACCGATGAGCACCAGCACCCCGTTTGGCTCACAGGAGGATCACAGTAGGAAGGGTGTCAGGACCTCCCATCGCCCCCTACTGTCATACTACAGCGGTTCAGAGTCAACAGTGAGCAGCACTTCAGAATCCCGGTCCACCTCCAGGAACAGTTCCAACCGTGAGCACAAACTCCAGTTTTTAATATGCAGCTAAAAACATAATGGCGGCTCAGTATGATAATTGTTCCTGTTTTATAACATTTGCGGACACACCATGTTTAAATCAGGGTTCCCGAACAACCAAACAAACAAACTGAAGAAGAGTGACCACGTTTTACGAATAACAGGCTGTGGTATCGAATGATGAAGAAAATTAAGTAGAAATTACTCAGCGATAGCTTTTCACTGGGCTTCGACAGTTTGGCAACCAACAGTTTACGTAAATCTCGCTATGTAGTAAAAATGTAATTAGATTTCTAACCAACTGCATGCAGATGTTTTAGGGTTAAATTTTTTCCTTCATCAGTGTGTAAAAGAGAAAAAAATAAAGAAAATAAAGAAAAGTCCATAGCTTCCTACTCCAATAAAAATCAAATATTTCAAAAACAACTAATCAATCAGTCTTAGTGTTACAAACATGAAATGGAGGGTGACAGGGGGGTCAGTGTACTGTCCCGTACACAAAAACACCTGCCAATAATCAATCAATAATCAAATGATTTAAAAAACATAAATAAACAGAACCTAATTTTCTTATACATTGCAGCAAACTATGTGAATCATGTAATTATACCTCAAAAATAGTTTTATTTAGTTAAAAAGTGGTGTCGAACTGCAACAATTATCAATTAATTGATTATTATGCATGTATTAAATGAGATGACAATTATTTAAATTTTTCTTCTTTTTTCCCCCTCCAAATTGTTTGATTTCTGCTCATTTCTGGTTTATTTTATAAGTTTCTTTACTCTTCTCTGGCAGTAAACCGAATTTCTTTGGTCTATGGACAAATCAAGCTATTTGAAGGCGTCATCTTGGGCTCTGGAAAACATTTTCTGAGATCTTGTGGATCTAACAACTAAATGATTAATCAAGAAAGTAATCAAACACATAATTACTGATGAAAATAACTGTTAGTTGCAGCTGTAATTTTTTTTTACATATTTGGTGGCTTTTTTTTATCAACAGTACTGAATCTTTGAGGGATTTTTATGAAAGATTACTATGTTTTGATATACTCTATGACAAAACCCTACCTAGTGAGGAATCCTTTTTATTATGTAAGCTCTATTATTTTATCTAAACAAGTTTTCAACTTTTATTTGAACCAACAGTATTTTCTGTAGTATACTTTGAGGGTTTTTATTAGTTTGCAAATTATATATATATATATACTCTAGTGCGACTTGTATACTGAATAATCACACATTGGTTTTTAATAATAACAATTATAATGACTATTTATGTGGGACTTTTCTAGTAATCAAAACACTAAACAAAATAAACTCTAATAATAAAAGAATAAATGATTGTAATAAAAAATGCACTATATATATATATATATATATATATATATATATATATATACTTTTCCTCTTTAAGAGGCATTTTTAACAGAGTTGAACTTGTACTCCAGAAAATATGTAATTTGTTAAAAATTATGTTGAGTTCCAAATACGTTTACACATTTACTTGGGTCGATCAAAAACTCGAAACAAGAAAAAGAAGAGGAAAAAAGACACCTATGATCAACAAAACTGACTGGGAGTTTTCTTTTTAGAACAACAATTAATTTCACCAAGTTTCATAAAAACTGGTCATTGCTTTTACAACAATCCCGCCAAGAAACAGCGCTGGTCCAGGTAGCCAGGTTGGGTCTGAACCAGAACCTTCTTGGTGTGAGGTGACACCCCATGCCAGTCTTGGCTCAGTTTGTCTAAAGTCCAGCCACATTAGGGATTTGACTCTTGAGCCCCAGCCAGAGAGAGTGGGCGGGACCCCCCAAAAAACTGGTGATGTCATAGCGTTCATCATCATCACACGCAAATATTTAAAATCAAGAGTGCAAAGTGAAACTTGTAGTTCCATTTCAGTCTTATAATTATCAATAATCACCGATGAAGGCTTTATTTGTTCACAATGGGCATAGCATGACTTATATACACACGTTACAATAGTTTGAAAAAGTCTACACAGCTTAAAGCTTTCACATATTTTAAAATTCTAAAATTATGTGTTTGTCATATAGTTTTTTGTGCTTTTTATTCTCACAGGGAAAACAAATCTCTACAATACAATTTATATCAAATATTCATCTAAAACTCTACATAATACCCCCCTCCCCCCAATATAACCCACTAAATCATCACAATTGTAACTGGATGGATACAAGGACGTTAACAAGTTAGTGAATATGTTGTATCAGCTACAACTGTCACAACTTTTTTTCTCACGTATAATTATTATTTCAATAGTGATTGAATTTCCTATTTAATTATCCATGATATTGTTATAATTATTCGGAAAGCGATTGTTACCTGACTAAGAATCTGTACACACACTTCATATATATATATATATATATATATATATCTCTCGGGGTGAATGTGAGGCATTGATGTGTAAAGTGCTTTGAGCATCTGATGTAGATGGACAGTACACCTACATATAAATCAAAATTTCTTACAGCTGGTGTAATACAATAGTATTAAGGTTCAGATGACATTTTACCTAAAAATGTCACACCGTCCACAACCCTGATGTTTATGGGAAACTAAAAGTTAAGCTTTGTCATTCTTTTCCGTCATGTCACTGTATCCCAAAAAAAACACTTAATATTGTGGAAAAAAGTTTTATATTTTTGTTAGATCTTTCAGAAAGTGAAAATATATATCTTAGACTCATTACATATAAACTAAAATGCTGCAACCATTTTTCTAATTTGATAATTACCGTTTATAAACGTTTAATTTTCTGAAATACCTGAAACAAATGATGGACTTTTCCACAATATTCAACTTTTTTTGTGAGATGCACCTTTTGCTTTGCAACATGCATAAGCCAAAATGCTGTTGGGTTGATTAAGTGTCATCGTTTATTGCAGGCTATGATGACGAGGATACGAACCCTGTAAAGAGAGCGCTGAAGCGAGCTAAAGCACGGCCCAGAAATCTAGCTAAGAGTTTGGAGGACCTCACAGCATCCGTATCACCACGTGAGCACCTCTGTCAAATCCATGTCCACTTTTTATCATTTTACACTGAATGTCACTGTGATGATTTTTAATTTGTGTCACAGCAAAAGAGCGAAGTCGAGAGCCACCTGCTGACCTGAGGCACGTTAGCGATGGTAAAAAGACATCATATTTTTGTTAAGAATATATCTACAGCACATTGTGAGAGATGAGTAAAAAAGAAACTACACAGTAAAATCATCAGTGTTAATTTAACACTGTCAGTGTTAGTTTTACACTGGTGATTTTACTGTATACTACAATTGCTTGAAACATTATTATTATTCCAGAAAGACACAAGGGAAATGAAATGTCACATATTTGATTTTGAATTGAATTTTTGAAAACTGCGTTTGTTTGTATTAGATATTGTATTGTATTAGAGTACCTTAAAATGTAGTTTCTTAAAGAATTATTTAGGTTTTTTTTCTTTTGAATTCCATATGAAATGAAGACAGCGGAATGTGATTAAACCAAAAACCTCCTATGGACCACAATTTGTAAATTAATTAATAATAATAACAGTTTTATTTACATATTGCACTTTCGAGTCCAAAATGATACATTTCAAATTGTTTTAACATCAACAACTACATATAATAATTAGCATAATTAAAAGAAAGACAAATTGAACAAACACAAAAGCGGTACAGATTAACTATAGGCTAACTGTGTGTGTGTGTGTGTGTGTGTGTGTGTGTGTGTGTGTGTGTGTGTGTGTGTGTGTGTGTGTGTGTGTGTGTGTTCATTTACATGTTTACCTAAACATTTAGCTAAACACGCACCAACTACATTAAATACTGAATAATACGTTACACGTTTGGGTAAATACTGAGTGTGTAATAAAATACTGAGCTAAGCATTTAGCTAAATGCTAATCAGGATGCTAACCATTCAGTAAATGCTAAATATTTAAAATAAATATTTAATGAGATTTATGTTTACATTTTCAGTAGCACATAGAGTCAAAAGGACCCCAAACCGGATGGGACTTGGCTCGTAGCTGGATTGTAAACTGCCGTTTTATTTGGAGAAGTCGTGGCTGTGTAGCAAACTAATCAAATGGTCTTTTCCTCTTTTCTTCTAACATTTCTTCTTCAATTTGTAACTTTGTTCTTCAGCGTCATCCATCCTGTCAACCTCCTCATCCTGGTATTCAGACCAAGAACGTCTGAAGATGTTGAGCAAATCGGTTCCTTCGTTCTTACAGGAGGTACAATCGCCTACACGCTTTAGTCCAGCAGATGGCAGGATGCCCTGTGTCTCAGCGCTCCGCCTTTCCTCTTGGCATTATCTGTGTTGCAGGATGAAGATGCAGACTCTGACTCCACCTACGACGACAGTTTCTACAGAAGAAGAATCATGCCGGGCCACTATGTGACTAACCTGACCAGCTCGCCTAGTGCAGCGTCTTCTGTATGTTAACACTCAGCAGCGCATGACGCTTTTGCATGAGCACGGCTCTTTGGCTTTTAGCCTCCAACCAAAGTCCTAAAAATGTTGTCACTAATGGTGGGTAGGTCACGTGACCACTCCAGCTTGTCTGTAGACTGACAACCCATCAGTGCGCAGCTCCCATCGCTGCATCCTGACTCTAGCGCCGCGCCACGTCGTGATGTGTCTTTGTCTTTTCTCTTTGGTCCCAGTTCAGTGGAAGTGTGGTCACCGTGTCCAGTGAGGACTTTGGGAACCTGGAGGTTCAGGGAACCATCCATTTTTCCATTAACTATGTGCAGAAGCTCAAAGAGTTCCACGTCTTCGTGGCTGAGTGCAGAGACTTGGTGGCGGGCGACCTGAAGCGAGGCCGCTCAGACCCGTGAGTACTCCACACACCCACTGCGATTACAGCCACTCTTTTTTTTAAATTCTTCCAATTTGTGTTAAATTTCATACTGAAAATTTAATGTTGACATTTACTGGCCCTTGCAACCAGAGGATCATCAGTTCGATTCCCTGACAGCACACATTCACTAAGGATGTTATTGAATACAGTCCTTAAATCCCCAAGCTGCTCCTGGTGTCGCAGGCCGAACGGTCCCCCCTAAAAATTGGTACCCCCTGCCCA